>NC_068956.1:1219500-1521250 GCF_026419915.1 Harpia harpyja | reverse complement strand
CCCTGATGTGGGGCCAGGATCTACAGCCCTGAGTTCAGCTGTTGCTGTTACAGCAGAAACGCAAAATGACTTCATTGACTTGGGCTTCACGTCCCCATTTTTCTAAGCATTTTCATGACTTGCCCACAGACCTATGCTACAAATGGGCTTTTCAAGTCTGCCCTGTTCAAGGGAAGAGCTGGGAGAGGAGGTACTGGCTGTTCCTGGTGGGAGCTGGAAGGAGCCTGCTGTTTACCCAAACCCCTTTAATATCTTTATCGAGGCATGAGAAGAAAATAGAGGAGCATTGCTAGCAAAATTTGCAGGGAGTTGGAAATGAATGGAGCAGTGAAAGAAGGGAAGCTGGGTTAGATGGTGAGAAGCTGGGACCATTAGGTAAATTGAACCTGGCCGGTGTGAATCTGCTCTGCATGGAGGCATGGAGCTGTCAGCACACTGATAACACAGTGGGGACTGTAAGATGGGGAAAAAATGCAGGTCCTCCAACCTGGGCATCCCTGTCCCAGACCTACATGGAGGCTGCAGGGGTGCCGACCCATTGCTCAGAGGAGAAGTGGGCAGCGTGGGCCATCCTGGGCTTTGGGTTGCTCTGACACATCAGATATTGTAATCCACAAGGCATGTTGCTGCCTTCTGTAAAAAACAGCTTTGTAGTTTGTCTTGAAGGTGTGTGGTCATGTCAGGATTGCTCTGGTTAGCCCTGAAATGCAACAGCAATGGTACTGCTTGTGCTTTCTGTAGACGGTGGGTGCCAGATGATGAGCAGAGCAGCCCTGGGTTATGCGCTCTTACGTTCCCCTGTAGTGACTTGGTCCTTCAGCAGAGTCATGCTCACAATTCCCAGGGGAGGGCACTGAGCAGTGAAATTATTTTTAGAGCTTGTAAACAAGTAGACCTGTGAGGATCCCTGCAGATAACCCAGCTCTGTCTCCTGCTCTGCGCACAGGGCTGTGCTCCTTGAGGATCACAGATATTCCTGTACCAGAGAGCCAAGGTGGGGTGAGGACTTGTCTGCATTTGCTAGCCATGGTTTGGTGATTGCCACCTTCTTCCTGAAAGATGTGTCCAGCCCACGCGGGTTCAGAAATGCATCTTGACTTCTTGTGCTCAGCAGCTTAAAGAGAAAATAACAAAGATGATGATTTAAACTGTTGTTAAACCAGGTTTTTTATTACAAAGATTTTCCCGTCTCATATCTAGCTCCAGGAACAGGCACCTGCAGATGTGGTTTGGTACAGGGGGATGTGTCTGGCTCCTGGGGCAGGGCTAGGGCCAGACGGAAAGAAGAGATGGATGGAAAGAAGAGGTTTTGCTGCAGAAATTCCCCTTGACTGCTTTCCTCTCCAAGCCAAATGAGACACGTGGCTGGTGTGACTGGGATTAGGGGTTTGGGGACGCCTTGGAGCTGTTGACAGACTGGGGGCTCGGTGCCACTCTCAAGTGGGTTGGCATCGGGCACAAAGGTCTCACACCCTGAAAAGCCTGATCCCAAGCCTGAATTAATGGAGGAAAATAAAGAATAACTTGGCTGATGGAGATCTTCTCTGGTCAGCTGGTGCCAAAGGGATCGCAGGTGATGACAGTCTCTCCCTGGCCAGTGGTGTGAGGAAATTGAAGAGATGAGGGGAAGAGAGAGACCCCGTGGTGTAGAGGTGAAGCCATTTGCAAAGGAGAAGTCCAGGGCTCCTGCGAGGTCTGGGACATCCGTCCAAGCCTGCCCAATGGGGGAACGTGGGCATGAAGGTATTCAGTGCTGCGTTAAAGCCTGTATTTCTTGTGCTAATAAAGTGTCTTGCTCTAAGCACCCCTGGAAGTATGAGTTGTGAAGGTGGGGAAGGGGAAATGGGTGAAAAACCGTGCAAGATCTGGCCTTAGGGGTCTAAGGAAACTGCAGGAACTCATCTCCATGATAAACTGGTGGCCCTGGGTTATTCTGGCCATGGGAAGCAGCGCTGCTGAGTGGACAAGGCTGCTCAGGGAGGATCCGATGCTGCCCAACTTCTCCACGAGGGTCCTGGAGAGCAGAAAGCTGAGCCCCACAGGCAGGCAGAGCAGGGCTGGCAGCCAGAGCTGGACCACTTCATGCAGGATTTGGGGAGCAGTGGGAACAGGACCAACGTGTCTGGAGGCAAGGTGGCTTCTCCAGGGGTGACTGCGTGACCGGTGGCTTTCCAACCGATGGTGTTTCATGCCCAGCAGCTCCATGCTGCGCAGACGAAGGGCGGCCGAGGTGTGAGCGCTGCTCTCTCTGCTCTGCTGGGGGTGATGGAAGGGAGGATTTGGGATCGTGGTTTGGGGCCGGGGGGGGGTGTTCCTGCAGGCAGGGGCTACGCTGGTCATTTAAGATGGCTTTATGCAGCTGGAGGAATGTAAAGCAGCTGGTGGGGAGAGGGAACTCAACCGCTTTGTCTTGCTTGCTGCGAGTATGGGGGGGGCTAGCTGCACCCCACGCCCCATTGCCCCAGGGAGACAGGAGCCCATCCATGGCACTGGGAAGGGAACTGGGATTTACTGGGAAAGGAGTCAGGGCACTGGGGGATCTCGGTGGCAGAGCGGAGCCCTGGGAGGGGAGGCTGCAGCCCAGATTTCTGCTTTGCCCCACTCGGAGCATGGGGTGCTCCGGACTGGGACAGGGCCGGCTTTGCCCCGGGCTGGGGTAGATGCATCTGCGTGGGCTCAACCCTAGCGTGGGGTTTAAACCTCTCCCGGGGGGGGGGGGCTCAAGCATCTCAGAGCCGGGTGTCCAGGGGGGGTTTAACAGGGAGAAGGGGTGCAGCCGGCCCTTGTGAGGGGGGGTGATATATCCCACCAGTGTCACCTCCCGGCTGGTAGCACCCCAGGACGGGGTCCAGCCCGGCAGGTCCTTCCAACCCCCCCCCCCCCCCCCGCCTTGACCGCGGACCCCCGGCCAGGCTGCAGGGAGGCAGGGGTTAAACCTACGGCTCCCGCACCCCCTCCCCGCCCGCCGTCCCTCCGCCCTCCCGCCGCCGAGGAATTTCCTAAAACACCCCCCAAAAAAAAAAAAAGTGAGAAAATAATAATAATTAAAAAAAAAAAAAAAAACCACCACCACCCTGCGGATCCCCCCCCCCTTCATCCCCCCCCCCCCCCCCCCATCTCCGCCTTTAATACCAACAAACAAACTCCTCGGCTTTCCCTAAAGGAGGCGCCTTTGATCGGAGCGAGACGAGCCCCGCCGGGCACCGGCACCGCGGCACCCCCGGGCACCCCCGGGCACCGGCACCCCCGGGGCACCGTCCCCGTCCCCGAGGCTTCCGACACCGGGACCGAGACCGCGGCACCGCTGGGCACCGGCAGCGGGAGTGAAGACACCCCCCCCCCCCCCCCCCCCGCCCCGGCACCGGGACCGAGACATCACCGGCCACCGCACCGGGACCAGCGCCGGGACATCGGGCAGCGGCACCCCCGGGCACCGGGACCGAAGCCCCCCGGACGCCGATCGCCGGGCTGCGATGCTTCCCGGGGCGGGTCCCCTCGCCTTCCTCCTCCGGTGCCTGCTGCTCCTCTTCGCCTCCGAGAGCCGAGCCCGGGCTCGTAAGTCCCGTCCCCCCCCCCCCCCTTGCTCCCCTCCCGGCTGCGCTGGCTCCCTCCGTGCCTCAGTTTCCCCATCGCCGGGGTCCCCAAAAATTTGCGGGGGGGCGGAGGTGGGGGGGGGTTTGCCGGCATGGCTAGGGACACGGGGAGGCTCCTCGCCATGGCAGGTGCCGGTCTCCTCCGTGGCCAGGATGTTCCAAGCCGTGCAGCAAGCCAGGTCCCCCATCCTACCACGGCAATCCTGCGCTCCTGGGGACGTGGCCGTGTCCCCCTCCACCTGCTGCTGTCCCCGGCTGTTTTGCGGGGATGTACAGCGCCGAGCACGCTGCTGCGTGCTGGTGAGGGGGCTGTGGGGTTTCGTGGGCTGGCAGGGACGTGCTGAAGGTTTGGGACCCCCCCTTCCGTGGGCTAGAAATCGTGCAGGGCGGGGGGGGTGAATTACAGCCCTTCCCTTGCACGGATCCCACCCCACCTGGGTGCATCTCCCTTCCGAGGGTGGATGGGGACATGGGCAGTTTGGGGCTTTTCCCCATGTCCCTCCGGGGTCCATCTCCATGTCCATCCCTTGTTCTCTCCTTGCTCCTGCTCCCAGCTGGCCGATAAGATTTGGGATGGGGAAGGGAAGGGAGGCTCAGCACTTGCTTGTTACAAAAAGGCTTGAAGGACTTGGCCAGGGCTGTTTAGCAGCTTGAAGGGTGCTGGAGGTATTAATCGGGGCTGGGAGGTGGGTTTGGCTTGGGCAAAGCACTGGGACCCCACCAGCGGGTGCTGGGCACCCCTACAATATCACAAAGCCACCTGAGCACCGAGCAAACCAGAGCAGGACCCGTCATGTCCCCACATTTATTCTCCCCTTTAGTGTCCCGAAATCCCAGCAGAGTCTGTCGGTGGCTGCATTAGGGTGATTTACGACTTGTCCACTGCCAGCAGTGCATTAGGCACTCGGCAAATAATCGTCCTCCCGGAGCGCCGACCCAAAATGTGAGCACTGGATTGCTTGTCCCAGCGGTGGGGTGTGCTGGGGGGGAAAGGCAGGCGGATGGATGGGGCTGTGCAGAGCCTTGGAGAGCAAAATCCAGGTGAGTTTGGCTACTTGCCCTCCCCTGCGCTCATCGAAAGCCGCTGAGCTCAGACCACAGCATCCGTTTCTTGTGCGAGGGATGTGGGTCTGACTCCCTGCCTCTGCCAGGGCTGCATTAACTGTCGTACCCGGGTTAGGAGGAGGATGGAGACATCTCCAGAAGGTGAAACAGATGCTAGGTGAGGTGCTTGCTCTTCGGAGGTGCCTGCTGATGGTAGCAGAGCCCCTAAATTGGGCATAAACCATGATGAATAGGGGCAGTAGGGGTTTGTCGGCTTTGGGAGGAAGCACTAGGGTCCATTTGCAGGATTTATAACGGTGTTGAAGGGCTGGGGACTGTGGGACAGGGACAGGGTTGGAACAGGGAGGTCCAGGATCGCCCGCCAGCTCCGCATCGCTTTGACTGTGCTGCCGGGTGCATCCTGCAGTGTGGGGGGCTTGGCTGGGGCTCCAGGTCCCCTGTGGTAAAGGGCAGGGGGGGTCTTGGTGACAAGGTCCTCATCAAATCGTGGACTTTTCTCCACCATCCACCTCTGCAGCTCACTGCCTCACATTTTTCTTGTGGCCAAGCGCTCAGGGAGAATGAAGACAGGAATAAATTAGTTATGAGCAGGCTCATCAGCCAAGAGACCTACAGTGTCGTGGCTAAAAATAGGTGAGAAGCAGAAACACTCGGGCTCGAAGGCAAGTCAGAAAAGAAGAATTTGCCCACAGAAACAGGCTATTTTAGGGGATTTACACTCTCAGCTGAAACAATATCAGAGGCACAGGTTACTGGGCCGAATGTGCTGCAGTCCATCCGCTATGAGTAATTCAGCGGCAATAGTTGAACGCAATGATGTTTTGGCTGGAGGCATTTAAACACCAGTATCTCTGGAGAGCGCGGGACAGTGGTTTTTCCCCAGGAGCTTGGAAGTTGCCGTTTCATTTCTTTTCAACGTGGTTCCTGGAGAAAAAGGGGTTCATGGGATCCATCTGTCCTACAAGTTCAGATCCATTGTGATGAGGGACTGAGCAGTCCAAGATGGAAAGGACCAGGATGAAAAATAAATCCTACCGGTAGCCATGGTAAGGGAGAGGAGAGGGCTGCATGGCCCGCTTTAGACAACCGTGCATCCCCTTGGGAAGGAACGGGGGGAAACGGGGCCCTGTCTGCTGCTCGCAGAGCCCACGGGGATGCTCCGAGTGTAGGACTTGGCTTCTCCACCCTGGGGAGCTCAGGGATGCTTCATGAGACTGCATTTGCAGAGCTGCAGAGTTTTCCAGGCTCCCAAAGTCCTGAGAAGAAATTCCCAGCCCAGGACTGAGTGAGGCGAGCACATGGGAAGCGCTCTGGATGTGAGCGGAGTCGTTAGGATGCTATATGTCAAGGGCCCGGTGTGTTTTAACCAGCCCTTCTCAGCTAAGTTGCATTTTAAGCCCTTCATAAATACAGGGCTGTCATAGGAGTGCCTGGACTTTCTGTACCAGACAGTGCTTTTTACACTTTATTTATGGCCGCTCTTAAAACTTGCAAACTGGTTTGCATAAACACACCCCCGCACGCCAGGCGCAGTGCTGGCTGGCAGGTGCGTGACCTCCGAAAAAGCTGTTGGGGCTGGGAGCCTGGTTCAGATGTGCCCTGCTTGGGAGAGAGCTGTGGGGGGATTGCCCAGGGACACAGAGGTGGGAGAAACCCCTGTGCCATGAGACAAAATGAGAGAGAAGTGGGGCGAGACCGGCGGGATGTTTTGGTAGCATCCTTGTTGGAGCCAGTTTGGTACCTGGAGTGAAAGTCCCTGCTAGGGAAACTGAGGCACAGGGCTTTCCAAGCTTTGGGGTCTCGCGGGTGCATTAGCCCCTCTGTAGCCACGAGTCAAGGTTTTACCTGCAGCAGGGACTCGCCTCTGGGGACTCCTCAGTGTCCTGTAGCATGGAGGAGCTCCAATGTAAGTCAGGACTGATGCGTGGTGATTCCCTACGTGCGGACACCTGGCTGGGTAATGGGTGTGCGAATGGCAGCCGTTGCCCGGGCTGATGGAGCAGTGATGTAAAACCAGCTTAAAACCAACCATAACCCATAATGACCCTTGGGTCTGGGAAACCCTGATGTGGGAGTGGGGGATGTAGGGGCAGGGTCTTGCACGTGTGTATGTGGCTTGACTTTGTTGAGCATCAGTCCCTGTATCCAGAGGGAGGTGCAGTGAGCACGGCTCAGCCTGAGCCAAAGGAGGAATTGGCACCAGAACATGGTCTTTCAGTAGCCATCACGCGTGCGAGTTTAATAGCTCACCTTGATTCCTGCTGCCATGCTCGGGATCGGTGCAGGAGACCATCTGACCTGTTTTGGCCCCTGGTTCAGCCATGGTCAAAGTGCCCAGGCAGTGGGACGAGTCACACCACGTTGGGAAACCCATGGGGACATCCTTGTCTGCTGCAAATGTGGAGGGATGCAAGGAACTAGCTCAAATGGGCTGTGCTAGCGGGTGGGAGAGCTTCAAGGTACACATCTCATGGACATGCTGGCCCAAGGGGACTTGTCTGTGTCCAAGGCCAAGAGATGTTGGGGGTGGTCTGACCAACATCGGCCAGTTTGATGGTTCAACAAGGAGTCTGTGGGGTCTTGCTCGTCTCCCCTCATTTTGTCGTCTCTCACTGGATCTAGAGCAGGTCATGAAGACGTGGGATGGCATCTCATTGGTGGCTGATGTATGAAGCTGTTGAGATACATCCTAAAGAGGCGTTGGGGCCATTCTGGTGGCGTGAGAGAGACATCAGCAGTCACTGAACACAGTGCAGGATGGGTTTCTCCACGCCATTCTGTTTGTTGCCCTGGATTGGTGTCTCTAGACGATCTTGTGAAGATGCTGCTCCAGCGGATTCATAGAGTGTCTCAGAGCCTCCGCGACAGTCTCTTGGGGTTTCAATCTCCTGGTAGCTGGAAAGCTTCCCGCAATACTTATCCTAAATCTTCCAGGCTTTTTCCCAAGCTGATTGCTTCTTCTTGTCCCTGCTGTGGCTGGAGATCACCCTTTTCTTGGTAAGAGCCTCTTGCCTTCCCCCCCCATCGTACTTTCCATCTCATATTACATACCCTCCTTGCTGTCCAGGATGCAATTAATGATAATTAATGACAATTAATGATAATCAAAGTAAACCAGGGCCTGGGCACAGCCTCAAGCATTGACCAGGGGTGTCCAGGCTCTTGCTGCAGGTGCACTCCCCAACATGGTGTTGGCTGGTGCCAAATTGGGCTTTGCCAAATGCCTGGGGACAGCTGGGCCAAGGCGGTTCCAGCAGGTGGGTATGGACATGAGCAGGGCCAGGCCACTGGCCCCAGACCCTGGCCTGGGGTATTCAATGATTTGGATGTAACCAGGTGGTCCTCACCCAAGAAAACACTGGAGCCGTGGCAGAAAATGGCTGTTGGAGGGGGAGGCAGGAAGAAACCTTCCTCCTCCATGATGTCCCCAGCAGAGCCCCTTGGGGTGGGCAAGGCAGAGCAGCTCCCACGTGGAGGAGCTGCTCTCTGCAGCATCTCCCACCCTTCCTCTGGGCATGAGGCCACAGGACTTGCTGCTGGGCGGCAGAGGAATCATTTCCATGGCTTTCAGTTTTTTCTGGTTCATACAACCCATAATGGTACTTGGAAGAGGAGGGTCTTGTTTCGGGGACTTCTTGTATTTGAGAAGAAACTGGTTAGATGGGACCTGTCCTTGGAGCTGTTTGCAATGGGGAACTTGCCTCTTTCCACCTCTGCTCCTGCTTCCAGGTCCCATAGGGCCACCTCCAAGCGTGGAGCCTCTGGCTTGCAATTGGCAACCTCTGGTTGTGTCTCCAAGGTGGCATGGACCAGGCTGGCCTGCTGTCTTCTCCTGTCCAGGGATGGCATGGTCCTCGGGAGTGAAAACAAGGTGATGGCTTCATCTGGGTTTTTGGTACTGCAGCCTTGAAAATGCTCCACAGCTCAGGAGCCCTCTCTGGAAAATGAGAAGTAAAACAACGTGACTTTTGTGAGCATGCTGTTGCCGAAGACGCAATAAATAAGGAGACTGAACGGCACGGGAGCAATTTACTGCCACAAATGGCTTTTCACTCCAAGTGAATTGGGAAGATATCCAAAGTTTGACCTCTGAAAATGAAATTATTAGCCTGGCATGGGAAAAAATGATCCAGAGCCTCCAGTTTTTAAGCCTCGTCCTTCCATCCATCCCCAGCTTGCTTTTAACCAAATAAGCCGGCGCCTCTTGCCAAATACGCGGCATAGTGCTACTGAGATGCGGACAAGTGTCTGCTGCTGCCCAGCGCTGCCAGTCGGCTTTAATTTTACCAGCAGGCCCTTTGCAGACATGAATCAGGCTGCTTTCGAGGGCTGGACCCAAACCAGGGCTCCACTTGTGATTAAATGTTTGAACGAAGCAGCCAACTGGCATGGGAGCCTGCAAGCTGAGCAGGGCCGCGTCACATGAAGGCAACTTGATTTCTTCACCCTCAGCGTAATTCATGAAGATGCTGCAAGCAGGGAAAAATGAAGTCATTTTCTCACCCTTTTGCAAAATGATGATTATTATTTTTTTTTTTTAGTTTTGTGGATTTTTTTTTCACTCTCTTCTGGGTTTCTGCAGTTTCCAGCCACATGCTCCCTATTCTTGCGTGGTTTGCTGTAAGCTCATGTCTTGCATGGCCCGGAATATGGCTTTGCTGACTTGTCAAGAGGTTTGGAGCAAGCTATAGGGATGATGTAAAGACCTGAGTAGGGAAAAGGAAGGAAGATGCCTCTGCCTGTCCCTCTGATAGCATCCACCCCAAAGTTATTGGAAATCTCCACCTCTGCAGATGCAACGCTGGCCGCACGCTGCTGTGCTTGGGCCAGGTGGTCTGGACAGCTGGTAGCCACCTCCTTTGAAGGTACAACTTGGAGAATCATGTGCTTGAAGCCATCAGCTCAACGAGGAGCTCAGGGCTGCTGGCAGACCCATAGGGCTTGAGTTGGAAGGGACCCATAAGGATCACGACAGACCCATAGGGCTGCCCTTCCTGATGGCCACAGGGTCTGGCCGTGGTAGAGCATCACTGGGGTTCATCCTGAGGATGGTCAGGAGCTGGAGGAGGGATGGCAGCCCACCACAGCGAATTTGTATGAGTTTTGCCTGGTTGGTGGGAGAAACACATTATGCAGGTGGCATCTCCATCTTCGGCAAGGTGGGACAACGCCGGCCAGGCTCTCTAAACTACTGCTTTGCCCCAGGTGACAGAGCGGAGCATGGGATGGCTTTTAGCATCATTGAGGTGGTGAACGCCACTGAGCTCGTTTTGGGGACCCTCTGCTATTCATCGAGGAGTCCTTCCAGCAGCGTAGTGGGGTCAGCACCCGCTAGCTTGCCCAACTTCATGTGGCGGGTGGTGGGAGGTGGGCACCATGCCTTGGAAAACAGCTCTCTCCCCTCTCTCCGCATCCCCAGGGCACTGCAAGGTTTTAAAAGACCCATAAATGCTTCAGGGAGTGTAAATGTCTCCACTGCCTTTGAGCAACGTAATCGCCCAAACTACCTCAAAACCCCTCGATGACATAACCTTTTAAATCACCTTCAGTTTTTAGTGGGGCTTTAAGCACTGAAACCACTAATAACACATGTGGGCAGGTGTGTACTTATTCATGAAAGAGCTTAAGCCCTGGTGCATCCCTGTGCCTGGTTGGGGCTTGGGGACATGCCATGGGAGAGCAGGAGCAGCTGCCGGGCTGCAGTGGGAGTTATGGGGTCCAGGTTCCTGCAGGTCCAACCAGGATCACAGCTCAGTCCTGCAGGACCAGGCGATGCTTTTTGATGTGAACATTAAGGATGACTGAATTGGGCTTTCTGGCCAAAGCCCTGTGGTTTTTGGTGGTGATTATGGCCACGGTTTGTCCCACAGGTCCTGCTGCAGGCTGGGCTCATCCTGCCAAAGGGTTGGTGTGTAACCAAGGACTTGGAGATGGAGGGGGTTGATAGGAACTTGCTAAAATCCAGGGAGATGGGAGATCTCCGAAGGGGATCTCCTTCACCAGTTGTGCTGGGCACCATCTCATCCCTCTCCCTGTGCCACGGCAAGGTTAAATCCATGCCACTGTAGGCAGGGCTGGATCATTTCTGGGACAGACACCTCCAGTTCAGGAGCACACCTAGAAACTGGCTCTTTTCACGATGATAGGATCAAGGAGGAAGAGGAAAATACATGGTTTTATGCTTTTCGGGGCAAAAAGTGAATGAGGTGAACTTGCTGTCCCCATGGACAGCCCCATAATTGAAAAGTGTGGTTCAACCCACTCCAGCCAGACCAGTGCCATGTCAAGCCCGGTAAAGCCAAGGTCCTGAGCCTGGTGGGATGGGGCAAGCCAGCACAGTCCTGCTCCTTAGGCGTGATGCTGGGCTGGCCGCGCTTGTCCAGGGATCCTTGAGAGAATGAGCTGAAGCTCTTAGGGGGAGCAAAAGATTTTCCTTCAGAATGTGTTTCTACCCCAAAATGTCTTTTTTTCTTCTTGTTTTGGGTAAGAGTCTCCTAAATTCAGGTTCTCCTATCTATCTCCCCCACCGCTCCCAGCCCTTCCAGTCTCCCTGGGGGAAATTCAGTCCCATAGCATTGCCCCGAAATCACCTGTCCATCTTCCAGTGAGCACTTCTACTGACCTATTTTAGAGTGACAACTCTAATTTTTGCCTCAAAAACATCCATTCTGTTCCTTGCTTGCAAAGGGATTCCAGCTTACTCAGAGGAGTTGCTGTTTGGGTCAGATGGGTTCCAGCCTAAAAAAACAAATCATAGCCAAAAAAAAGGCTTTTGGGGAATGTATTCCATCTGGGGTTTGGTGGATGGGGTGCCGCTCATGGGAAAGAGCATGAAGGCACAGAGCTGTCCTTGCTCTTCTCATCACGGAGGAAGGACAGCTCTCCCAAGGACCATCCCCTTCTCTGACATAGCTTCTCCTGGTTGACTTTCAGGGCCAGATATGTTCTGCGACTTCAATGGCAAGAAGTACAGCCCGGGCGAGAGCTGGCACCCCTACCTGGAGCCGCAGGGGCTGATGTACTGCATCCGCTGCAGCTGCGCTGAGGCACGTCTCCTGTGAGGTGCCACGGGAGGTGGCTGCTGCGTTGGGGCATCGCTTTGGCAGCTTTTAAGCAGATTGGTTCTGGTGTCTAATTTGACCAGAGAAGCCCTTTCCAGTCCCGTAGGAATGCTGGATTAATCGCTTTCCTTTTGAAAAAGGCCCCCATCCCCCTGAGGGTGTTGGGTTGACCTTGTGAGGGAGCTGTCTCGGTAGCATTGGTGGGCTGTGGGTGGAGGTGGGTCAGGGCTGCTGTGGGACCATGGGTGGTCTTTGATGATGAGAGATGAGACCATGAGCTGGCTGGGTTTCAGCCGGGGATGGAGATATCCTTGGCTGGGCGAGCTACACCAGCACAATCTGTCGTGATAATGTGGCCATCATCCAACATCTTCCTCCTCTTGCAGGGGGTGAACGTGTAGCTGAACGAACCGTCTTTCTCTCTGTCTCTCCCCAGAACGCCAACATCAGGTGCTACCGGATCCAGTGCCCGGCTCTGCAGTGTGCCAGCCCCGTCACAGACCCCCAGCAGTGCTGCCCGCGGTGTCTCGGTGGGTGGACGTCTCGTGGGGAGGGGGTGACAAGGTGGCCGTGGTCCTGCAGGGCGTACCTCAACTGCAGTCACTTGAATGCTCACGCCTGGGGCAGTGCAGCGATGCTGGGTCTGGCCCTGTTCACAGAGTCACGGCAGCAACGGCAGCTCAGGCTGCTCGCGTTGCTTTTTCCCACCCAAAAAATGTCATTTTGATGGAAAAGGGCTCTCTACCAGACCACTTTCTCCAACTCCACCCCATCCCAAGAGCCTTGTAGGGACAAAATGTCAGTTCACAGTTCAGTGACAAACCAGAAGCCGGCACTTTATTCAGATCATTTGCCAGCAAAATGTGTTGGATACAGGAAAAAAAATTTGAAGATTTTTAACAAAATTCTTGATTTTTCCCTTCCCCTGAATGTGATGACCTCCAACATCAGTTGGAGTCAGATCAAAAGGGCTAAACATTTTTTTCTAATTTTTTTTTTCTAATTTCCCAAATCGCATGTGGTTTTTGACTAGCTTTGCCACCACTCTGGCATGGCGTGGGACAAGACCCCAGGAGGTCATACTTCCAGGTTTTACCTCTATTATGAATTCAGCATGGTCAGGGAAGCCCCATTCTCCAAAAGCTTTTGGGTACATAAATCCCCATGGGTCATGCAATGCCCTGGCCACTTTTTCATGGTAACTGTGGTGTGTAAAGAGCTCCTTATCTTTTCGGGTCAGACTGATGGGGAATATCGTGAGCGCCCACACTACATGGGAGCCGGGTAGGGGCTGGCTCTCACCCTGCTGCTTTCTCATCTTTTTTTCCAGAGCCACATTCCCCTTCTGGCCTCCGGGCACCCGTCAAGTCCTGCCAGTACAATGGGACGACTTACCAGCAAGGCGAGATGTTCACCACCAGCGAGCTCTTTCCCAGCCGCCAGCCGAACCAGTGTGTGCAGTGCAGCTGCTCCGTAAGCTACCTGCGAGCTCATGGGAGGTGGGGAGGGCTGGGGGTCTGCTCCTGCACCCCAACAGTGTCCCACCAGATCAAAAACCTCCTGAGGACCATTGGGGGGTACCAGCCCATGGTGGGATGGTTTATCGTCAGGATCAGGTTATCAGTGCAGGAGACTGAACTTCTGCTGAAATGGTGCTGGGTCCTCCCTGCCCAGCGACTAAGGACCGCCGCAGAGCTGAGTGCTTCTCCCTCTGCCCAAATGCGCTTTCTGGCCTTGACCCCGAGTAGGGTGTGCTGCAAATGTCCGCTGGGCCCTGGGGTCAGAGCACAAAGCACCCACCTGCATCTCCTCCCCAATAGGAACAGCACGAACAAGCTGCTCCAAGGGTGGGTTATTCACTGGAGAGCCCACAGGGCAGTTCTGGGTGGACACACCTGGGGCTCCTTGGGGTGGGCAGGGGGACAGCCCTGTCCCCATTTAGCACACCGGTGGGTGCATTTGCCTGCTGCGAGGACCAGTGCTCTGGGGCTGTTCCCGCAGCATCCAGCTATCCCGTCTGCCCCACTGAGGCATCGTATGGCAGATGGCCGGCAGCGAGGACAACCGGGAGCTTTTCTGCATTTGTGCTTGCTGCAAAGCAGATGGGGTTTGCAGCCAGGGGAACCTGGAGGAGCTGTGTGCCTGCAAGGCAACACAGATGCGAGGTGCCAGCTCTTGGGCTTCAGAAGTTCTTGGGATGTCGAGCCTGGTGTTGAGCTGGGGAGATTGAGCTGAGCTCCAGAAAGGATTTGGTGGCTCCCAACTGCTGCTGGGTGCCTGGGTCTCACGGTGCCTCCAGCAGCCAGCTCCTGCCCTGCATGGCTGGAGCTCACCCCCTGATGCAGCCAGGAGATGACAGCAGAGAGACGGGGCAGTGGAGCCTACCAGTCAGAGATGCCAATGGGCAGGCATCTAGCCATCTTCATCCCCCTTGCTTGGATTTAAACGGAAGCTGAACCCAAGGCTGAGACATGCTTGAGCACCAGGAGCTGGTCTCGTCTGGAAACTCCTGCAGTGTGTTCACCAGCCCTCTGGGCCGTTGTGTGCAGAGGTGTGCCCTGGAGAAGGGCTGTGCATGTGCTTTCCAGGCTGCCTACAAAAAACATTTGCAGGAAGCATCTGCCTTTTATGCAGCGTTGCAATGACCTTTCCAGGACCATTGCATGCCCATCTTCCTTGATGGTCCTGATTGCCCCACCTGAGGGCTGTGACAGTGGCCAGGATGCTCTGTGGTCCTCAACGTGCATCCCTGTGATGGATTGCCAGCACTGGAGGGATGTTCTTTCTCCGTGAGCTTCCAGCAATGCCCTGAGACAGGGCTTGGCTCCACTCCACCCAGCCCCCTCCCACAGGCTGAGATTCTGTGAAAAACCATCAAAAACCGAGTCCTGACCCTGCTGGGGATGCGTGAGGCAGCCTGGCCAGCAGCAATGGGGAAGGTGCATGGAGTGGGCCGTGCGTGCCAGGAGCTGAGTGTTGGGAGATAAATGGAGCAGCTCCTCCTCCTTGAGAGGGAGCGAGGAAGGGGGATTTAAAGTTCCAGTGCTGGACTTGGACGCTGTGGGGAACTGCTCATACCAGCTGCAGCCTCTGCCATAAAAAAGAAGAGGGTTGCAGACGTGGCTTTCACCGCCCATCGTACAGAGCCCTTGGATGGGACCAGGCTCCACTGGTCTGTGCTTTGCTTGCAGCAAATAATTGGACTAAGCTTGGCCTGGAAAGAAAAAGGGGTGAGAGAGCCCAAACCACCTCCCTCTCTCCTGCCAAGAGCACACACATGGTGGTTACCATCAGCTGATGCTTGATAATAAAGTATCCATGATACCAGGATAGCTGCTCTGAGCCTTTGGTGCTTGTGCAAGCCTCGGAGCTAGGTGGCTTGGAGCTAGGTGGCAAGAGGAATAGCTTAGATGTAGAAATTATACAGCTTTTGAGGCTGGTTCCTCTCTTATGGACCCCAAGTGGATGCCAGGCCACCAGGCTGGGGACAAACGCCAGGAAGGAGCCCTCAAATCTGACTGTATGTGCCCACCTGGCCCTGCTTTCCCACCCCATCTGCCACCATCCCCAGGAGCCTGTGGAGCTCTGTGTTCCTTTCGGAGGCACTGGCTTTCGCTCAGGCTCTGTTTATTCGGCAGGATAATGCCTTGGATACAAAAGGGAAAATAAAAGGATGGCTGTGGAGCCTTGCAGTGGCGGGGTCTCGCCGGGCTGTGTCTGATGTTGTCAGCTGCTAGAACAGCTGCGTGAACAGCTGGTCTAAACCTCTTTGAAAACTGCCCTGAGACCAGAGCCTCCGGGATAAGTCCTGCTTTTTATGACATTTGCTCTTTCCCGCCCGAGGCAGGTCTTTGCCATAAGCTGCCGGTCAGAAGGAGAAAGAAGGAAGAGGCTGGATGGCCAAACCCTGCTCCCTGCAGGTCTGAACCCCATGGAGGTCCCTGAAGCAGAGAGCAGGGTTTGGTTTGCAGCAACCTCCACCAGCTCCTCTCATTTACCAAACTTTTCTCCTCTTCATGTCCCCTGCACAGCGGCTTGGCTTCTTGATGGTGGAAGAAGCTGCGGTGGTTTGGTTTTCTAAGGATAACCTTGGCTAACCTCTTGGTTTCAGTTGACTGAGAGCTTGGGGATACCCCAGAGAAAATTGCTGCCTGGAGAAGAGGACCTTGCTGTTGAGGTCTGGCTGCTGAACATCCTTAGCCCTGCAGCAAACAGGTGCAAATCCATTGACTGGGATGCACTGAAGTCAAAGCTGGCCTTGGCCCGTGGTTTTCAGCTTGAATCACTACAGCAATGATGTTTTCCAAACTAACCACCAAGTCAGTGGAAGAAGGTCTACATCTGAACGTCCATCCACAGCTCTTGACCCAATGTCTTTGTGGGCTTGGCGCTGGTGTTAATGAATAACCCAAGACAGAGGGAAGGCAGAGCTGTGCCGTGGACCTGGGTCTGGGTTCAGCATCACGCTTCCCCTTTCCACCTCTCTCCTCCAGGTCCTTGTCCTGGGACATGTCAGAGAAAAGGTTCTTGTGCCACTTCGAACTGGTGGGTGTTATGCAGGTGTGTTGTGGCTGTTTCAGATCCAGTAGCACGAACGATGCCTGAGAGGAAGGCACTGCCTCCCCCTTTTTGGGGAAGACCACTCCACTCATGAGCATGTGGACTGGCAATCAGTGGACCAGCCATGCCAGGGGAGGACACCACTCACCGTCCTATACCCTGCAGGGTGAAGAGCGTGGCAGGACCAGATTTTCAGCTTTCATCAGTTGCTAGATGATTGGTGATATCTGAGGATGGACTGTTGGGGGGGGTCTTTTGATTTATGCTAGATCTGCAACTTGAAGTGCTGGCACCCCAACACGGGGGACATACAGCCCTGTCCAGATCTTTATAATGCTGACAATGCTTTTTTTTTCCTCCTGCCCTCCTAGGAAGGCCAGATTTACTGCGGCTTGGTGACCTGTCCAGAGCTGTTGTGCTCCTCTCCCCTAACCGTGCCGGATTCCTGCTGCCAGGTCTGCAAAGGTAATGAGGGGCCCAGGAGCTGCTCCTTAGTGAGGGGTGGGAGACCCCAGCTGGTTGCCACCAGCTGGCAGGAGCCGTTTCAGGCCACTTTAGCAGGATTTTGGAAGCCTGTGCTGTAAATCAGGCCACTTGCTATGTCTTGGTTGCACCAGGAAACAAAAGATGAGGGCTCAGCTTTTTACTTGCATGCTTTCCCTCCCACACCTAGCTGTGTCCTGCCTCCCTGCAGCCCATATGCTGGCCAGAGCTGAGCTTTTTGCCCTGCCACTGGTGCATCATGCAAGAGATGTGACCTGCATGGAGGGTAAAGTCCTCCAGACCACTCACCCACCAGGATGGAGATGGTTGTATGGACCATGTAAAGATGGTGCATGCTGCTGTTGTTCCAGGGAAGTTTCCAGGACAGTCAGGGACAACCCCCCCGCTTCCACTCCAGTACAGCGTGGCTGAGTTTCACTCCTACAACTCTCCGTGGGGGAGAAACTCTTGAATTTGCTGCTGTTTCCCCTGACTCACACCTGGGAGGGTGAGGAGAGACTCAAGCTCCATGTCTCCAGATGAGACAGACTCAAGAGCGAATGGGCAGGTTCACACCTTGCTGACAATGAAGTCACAGCATAAAATGACTCTTTAATATGAGAAATATTTATGAAGCTGGAAAGCCATGGTGGTCTCCTTGTCATGGTCACATAATGACCTTCTCCAGGTGCCTCCTCCAAACTCTCCCCTTCTGCAATTTGTGTTCCTCTCTCCTAGTTTTCTTTGGTGCAGGTGGGGCATGTCACTGACTGGGTGAAAAATGTCTTTGGATTTGTTTTTAATGCCAGATCATCTCAATCATCTCATACTCTACCTCTGGGCTGTTTTCATGCCACCTAACTTCAGAAGTCTGCAAAGCCATGTCTTTCTTGGAGATGAGGTCTTGTTAATAGTCAGTGGGGATAAAAGGGGTTTTGGGGTATGGCCCCAATTGGCTTTGGGTGATGTGAATTGCATATTCGAAGCTCTTCTCTCTCCAGACCTCGCAGGTGGGCCAGCACCCTGAAGAGAGCTGCTTTTAGTCAGCTGGTCCCCAGAGAGCAGATCCTCATTCAGCCCTGCAGCATTTTACAGGACAATATTTTTTCCTTGCAGATGGCTCATATGAGAAGTCCACAGAAGAGGAACCCCTGCAGTTAAACAGAGGTGTTGTACGTGATGTTTGCATTTTAAAACTTAGATTATTACTTCTAGCACAGCCCCATTAAAGAGCTCAAAGAAAGCCATTTGCCCTTGGCCATAGTCTTCTACAAAGCAATGACCCACAGCAGCTCTAGGAAGGCAGTCAGTTCCTTGGATAGCAGAACGACAGACACCTGGTTTGCAGATGAATTGTGTCTGGGAGTTGACTTTAGGTGAGGGCTATCAGCATAGGCTGAGACCTCAGACCACCAGGGAAATACTCCTGTCCTCTTCCTCTGATGCATCTCTGATGTCTCTGGAAGAGCAAAAGACATGTGGGAACTGGAAATCTTGGGCACTTCTCCTCCTTGTTGGCCAACCTGGCTGAGGTTGGCCAGTAGGTTAAAACAGCTGAGGAACATGGACAGAGGAGACTCAGAGGTGACCGGCAGCCAGATGTGACCTTTATCCATAGGGTCAGATGGTCCAAATCTCTCTTTGGGGGCTTTTGCTTCAGGAGATGGTGTCTCCTCTCCACCCTGGGCTCAAAGGTGTCCTGCCTCCCAGCCGTAGCTCCCACAGAGCAGCCAGTGCTGGAGCTGCCCACCAGCATGCTTTCCCCAGGCTGTTTTTATCGGCAGCCCCAGCAAGGAAAAAGTGACTCCTTGACTGCTGAGGGTTGATTCACAGTGACATTTCAGAGCTGGGCAGCCCATGCCAGGTCTGTGGGATTAGGTCACTTACAGCTCCTGGCCCTGCCCTTTTCCATACTGCTGGATGAAACGCCAGCATCACACCTCCACCACCTATAAAACCTCCAAAATAGACACAAGGGGACCCTTTGTGCTGCATGTCTTGTCCGGCGGTTTGCTCTTGGAAGCCCAGGCTCTTCCAGGGATTTCAGTCCTGCTGGCTGGCCGTCCCACACCAACCCTCCTGCTGCCAGCCAGGTGAGAGGGCAGGATACAGCCTGTCCTTACCTCTCTGATCCTGGTTGGGTTGCACGGATGCTGGTCCTCAGTTTCCCGGCACGCATCTAGAAAAGACCAGCCCATTTGCCTGCCTGTGTTAGTGATGTAGGACCTCACCTGAGGGCATTGGGTTGAGCGTGGGACGAGAAGGGTGCTGCCCCAATGAGGGTAACCTGCTTGCAGCATAGGGCGGACATCAAGGTGGGGCATTGGCACAAACTGCTCAGGGTCCCTTAGGTGGTGGCAGGCACCGAGATGGCTCCTGGGTCATTGCTCATCCCTGTGTCCTCTGGACCTTCCACTCCTGATGGAAGGTGTGCAGGACACTGCATGGCTTTTTCCAGCATGCTTTGGAGTGAGAACAACCCAACTGCCTGGGTCTGAGTCTCCTTCTTTTCTCTGACTGCTCACAGAGGCACTCGCAAGACCAGTGCTTGGGGGAAGCAATGGGCAGGAAGCCACCCGGAGCCACCATGTCCACTGTTCTCAGTTCTTCCCTGGAGTTCATTCCCAGGAGCTTCAAACCCAAGGGAGGAGGTGGCACGACTGTGAAGATCGTCTTGAAAGAGAAGCACAAGAAAGGTAAGGGATGGAAGAGCCAGGCAGTCTGTAGGTGGCCTAAGGTGACTTCTCCAGGACTTCGAATTCTCCAGGGAATCAGTTTCAGCAGCAGTTTTCCACCACCAAGTCCCACCTCCCACTCCTCCACAGCCAGCCTCACCCAGCTATCTCAGCTCTGGTGGCCCACAGCCCCATGGCTGCACGAACCTATCACTTTCCAAAAAGGGTTGGAAGGAGACTGGTCCTTGGGGTGTTTTGGAGATCTGGGACTCCAGGTGGTCCTTCCAGGACAGTGCCGCAGAGGTACAGGATGTTCCTCCTTGCACCTACCCACCACGTGCTGGGTCTGTTCCACTGCTGTGGTCCTCCTTCTGGAGGAGAGAGTAGGAAAGTGAGATGAGGAGGCAATCCCATGGAGCCAAAGGGGAAAAGACAGGTCCCTTCTGCTCTTGTGGGCTCTCCCACCACTGTGTCTCCAGAAGGGCTCTTTCCAGACCTTGGAGATGAAGCCCTGGAGGAAATTTTGGGACCTCCAAAAATTTTCATGGAGGAGTCAGCAGGTGGCACTCTTCACTGTGCTTCACGCCTGTGACAGCCTTGGAGAGCCCCTGGGCTTGCAGAGGCTTGGAGGCAGGTGAGGTCCTGCCCACACTTACCACTTGCCCCCACCAGGGTGGTTGACCCCAGCAGCCTCCATCTCCTGGAGCCTGGTCCCCCTGCCCCATGGCACCTCCCGGGTGGGATGGCTGCAAGATCCCAGTGTCCGCAAGATCCCAGTGTCTGCTGCTGCCAGAAGTGCTGCCAGAGGACCATGCTCCTCAAGACAGCAGGGCCACCCTTTTCCGAGGTGGTGAGATGTCCTGAGCTCCACCAAACCTTGGGTGTAGAAAGAGGAGGAGGATTTATTTCCACCAGCAACTCTTTTCTCTCTCTCCTCCAGCTTGTGTTTACAACGGGAAGACCTACTCCCACGGGGAAGTGTGGCACCCTGTATTCCGGCTCTACGGCCTCCTGCCCTGCATCCTCTGCACTTGCAGGGATGGTGTCCAGGACTGCCAGAAGATCACGTGCCCCAAGGAGTATCCGTGTGACTATCCAGAGAAAGTAGATGGGAAATGCTGTAAAATATGTCCAGGTAGGTAGGATCCCACCTGCTCCTGCAGCTGCCTTCCAGTTCCTTCCTTTAGCCTTGATTTAAAGCCCCAGGCAGACAGATGTGTAGGGGTTCACATCGCTGGTGACTTGAATTCACACCAGGTGAGTTCAGCAGGGTAAGCACTGAGGTAAGAGTTGGCCTGTCTTGGAGGGCAGCAGGACTGACCCAAGGTGAGGAAGCCGCACCATCCCCAAAGGTTGCATCTGTTGGGTGGGTTGGAGAAAGATGCCCAAGAAGGGCCATGCTAAGAGTCTTCAGACAGATAGAAGATGCTTTCTGGGGAGAGGGCATGGTCTGTTCTCCAGACCTCCAGCTGGGACAAGAAATCATAGGGTTGAATTGTGACAGCTGAAATGTAGGTTTGAAATTAGGAGGACACTTTCCGGGTGCGGGGTTATCTGTGGCACTCATGGTTTGTTTGAATTTGAGTTGAGGTCCCCATCTCTGGAAGGGGAGGCTTAGGCACACAAGTATTGGGGTGGGCCAGGTAGGACTGGGCTGGTGCTGGGACTGGGACATGGTGGAGAGGACCTTTTTTTTTCATGTTCAATGGGTTTTGGATCTCTCAGCTGCTTCTTGGTCTTTAGAAAGCTGTTTACCTTAAACCACAGACCTGGCAAAGATGTGGCAGGGCATGAGCTCTTCTGTTCCCAGTGGAGAATGTTTTCTAGGTTATACCTCTCTGTACTATCATTCAGCAGTAGATGTTTAGATGATGGACCACCCACTGCTTTCCTAGAGAGACTAAAGATACCTGAGTGTCTCTGAGCCTAACTGCAGATGCAGCAGTTTCTGGGTGATCTCCTCAGATGTGCATCTTCAAGGTGGTTTTGTGGAGGGGTCTCACCAGGAAGAACAAGCAAGGGACGTTGTCACATTTAAGAATGGGGGCAAACAGGCTGCAAAATAATTTCAGCTGGGATTTTAAAGGTTTTCCAGCCTCTGAGCAGGGAGGTTCTGGGATGGCCTCCCCAGGGAGCGAAGGGCAGAAGCTCAGCTTGTTTTAATAAGGTTTCTGATATGTTTATGAGCAGGATTTATGACGTGGTGCCTGGTGGGAATGGGATGTGATGACTGAGCAGAGCCATTTCAGTCTTGCATTCCCATTATAGTGGGTCTTTCTGATTTAAAGTCTACAACTTTCTCTGCTGGGATCTCTTGTCTGCTGTTCAGCCTTCATTTATTTCCAGTTAAACACTCTGACCCAGCCAAAATGTTTTTCTTCTTGCTTTCCAGTACTCATAGATAGCAATCACACACACATACACATTGCTCAGCCAAGTTACACGCTTGTCCTTTGCTTCACTGCACAGAGGTTTCGCCCATCGTCTTTTTCCAGGCAGTTTCCATGACTGTCCTCCTCTTTCCTTCTTTGTACCCAGTAGCTTGGAGAGAAATGCTGAGTGATTTCTATTTGCAAAAGGGATCCTGATCGAAGGGGAATTGCTGCGATGCACTGGTCAGATGGGGAGACCGTCGCGGCTGCTGGGGGCAGAGCTGGTGGCCAGGACCCCTGGGTCCCTGCTCCTCCTCCCCAATGCTGTTGGCCATGGAGTGGCTCCAGCGTGAAGCTCCAAGGTTGCTAAATACCTGTTGTACCTGCGAGGACGTGTGGTTCCTTCCCTGTCGTGAAGGTGGGGCTTCCTCGATCGATGCAAAGAGCAGCCCTGGAGTGGGTGAAGTTTAATGGTCTGGGACGGAGGTTTTCTTGCACCCAGACCCCGTGATGAGGGTGGTGGGCTGTGGTCGTCCCCTTTGTGTCACACTGAGCCTGCAGACCTGAACACTTGTCTTCCCGTTGCTGAAAAAGCCCTGCTTTGCATCCCTTTAAATTGGAATTTCCATCCCCTCCCTGAGAAGAGTAGCTCAGGACCGCCCCAGAAAGCACAAGGGAGAGCAGAATCAGGCCTAAAATAACTGTCCTACTAAAATAAACCCCACGCGTCTATTTATAGCCAAACTTTCTTTCGAGTAGTGTAAAAAGCTTCAGCATCCAAAATGACTGGGAGAACAAGGCTAAATTCAGCAGAGCTGGGCTCCTCTGCGTTCCAAGGACCACAACCAAAGGCAATAAATCTCCTTCCAAAACCATGGGGGATTCTTAATTACTCCAGATACATTAAAAGAAATTAAAAAATTAGCAGCTCTCCTTTACCAAGGATGTTGAAAAAGTCACGTAGGGTCCCCCCCGGTGCTCCTGGTGTGGGTCTCCCCGCCGTTGCACCCCATGCTGGGGGGGTCTTGGGCTGGGACTGAGCCCACCCGCGGGGCTGAGCCGGGCGCACTGCCCAGGCAGCCCAGCCACAGCGCTGGCTCCCGTGCTGCGGGCTCATCCTTTCGCTTCGCTGACATTGCTCCTCCGGGATGGCAATGGGAGCGAGATGAGAAGCTCAGAATCCAGCCTGGGCTTTGCAGTGATGATGGCAGCAAGGTCCCTGCAGCGGGTACGGGGGATCCAGGTGGAGAAAATCCCCTTTCCCCATCCCCGCTGGTATAGATGCTGCCAAAATCAAGGGGAATGGAAAATATGGGGATGAGCAGGTCCACAGATCCTTTATCAATATCTCCCTTTGCTGCTGATCTCGGCGCTGGGAATCGGACCCTGGGAGACAAGGTCCCATTCAGAGATGCAGCTGTGCCACATCAAACCCAACAGGATGCCTTTCCCTTGACCTGGGTGCTGAGATGGCTCCTCCAAGCTCCTTCCTGCCCCTATTTAATGAACTCTGTCCTTGTTTTTGCCCAGAAACCAGGGTCAAACCCACCGATGAAATAGTCACCACCCGGTGTGGCAAGAACCCCAACCGCGTCCTAGTGTACATGTTTGTGCCGCCGAGCTCGGAGACCTCCAAGGAGATCCTCAGGACCATCGCGATTGAGAAGGAGCCTGCGGAAGAGGTGGAAATCTACAACTGGAAGCTGATTAAAGGTGAGTACCGTAATGAAACCAGCCAGCAATGGAGGAGGTGTGTGTGGAAAACTGGTGCTTTCCAAGCTTTGTTCAGTTTTTCAGGCTTTTCTAGTGGTGCTCCAGACCTTGTGTAATGAGTCGAAACCTGCTGACAGCAGGTTGGCTTTTCTAACTCCCCCCTTTCACAATCTTTTGCTGCAGTTGCGTGCAGACCAGGGGCTGGAAACCACTTTTGGCCTCAGTGTACCCCACCACAAGCTGCAACACCATCCAGAGGCACAGCACGTGGGCAAACAAGGCAAGGGCCATGGGGCTGCTCCTCCAAACCTATCTTTTTCTATGCCAAATGCACATGGAATACAAACCAAAACTTTGTTCTGGTCACTCCATATTTTTGCTTTTGCTCTTCTCCCCCCCCACTCCATCCATCACTGCGAACAAAGCTTGCAGAGCTGCTGCAAAAGTGCACACAGAGGGGAATGAATTGCCCCCAGTTCACTTTTTGGATGGGTGGATTTGGATGCTCCTGTTGGTGTGCCCTCCAGAGGTCAAAGAATCTCAAATACCCTGTCAAATGACACCAGCGTCTTGCTCTCTCCCCATACCTTTAGCTGTGCAACACTCTTATGGACCAGAGGAGCATGTCTCTACTAGGGACACTTGGTCCAGTAGATATTTGTGTTGTTTCTCTTGGGCCCAGGAAAGCATTGCAGTGCCCCAACCCCAAGTCTCCATTGGACATACTCTACCTCTTGCAAAAACTTGTGCCTTGAGCACTTGAGGTTGGTCGCACCCCACCTGCTGATACAGTGACTCTCAGCCCCTGTAGCTGGGTGTCTTCTGGACACGTGTAGGCAGATATTCCAGTCTTCTGGATATGTTTGTGTCTCACCTCACTCCCTAAGGAGACTTCAGCCCTCCTGGAGCTGGCTCTTCCCAGCCACCGAGGGTGGGCACACGTGGATAGTAGCCGGAGAAATCAAGTCCAGAGATGGAGCCCTGGCTGCCACCATGTTTCCACCCTCCCCCTGCCACCCTCCATCCTCCATGGTGCCCCTCTCCCCGTCCTCCCCCCCGCCTCGGCAAAGCCTCCTTCACAATGGCACCTTGTAGCTGGAGGACAGCTCTGAGCCTGCACTGTCTGGGCCCCACCATTTCCTCTCCTCGCTCCTTGGCAGAGGTCGCCACCCAAACCTTCTTGCCACCTTCTGAGGCCAAAAGCTTCGCGTCTGCACGGAGCTCCCGAGCCCTGCCAGCCAAGGACAGGGGAGGCCCTTGTCCCCGAGGCCAACACAGCTCTTTTGCTTGGCAGAGCGAAGTGTTACTATTGGGAAAGAGCATGAGCTCAGTCACATATGGATTCCACCTCTCCATGGTCCATCACTCTACCAACAGAGCAGCGTGTGTGGAGAAAAGAGGCTGCAAGTCGCGCCTGGAGCCTGTCCATCTGCCTTTGTATGGGCTTATGATACCTACGTGGCCTCATCTATTTCTGTGCCGGGACAGTTTCCTCCACGAGGCAGGAGTCGGGAGGAGAAACCGGTGCCAAGACCCAGCCGAAAGCTTTACCCAGCTTGCTGGTGGTGCATGACCAGCCCCCACATGAGTTGTGGTGGAGGCTTCCCCATGTTTTTAGGGGTCTGAACACCTCAGGGGTTTTGAAAAGTGACTTTCCGATGTTTTAGAGCGGGAATTGTCATGGGGAGTGAGGAAAACAAAGGAGCAGGCAGGATCAGCATGGCTTGAAGGGTCTGTCCTTCAAACTCCTGCCCTTCACCCTGCCTCGCTGGAGGCCTGGGCTGTACTGGAGGCATGGTCCCCCCACGGACCTCTTTCCCATGTTTACCCTGCCAGGCTGTTGATTAGAAATTAACAAAAATAACTCCTTTCTATCCTGAAAATCTGCAGCTCTGGGACCTTCAGCGATCCCCAGTGTTTCACCACACTGGTGTACCCTCACACCTGGGCTGGAGGGGACCTGTGGGTTCCAGAGCAGCCATCCTCACGCTCTTCTGGCATGTGCTTGGATCTCCTGCCATGGAGACTCTATGGGCCATGTAATCTCTTCTGGAGCCACAAACTCCTTCTTAAGGGAAGACTTTTCCCAATGTGCAGCCTCCCTGCAGCTCAAGCTCATGCCTTCTCATGCTTTCCACCACAGATGTGAAGAGCAGACTCCTTTCCTCTGATGCATCTGAAGAAGCCATCAGCCCCTGCCACTGTCCTCTCTTACACAGTTTAAGCATTTGATTTTTTTCAGTCTTTCCTTGATGTTAGAAATTTCTGGTCCTTTGGTCCTTCCCGTAGCTCTGCTCTGGACTGTCTCTATGCCTTTCTTGAAGTCCAGAGACCAAAACGGGGTACAGGGCTCTGGTCAAAGTTTGTGTCCTGCTGGGATGGGTCTCATACACCCATGCTCCCATCTCCATCCACCTGCTGAGGCTTTGTTTTGGAGATGATTTAGGAAGTCCTGAGACCAGTTTCTTGAATTAGTCTCACTTCACTCCCCAGCCCAGCATTAAGTACCACACGTAAAGAGTCACATTGGTTCCCCACGAAGTCGGCAGAGAGAAGCAGTGAAGGTGTGTCCTGTCCTCCCATTTTAGGATGGGTAGAGTGGCACTGTGGAAGAGCCTGTCTCTCCCTTGTCTCTCCAAAATTAGGAAAGATGATTTGCTCCCTTGGAGATGGGGCTGGTCCTTAATTCGTTCCTCGTGCTCTACTGGACTCTGCTTGGTTTTTGGTCCTGAGGCAGTGCCTAAAGCATAGAATCACAGAATGGTTTGGGTTGGAAGGGAACTTTCAAGGTCATCTCGTCCAACCTCCCTGCCATGGGCAGGGACATCTTCAACCAGATCAAGGTGCTCAGAGCCCCGTCCAACCTGGCCTTGAATGTGTCCAGGGATGGGGCATCGACCACCTCTCTGGGCAACCTGGGCCAGGGTTTCACCACCCTCAGCGTAAAACATTTCTTCCTTATTTCTAGTCTGAATCTCCCCTCTTTTAGTTTAAAACCATCACCCCTTGTCCTATCACTACAGGCCCTACCAAAAAGTCTGTCCCCATCTTTCTTATAAGCCCCTTTAAAAGCACCAAGGAAGGTGATAGGTGCCCAACAGCCCCACCACCTCCCTCCATCTCATCCTAAACTTTGCAAAGAACGATCCTGTCTGTTGGACAGGATCTGCTTGCCGGGAAATGGCGTCACCTTTTACCAGCCCCATCCTGTAATGCCTGTTTGGCGGATGGCAGGCGCAGTGGGCTATTCTTATCTGCGCTGCCTCGTGCTCTCCTTGTGCGTGCTGGAGCATCGTCTGCATTCCTCCGCTGCTTCCCAGCTCCTGGCATCTGTCAGAAATGACCATCCGGGGGGCCAAAGGTCTCAGCCAGCTCTCTGAGGGCTCTTGGGTGAACATTATCTAGGTCGGTTGATTAAAAGATGTTTATCTCTTGTAGCTCTTGTTTAAAATATCCTCTTGGTTACTAATGTACTGGAAAGTGCTTCATCAGCCACAGGGACTATAAGCACACCCTCCTGCTCCTTTCTAAGTATAGACCAGAAGGATTTATTGAACACTTGTGCCTTTCTTGCGTCATTAACAGTTTTATTATCTCCATCCAGTATCTTCTTTTGTTACTGGTAGGGCTTCTTTTCCTGACCCACTTAAAGGACTTATTAATAGTCCAAATATCCACATATTTCCCCGGATGTCTTTGACTTCCTGTATTAATTTTCCACAGTCCATAACATCTCATTTATATGGATTGCTAGCCGGTTCCCATTCGTTACATACTCTTTTTATGTGTAATTGCTGCTGGGAATTGGGGAAAATCTCTTAACCAAATAAGGGGGACCACATTGCCTCTCACATCTGCCGACAGCGAGAGGCTGGATGCACAGGGAGCCTGGTTGAGAGGTGGGGAAGGATATGCCAGGCATACCTGCCTGGTTTGTCATGCTTCACAGGCGAACATGAATATTCTAACCCCTAATCCCACAGAAAGGTCGCTTCCGTTGCTAAATGCAGGTTCTGGTTTTCTTGGGTCAAACGTCTGAGTCAGGCACCTCCGCTAACGGGATGATGCTGGCACAGGCAGAAATACCGATCTTTGCTGAGGTCATTCATGTTTTTTTCTGTCCTGGAGGAGTGTCAGGGCTGGGGGCAGAGAGATGGAAAACTTTGGTCCACGGCTGCTTCCAGGAAAGGAAAACATCTGAGGATGGAGGGGCCTCTGCGGTCGGGGAAGATAGGTGGTTGAGAGTCAGCAGAGAGGACGGCGATCCCAAGATCCCGTTGGTCTCACCTTTATTTCTATTACAGTTTTAGGGGAGATCAGACCTCCTCCAATGTGAGATGCTTTTTGGAGCAACAAAAATCTTATTGCTTTCACCTGCTTCGTGGAGTTGTCCCTGCCGTGTTCTGATTTAGCGAGCAGTTACTGTTTTCAAATGAGATTTCTCCTGGTCCTTGGCCAGCCCTGGATTCACTCCCAAACTCCCACCAGGCTTCGGCAGCAGGCCCTGCATTGAACCAGAACCCTGGGGCATCCCGCGCAGGCAGTGTCCCTTTTGCATCCCAGGAGGGGACAGAGGTGTGCATCCGAACCTGCCTGAGCCTTAAATTGAGCGTCGCAGAGTCTGATGCCCTGTGTTTCCCTCTGCAGGCATATTTCATCTGATACAGACCAAGAAGATCAGCAAACAGGAATTCAAGCAAGAAGCGCAGAACTTCAGGCTGATCACCAGGACGGACGAAGGTAGGGAGAGAAAAAACCCTTTTCCCCGCTCCTCTGGCAGACCCTGTCCCAAACAACCCCGTGTTTTGCTGCATAAATCCCAGCACGGTGTGGGGAGCCAACCGCAGGGAGAAGGCTTGTGCAAACATAGCCAGCTTGGGGCTGACCTGTCTTCACACGCATATGCAACACTCCTGGTTAGCAGTCACATTTTCACTTTATGGTATCAGAAAGGGCAGCCAGCTTTCTAAAAGTGGATGCGCGCTTGTGAAATCCAAAGGCTTTGTCTCTCCAGAGCCCGTAAAACTGTTTGATTTTTATATTTAATCCATCTGGCATTGCAGGGGAAAAAAAAATGATGCAAGGGATTTGAAAAAAATAAACTCTTGAAATATTTTTAAAAATCATTCTTAATGTTCTTGGATGTGCGTAAATGTTACAAAAAGCAGGAATGCCAGTGCACATGCCGAGAGTGCCTGTGCGGAGTGAAACTGCCGTGCTATTTCCCGCTGGCTGCCTCTTCGCCTGGGCTGGGTTAGAGTTTAATGGGTTAGGTTCGGATCGGAGCCATTCCCGTATTGTCCAGCACCCACGGGTCATCGGGTCAGCCGGGAACAGCTCTGCTGCCCAGTGCATACCAGCACACCCAGTGCCCCAGGGAGGGTGGAGATTTGTTTTCACCTCCAATCCGTTCGAGACAACATCTCTTGACCAAACCCTGGGGGATTTTTGAGTCCCTGCTCCCCAGTTGGGATTCGCACCCTGATGGGGTCTCTGGCACATGCCCCCTTCTTCTTGCCTCAGTTTCCCCTGACAAATAACCCTCTTGTGAAACCATCCCTCTGCCGTTGCCGCAAGTTCTAGGAAAGCATTGGCCGGTGATTTCTTCACAACAGGAGATTAATTCAGCCAGAAAATATGCCCCCCCCCGGGGATAACGACATTAGGGCTGCATAATCCTTGCTGGGATTATGGGGGAAGTGACCACCTAGAGGGAATGTACCTCCAGCCGCCTCCTGCACATACGGGGATGATGGTGGTTGGGGGGGGCAAGGAGAGGGGTTGGGGAGCTTTGTGCCCAGTTTTGGGGTATTGCCCAGTTCCCTCCAGTGCATGGGCTTTGCAGGGAGTCTGCAGCTCACCGGTGAGGCTGGGGGGGGTTCTAGGGGGGTTTCTTCTCCTTCTGCAGCAGGAGCTTCCCCTACCGTATGTGGTTGCACAGCCCTGCATGAAGAGCCAAGGCTGGGGCAGCAGCAGAAAAATGGGTACAAATGTGGGGGTTTTGATTAACCCACCCCAAAGAAATGGGGCTGACAGAAGGGAGGAGAGAAGCATACCTGCCCATGGCCTGCGAAACGTGAATTTTGGCTTTCTGATGAAGAGTCAGAGGACAAGCAAAATGCTTCTTCCCCCTGAGAGGCAGGGAGTCAGCACGAATCCCAGACACGCCAGGGAGGACATGGCCCTAACCGCTCATGTTAAAGCATCCTTTGAGGAGGCAGAGAGGGGGATTTATCCCTGTTTCAGACTGAGCTCCTTTTCTTTTAAGAGCGTGCAAATGGTTTCCAGGGAAAGCATTGGAAATGCTGTCAATTGTGCTGCTAATTGCATTGCAAGAGGTATATAGGGCCCCTCTTGACCTCAAATACCATTTTAATTGCAAGATGGCAAAGTCTAGGACTGGATTACGGGACCACTGATGAGCTGCTCTGGCCATGGCCAGTGTTGCGGGTAGACCTCTCTCCCAGCATGGTCTTTGTGGGTCCTCCAGTGCAGAGGGTGCTATGCGTGGGGTAAATTGTGTTTTCCTGCTCCAAGGGTTGTTGCTAATGAGTGTCCGTCTCTGCTCATCCAGGTCACTGGAACATCTTCCGAGCCCAGACATCAGAGCTGAGGATGACAGAGAGCCCAGAGAAAGAAACAAAGAACTTGTAAAGAAAAAAACTTTAACCTAGCTATTGATTTATCTACACACACACACACATACACACATACACATATATATGAAAAAAAAGTTGCATTATTAAATAGACTGGCACAGCAATAAAGGATACACTAGTGTAAAGTACAGAAACTCCAGCAAATGAACCAAATTGAACCGCGTTGAAGCCACAGCTGTGGAGGTGCCTCTCTCCAGGGGGAGAGTGCAAGAGGCCGGCCGTCGTCTCCTGCTACCGAAGATGTCGGGTGTGCAGAGGGAGGAGGGAAAGACGGCGGAGATGTGAGACCTGGTGTGATGTGAAGAGGTGGGATACATCCCTGACACCCCGGCATTTCTGAAGAGCATCAGGAGCTAGCAGTAAAGCAGAATGTGACCATGCTTTTTACTAACCGCTGGCATAAAGATGACCTGCAAGGAGAGAAAAATCATCCTTATTTCTTTTCTTGGAGCCCCTGTGATCTGCAAAGGGTTTCTTTGGCTGAATACCCTCCAAAGGGCATTTGTTGAAAAATCTTGGGACTTTTCTCCTCTGTTTCAGCTGGGAGGATTCTTTTCCTTTCTTTGCAGGTCACTTGAAGATGTAGTTTTTGGGAGGACCCACCTGCTGACAGGGTCTGAGACCCAGAACACTGCACTAAGGTCGCTACTAAGCATGTTATTATGCTATATATTTATATATATCCTACATAATATCTACTGGGCTGTATTCACAGGAGGGGCATCTCCCAAAGGGCGAACAGGACCATTTCTGCAGCGTGGGGAGGAGGGTGTGCAGCAGCATCACCCTCCCCCTGTCTGGAAATAGCTTTGGGGGATTTTCAGGTTGTTTTGGTACATGTATTTATCCCTGGTTTCTTATTTTATTCTGTTTTGATAAATCTATTTATTTGGAGATCCAGATCTGTCCGATAAATCTGATTAAAGCGTCTTCTTGATTCAGCCGTCTCTCTTCTCGATTCTGTGCCAGCTCTCCTTTCCCCATAGGGTCTGTGTTCCGACTCGGGGGGCTCTGTTGGGACCCCCGTCCTGGTGGGTTCTGATCCCCTTGCACTCACTCCAGGAACATCCTCAGGGTTGGGATGCGGGATTGAGGCACGCAGAGAGCATCCCACGGATGCTTTGCTCATCGTCAGGGGATCATCCTGCCCCACTTGCTTACGGTCCACAGCCGGTTTGGGGCTGAAAACAGAGCTCGGGGCTGGCAGTGGGTGCGGGGGGTCACGCGAAGGCTGGGGGCAAAGCCGGGCCAGGAAACGGGAGGTCCTGGCGTGCTGGATGGGCGCCCAAGCAAGCTGCTAAGTGAGTGCAGGTGCTCTCTCTTGGACAGGCAACTGCTCACATGGGGCTATAAAAGGATCAATGCGAGCAGCTCCCACCCCGGGGACGGCCGTGCCTTCCCCTTCTCTCTTCGTTATGCTCCCAAAAAACAGCGGTCGCTGCCACGCGCTCGGTATGTGGATGGAAACCAGGTCTGTGCACGGCCAAAGGACAGAGAAGCCAGAGAGCAAAGCGTCCGCAGCTCCGGCGGACCTGCAGCGAGGAGCAACCGGGGATAATCGGAGCAGCTGGTGGGCACCGACCCGGCACGGCTCACCGGAGCCGTGCAATGATCCAGGCGACAGGGCCGATCCGGTTAAATATAACCGGGAAAAAAATCCCAGTGATGCTTTGGGAATTGGGGGTGTCCCCCATGGTGTGGGGCGAAGCCACCCGCTCGCCCCACGGCCGCCTGCTTGACTACAGCCGCGTGCTGGCAGGGAGGATGCTGCCAGTCCCCAGGCAGAGCCTGACCCCTCACTCATCAGTCTAATTAACTCGCTCTCGCATGCTCTAACTGAAGCAGAGCTGAGGCCCAATTTACGCTCATTTACCAGCAGCGGCAGGCGTTTGCAATGAAGCTGCCTGGCTGGGTTCCTAAGGATGGTCTGGAGAAAACCAGCACAAACCCTGCACCGCCTGGCCCAGGTGAGGTTTCCTGCAGGTATCTATAGGTTCCCGAGCCCAGTATAGGTTATACTGAGCCCATATAGGTTATACTGAGCCCAGACACAGGCAGGAGAGTGCAAATCAGCTGAGTGCCATGCACACAGGGCTCCTCTACCATCTCCAGGAGGGTGGTGGATGGGGTTGGCTGCCGTCCCTCACTGAGTAATCTCTACCCAGAGCCTGGTGCATTAGATTTCTTCTAAAAAGCGTGTTTGAAGTAACCGCTGAGCTGCATCAGCCCTGTCAGTGCTGCATCGCCCTGGACCCCTGGCTGAGCTTTACCTTGGGCAGGGCAATTTGGAGATTAACAGTGATGGGCAAGAGGGAGTTTCTTTGGAGAGAGGTTTCATGGAGATGCAAGACGGAGATGGAGAAGTGCTCTCATCCCAAGGAGCTTCCCAGCAAGAGATGATGCTGCCACCTGGTCCTTTCCTGGGAACCATGGGTGGCATTGCCCTGGTGCAGATGCTCCGAGGTGGACTGCTCCTGCTGCTGCCATTGTCCTTGCACTGAAGTTGATCCTAGCAAAGAGGGTCTGCTGCTGAGTGTACCTACCACAAAAGTAAGATGTGGAAGTCTCCAAAGATGCCATTTGCATGATGTGACTGTCCCATCCTCCCATAACTTCTTTTATCTCCCAGACCCATTGCACCCACTGGCCCTGGCTGCCTCTGAGCAGCATCTCATCTTCTCTGGTGTCAGCTTCTTCCCTGCCATCAGCCGTTACGCCACTGCCAGCTCTCTGTTGTTGCGAGTCAGGCTTTCTGCTGCCTTTTAGTTATCCCTTTACTGCAGCCCTGCTTTGGGACGCTGTCATAAAAGGCACCCCATAAATTTTATATTGAACAGTAAAACATTTTCACCTTGGCTGCTGTTCCCCCCTCACTCGCTGCAGCAACACAGACCAAAGGGGCAAGCTCCAGTTAGGCAGGAGCCAAGAGCTGTATCTCGGCTGCTGGCTCCTGGCAGAGAAAACCAGGACAACATGGATTTTTGCTGGTTTGATTGGAGGAATAAGCCCGGAGGCATCTCGCCTTGCACTGGTCCTGGAGCAGTGCCGGTGTCTGCTGTCCAAGGGACGCAGCCACAGATGGCACAGAACAGCTCGTCTCCACCCAAGGAGACACAAAAGCCTCCCCTCTGCTCTCTGCGGTGAGGCTGGAAGGGCTCTTGCCCATCTGAAGCGATCCCTGAGCCAACAGGGACATGAGGGGTGGGCTCCGCTCTCCCTTCAGATGGCAGAGCTGCAACCATGGATTTCTTAGGTGGGTTCCTCACCCTTCACCATCCATCTGTCCATGCATCCATCCATTCATTTATCCATCCGTCCATTCATCCATCCTTCCCCATCCATCCATCCTTCCCCATCCATCCTTCTCCAGCCATAACATTTTGGGCCCTCTGGCTTTTCCTTCCCTGCAGTGGCATGGGAGGAAGAAAACATCAGCTTTAGCTTGGTTTACCCTGAATGCTGGCCAGTGTCGGAGACCTTCATTTCTCCCAGGAATGTAAAAAAAAAAAATCCCAGAGGAGCTCTGGGGACATGCACATGGGCTGGCGACCAACCTCCGCACATCGCACTGCCTGGGGACGTGTGGCCGAGGAGGGACAGCGGGACTTGCTGTGGGGCTGGACGGGGCCGCAAGCGGTGGGTAATCTCCTGCAGTCGTGTCAGTGATACGCCAGACCCGTCCGTCCCAGGAGCTTGCCCTAATGACCATACCTCCCTGCGGGGGACCTCTTAGAGGCTGCTTTCCCCGCGGGGGCATCTCTGGGGATTAACCCTTTTAATTGGATCAGCAGCCACAGATCAGAAGCCAACGTTTCGCGGTCGGTGGCATCGCCTCCCTCGCCCTGCTCCTCCTCCCTGCGTCCGTTTGCCTCTGCAGGAATCACCCCGTTTCCACCCCGAGCCGTGAAGACGGGGTTGATTTGGGGGCAGAGCTGGCACAGCACCGTGGGACCTTTCATCTCTTGCGACACTGAGTTTGCAGAGAAGGGCTGGGCTTTCTGCGAAGGGTTTTTTGCCGGGGGGGGCTGCTCCCAGGGTCTGCAGGGGATGGTCCCCGGGGACATCCAACGTGTCCCACCATCACCTCTGCTGCAGCCCTGAGCACGTGGGCGCCCATCCCACCATGGCTGGGGAGCCAGCAGGGACGCGGTCCTTGCCGGTGTGTGCAGAGCTGAGGCCCTGCCATGCCTAGACCCAAGTTTCCATGAACCATCACTGATGATTGCATTTGCTCCCCTTACCCCCAGGTAGCTCAGCACCTTTGTAGTCTTTCTCTACAGCTGGGCCACCTTCCTTACAGCTTCTTAACAGGGTTTGCAGCCCTGTCATGGTCCAGTTGTGCTGGTTGTGATTCATTTCTGATCCGTTCAAGGGTTGGGAACAAAACCTTGCAATCCTGACTGTGTTTGCACATCTATGAGCAAGGAGAAGCCTCAGCTTGTGGCCGCAGAGATGCTGCAAGGTTTGGGAAAGGTGGAGCTCTCCGAGACCTCCCTGCATAACCTGGCTGATGTCCTCCTGCTCCGGACTGCCTTCCCCATGTTTCTCTTGAAGTAGCCACAGAGCATGAGAAGGAGTTTCAGCCAGCTCCCACCTTTGCTGATGTGGATAAAACCTGTGAGCAGAAAGCCAGCGCCCGCTGGTGGCACCACCGAGCTGGAGGAGCAGCACGTGCCTTGATGCTGTCACATAGAGGTTGCCTGATGTCTTGAGAGCAAAAATACTCAGAGCAAACACCAAAATGCAGCTTGTATGACACTGAGAGCTTTGGGACTTCACATGTCCTGTCCAAGAGAACCTGGCACGGACCCAGACACCAGCCCTGGCCTGAGCCAGGAGGGGAGGGGGACATCAGCATGCCCAGCCCTGCAAGGAGAAGGGCTCTTGCAGGAGGCCTGAGGTGGCATCGATGGGTTTTGCCACCCTGCCTTCATTTGCCTAGCCTCTGCCAGCATTTTGCATGTGGGTTAAATGCGACTAATTCTGAGCACTGCTGGGTAGCTGCTCTGTTGAACACACTGTGGGCTCCTCGGGGTGTTTGCAGGTGCATCCGTGCAATTGGACCACGGCAGCATCCCTTGGAAGGGATTTGGCTCCATGGGGGAAACAGCAACACAAAGGGATGTTTAATGCAGCATCCCTGGCTGGGGCAGTTGTCCCCTCACCACTGTCCCTTCTCAACACTCGGAGAAGATGTCGTGATTTATTTGAATGCTGCCCCAGCTTCTGTAGGACCCACCTCTCCTGTCACTTCTTCTGCAGGACCCATATCTGCTGCTGCTTCTTCTATGGGACCTGTATCTCCTGCCAGCTCTCTTGCAGTCCCTCTCTTCTCTTGCTGTGATCTGGTTTGTGTGCAATAATTGCAACAGATATCCCATGGCTGATGCAACCTGTGCTGAGACACCTTTGGTCTCTGCAGAGAGCATTTGGGCACTGGGTCCAATTGGGGTCCCCAGTACTGGGCAGGCAGCGACAGACTGGACCCCGTCCAGCTGGAAGATAAGCCAAAAAAGCTTTCCCCTTCAGGCTGATCAAAAGCTGGAACAGGGACCAAGGGAAGGAGGGGCATCCCATCCTTGGAGAAACTCAGCCCTTGCCTGGATGCAACCCTGAGCAACCTGATGTAACTTCAAAGCTATCCCTTCTTGGAGCTGGGGATTGGACCAGGGACCTCCTGGGGTCCCGTCCAACCTGAATTACCCTGTGGCTGTGTGCTCTGGGACGGATGGCAAGTCACCATCAGAAATCTTGGCTCTACCTCTGGGGTCTTAGGGTTTTCTTACGTCAGAGCCATGCTATTTCATGCTCTATTATCAGGTTAGTCAAAACACTTCTCTAAACTATATGTCTATATAATTGCCAGCTACACTCACTTCCTTGGCTCCTGCTGTTTTCCATTGCATCGGATTTTCAGTCATGCAAAATATCTACTTTCACCTTAATCTGCATGAAGCCCCCCTTCCCCGCAGGCGGCTCAGGAGAGAAGGGGAAGCCAATACCTCTCGGCTACGTTCGCTGGAGCCTCATTCCCCACCGGGCAAGATGGGAGAGCTGGTGCTGGTGATGTGCACTGCTCAATTTGGGGTGTCACTGCACCATTAGGGCTCTGTCATGGGGAAATTAAGTCACATAAAAGAAGGTTTTGTTGGGTTTGGTGCTGCCCTGAAAGTCCCATATGAAGCCCACAGCTCTGGAGATGGTTTGAATTTTTGGCTCGTAGATGAAGCATCTCCCAATGAATTGGGATGTATGTTCTCATATCACCTTTCCCCAGCCAAAGCGGGGGATTTCTCCCCAAAGGGGTGGGATTTCTCTTAAAGCAGTGCTTGCAGCTCTCCATAGAGACCCGCATGCCACGCAGGGCGAGTGTTTCCCCCGCATCCGCTCTCCTCTGCACATCCTTTTCTTTTTCGGCAATGAGAAATGGAGAAACCAGAGGATCGTCCGTGCTGCACGGCTCACAGGCTGTTCTCGTGCCACCGTGGACCTGTCTCCTCTCCAGACTAAACAGTCCTAATATTTCCTGTCTCTTCTCACATAGAATGTGTCTGTAATCACTCTTTTCTCCTGTTTCTGCACCGTTTTGGGTGCTGGAGCAGCTCAGGATGTACCTAATCTGGCGGGTTGTCCAAGCTGCTGGGGAAACGAGATCGCATTTCCCTGCCTCTAGCTTTGTCAAAGCTTGGCACCCCCAAAACTGGGAAACAAAAATATCCCTGCAGAGAAAAGCTTTGCCAGCAAGTCAGAACTATCTGGACACTGGAAAAAGCCCCCGGCTGCCTGGAAGACGGGTGCCGAGAAAGGGGTGATGAGAAAAACAGGGAAATCCTCGGAGACCGCAGCTGGCGGGGCTGGAGCCGAAGTAGGGATGGGAGGTGGAGGAAATGTGACCGGCACAGCGCGGCCGCAGCCCCGGGGGCCCTTTCCTCCAGTGAGATGCTCGGCCTCTCTGCCCTGTACTTGTTACGTGGCCATCCCCAAACGTGGGGTTTCCAAAGGGGAGGTAGGACAGACCGATGGTACAAAGGAGCAGGTGGAGCATCCCGTGGTCCTCCGGCTCCGTGGGATGCGGGAGAGCTGCCCACGCCACCTCCGGCTGCCCTCTCTGGCGTACCGGGGTGGTGTTTCTTGCTCTCCTATTTTTTGCCCATGAGAGCACACAGCCCCCAGCAGAGAGTCCTGTTTGTGAGGGCTGGATTAATCCGAAGGAAACTGCTTACAAGTCCTTCTCACCAGCATTGCCAAAAGACCATGATTCAGTGCTTTTTTTTGGGGTAGAAATTAATTAGTTCAGGCCCATCACAATTATCTAACTCAATGAGCACAACAATAACCCACTGTTTAAAGGTTGTTCATGGTCATTTAGCACCATCTGGGTCGTCTGATCAGGGGCTTTGAAAACAGTTGAAAATGAAGTAAGAAGGATTGCTTGGCCCGGACCCCCCCCCCCCCCCTTTTTGCCTCCCAGCTGCACAGACAATGAAAATAATCCTGATGGACCCATTAGACACAGGGAGAGGGACTGCAGAGCAAACATTACCCTGTATCTCACCGTGCCCCTCTGAGCTGTGGCTCAGCGTCCCCAAATGGGAAGGTGGTGGCCTTGGAAGGAGCAGGGGAGAAGAGCTTGGCCACATGTCCAAATAACAAAGAGTTCTGCCCTGGACATGCTCCTCTTCAAGCTTTGGGGGTTGAGTTTGAGCAGGTGAAGCTTGAGCCATCCCCATGGAAAGGATGGGGTTTGCAGAGGTCTCTGCTGCTGCTCAGAAGGACTTGGACCGCTTTGGAGACTGGGCAGTTTCTTGCACGTGCTGGAAGATGGATTTGAGGGTTTGCCAAGTTGGGCTTCCCTGAGTTGGGAAGGCAGTGGAGAGCACTGTTGATTTTTAAGGGCGAGTGGCTGCTCACCATGTCCAAAGCTGCCCCAAGAGGGGCTCGGAGCCTGCTGGAAATTCAGGACAGTCACATATAGTCCATTCCTGGGTAGCCACCTGAGAAATGAGGCTCCCCATGTCGTGTGAGTTAGGAGATGCCACATCTGGTAGCCCACGTACACCCTGCACGGCCTTCCCAGCAGCCAACCTCCAGGTCCCACGGTATCTCCAGTAGCTGGCTTGGACCTTCCAGTCCCACCACTCCCAACTTGCAGCCCCACAGTCTCCAGTATCTGTCCCAGCCTGACAGCTTCTCCAACACCCGGCTGTCACCGGTGGTCTGACTGTGTTGTTGGCACCCAGACCCCCCAAACACAAATGCACACGCAGGGGAGAGTCCCTCGACCAGGAAAACAGTTAGACATGGAGCTTAATGAGGAAATGGAGTCTAATAAATGAGACAAACTGCGCTGATTGGGGACAAGTGTGATGACCATCCACCTGCTTAGGCAGAACTGGCCCATTTATCCCCTTATCCCTCTTTTTTCACATGTTTGTATCTCCCCAGACCCCCTTCATCCCTCCCTTTACCCACCATTGGTCCATCCTCTCAACATTGTCTTCTACAGTCCCCAAATGCTCTTCCCTTGGGGTCCCAGCACCTTCCCCCATCCTCATGCCTGGGCATGCATCCCTGCGGCCCAGTGACCCCTTCCTAAATGGTGGGGGGGCAGTGGTGGCACCACGGGCTTCTGCGTCCCCATCACCACCACCTTGTTCCAGCCACGTGAAATGCACTGTCCCCCGTCTCCCCCAGGCTGGGGGGGTCTGGGTGCGGATGGGGTCTTGGGTAGGAACAACACATGGATTTATAGCCCTGGTTTTGCTGCAATCGTGGCTGTGCAACATGCTTGCCGTGCCCACGGGACCTGGGTGTCCGGCCACGCCTGGTGGAGGCTGTGCACGGTCACCACCATGTCTTTTGCAGGGAGGGCACCCGGTTTTCTACACCCTGACATAGCCACAGGAGCACCGATGTGGGACATACCTTCCTCCATGGTGCACTATCATGGCCACCACAACTTGCACCAGGAGCTTTGCCAGCTGGATGCATCAACCTCTTCTTGTCAAGGGGGCAATTGCTTGCATGACCAGATGGCAGCATGACTCGTGGTCAGATCTGAACATACACCCAAACATCTCCTTAGGATAGACTGGACATCCCTGAAATGTGGTTGTGTGACGGATTTTTGGTCTGGAGGCCCAGAGGGGTGCATTTTGGGTGGTCAGAGGATGACAACTAACCTTCTCTGCTCTGGGAAGGTGCGGGTCCCAGCTGGGCTGGGGTGGTGAGGTTCAACCCGTGGGCTGGAATGGGCACCATGTCTTCTTGCAATGGCCAAAGACATAGATATGAGTTCAAAAGGGGACAGAGACAAAGCGATAGGAGGGGCTGCTGTGAAATGTGGGTGTCCAGTGGCACGAACTCTGCCCTTGCAGCATCGTTTCTCCCTGCAGGTCACTGGGGGAAGCCAGTGTGACCGGCCTGGGAGGGGACATTACATTTGGGCATCTTTTTTGGCTGGATGACCCCACTCCTGGTGTCCCAGGCCACCTGGTGAGGCAGGGGACCCACGCTTCAAGGGTCTTCCCAGGTCCTGAGCGGCAGGGTGAATGCTGCAGTTTGTGTTGGACACTGATTCATGGTATGGCTGTCCCAACGGCTTCCTTCTCCTGTAGCAGTGCATCTCACCAGCCTCGTCCAGCAGCCCTGGGATGAGTTTGTTCTCCTCCACAGGAGGATGAAAGACATCATTCCCAAACCCCTGTCCCTCTCGCACCATCCTGGAGCTGCCCTACAGCACAAGAGAGCTCTTCTCCTCCCAGTGGGATGGAAAAAATTGTCTTTTAAGAGAGCGGCCAAGCTAAGGATGTGTGTGTGTGAGCGATCCATATCAGCAGGAGTCCTGCTTGCACTGGGAAGGGGTGCCTCCATCTCCGAATGGCATCTGTGATCCCTGTTTACAACAGAACATGAGATGTTTCTTGATGTTTGTGCTCAGCAATGGTTCTCCCAAGCACTGCTAGGGGTTGGAGCAGGCTCTGCTCTTGGCATGGGGTTCCCACCAAGCAGCGCGATGATTGCTGAGGACTGAGTGGGAGATCTTTTTCATCAGTTGGTCCTGTTGCTGCTATGCCATGCATCTTTCATTTTTGCATGGCATGAAGACCCACATTTTAGGAAGGATCCAGTCTGATTGCCCTCCAGGACTTGGTCCTGCTTGGAGGAAGCTGGACATGTCACCGTGGGCTTGCATACTGGCTCCTGTCAGGTGGGAACCCATCGCCTGGTCCCAGCCCCAACCGCAAGCCCAGCTTTCATCCCAGGGGAGGAAGGTCCCGAGAGCCCAATCCCGTGGTTGGGAGCTCTTTCTTGCCTGTCTCCATGTCTTTCCCATGGTGGGCTGCACAGCCACTGGGTGCTGGAGACCCAGGGTGACTATGCCCTCAGTGATGGCTGTGGTGGGATGGGTCGGGGCTGCAGGAAGGGCTAAACTCCAGGACAACCTCAGCAACCAGTCCTTTGACCTCCAGGCATCTGTGCAAACAAAAGGGAACCACAGGATATTAAACCCTTAGCTCCAGACTGAGATGGACAGACAGGTCTCCAAGAAACCTATCTAGATGGGAAATGTAGGCAAGTGTCCCCCACCAGTGTCCATCACCACCACCAGCCACCATGTTAGTGGCCAAATTTAGGTTTTTTAAAATATTTTTTTTCCCTGTCAGTCTCTCTGGCTGGTTTTTGCTTGCTGCCGAGTGCTCCAGGCTGCAGTTTGCAGTGGGCAAATGGGTGGGCTGCCTGAGGCAGCAGTTTGCAAGCGGGGTTTGGCAGGGGGCTGCAGAGGGACCTGCTGAGGTTCCTCCAAACCCCATCAGGCTGACGGCTCCCATTCTGTGGCAGGAGTATTGGCACTAAATAATGGACGGAAATATTGATCCCTTTCCAGGCTGCTTTTAGCACGTCCCGTGAAGTTACGCAGACAGCGGTGCAGGCTCCTTCTCCTCGGTGGAGCGAGAGAATCTGGAGCCTACTGACGTAGCAGCCCAGATGTGACATGGAGGAGAGCTGCACATTGTCCTTCCCTTGATGACCTTCCTTGTAAGTCAGGAAGACCCAGTTACACAACAGACAGAGGCTTTCAATACGTGATGATAGCTGCATCAATACATGATGTGGCTATTAGCAATTGCTACCTGGGCCAAGAGGTTTCTAGGGGAAAACTGCAAAGTCCTTTGCTGACTTCCCAAGATGGATTACCGGCATTTGAAGCTGAATGTGAATGACCAAAACCAACAAAAAAGGTCAGTTAGAGGCGAATATAATTTGGCCCTTCATCTAAACGACCACCAGCCTGTGATAGATATCCAAAATTACCGGAACAAACTCTCCAGACAGTGTTGATCTGCTAACAAGCAAGAGATTGTATGACTGGCACTGGATTTTCAGGTCAGCCTCACCAACTGCTGGCCCAAGATGACCAGATCCCTAAAGGCATTTGGGTGCCTCTTGCCCTTGAACCTGCCCCGCAGGTCTGAGCAACTCGGTGAAAATCGGGGCGTGCTGGAGTCAGAGGGAGTTTTGTCCTTCACATTGGCATGGCCAGGGTTTAACCCTGTGCAGCCAAAAGGATTTTGAGGGAGGTTTTGTCTTTGAAATGGCAATTTAACCCTTTCTAGCTGGTCATTGCCTTGCAGGAATCATTTTCCCATGTCCCAAATCTTGAGTTTTACCTCTCTTCCTTGGCCAGGCAGCATGTGTGCTGGTTGGGATGAGGATGTCTGTGTTGACTTGGCTGCCGGCTAGCTTCCAAGGGACTTGGTACCCCTTGGGGTCACGTCGCATGTCCTAGGAGAAGACAAATGATGGGCGGCACATGGAGAAGTGGTGGGAGCTGGGACTTGCAGCCATAGCTAGGTTGTAGCCGATTGCTCTTTCTTTTTGGTGAGACCAGCAGTAGAGTAGCCCGCTCTTTGTGTGGGGCTCCAAAGCAAGCCTTGGGTGATGCTCTTACCAGCCCCAGGGTCCCCATTCCCGGTGGGGATGGTCCCTTCTCCCCCGGGAAGTTTTGCACCCACAGGGAGCTGCCATGCTCCCTACACCTGGTCTGGGGAAGAGGGATAACGTCATCTGCAGCTCCTTGGCACAAAAGCGATTGCAAAATACCAGCCAGCAGGCCAGAAGAGAGGCCAGCTGGGGGAAAACTTATGGGTGAGCCCAGCGCCAAGTCTCCCAGCCGGGAATTGGTGGGGAGGGCTCAGGCTCCGCTTTTCACAGAGCCTGTGGTTTTATTCCCTTTACACCAAGGTGAGGGGAGGGAAGAGGCATCTCTTGCAACCAAAAAAAACCCTGGGATTTTGTTTTTCAAACATCTCGGTTTGGGATGGTGCAGTGGGGTACGTCAGTGGAAGATTTTTGGGAAATGACATCCCAGTGTTCCCATGGGATGGACTCAGCAGGGCCAGGGTGCCCTGTGACTCTGTGCGTGCTCCTCTCCCATGTCCTCCTCTTCTTCCCTCTCTCCTCTGTTTTTTTTAGACATCCTAGAGCTTTTTTAGAGGCCCAACAGAGTGTTGTGATGGTTCACGAAGCTCTCCAGGCTTTGACATGGGCTCCAGCCCTTGCTTTGATGCCAGGAGGGCAGAGTCTGCTCCACTTTCCAGTCCGTGGTCCCTGCTGGGAGAGGTGGGATCTTGGGGAGAAGGTGCTGCTTCTTGGTCTTTTTTTTTTTTCCCTGCAGTGAGTTTTGAAGTTGCCAAGCGCCGGCCATGGCACTGCTTAGCCCGCTGGAGAGGAGCGTGTAGACAAACCCCCCCCACCAGTCTTGTTTCCTCACATGAAGGAAAAACCACAAGAAACAAGGTGGGTGGGAGATGCCCCTTCCCTGGGGTGCCCCCCTGGTTCCTGGCAGGAGATGGGTTGGGGCTTGGAGGTGGATGTCACATTGAAACCCACAGTGCTCAACAGCCACCAGCAGCTCCATGTACTCACCCGGTCTCTGAACCCACCCACAATTTTGGCCTCCGCAAAGTCTTGCAGAAGGTCTGAATTCACTGCTGCAGACCTGCAGGAATGCCTTTGGCCCCTGATTGCTCCTGACTTGTCCCCGAGCAAATGAGACCCCTAGCACTTGGGGATTTGGTTAGAAATGCTGCTTTTTTTTTTACAATATTTCTGAGTTTCCATCTCAGGAAGCATTTAGAGGCTTTCTCCAGCCCAGTGGGGCATCACTGGGGGGATGTCCGACCAGCCCAGGAGACCAAAATGCTGCTCCCCACCCCACAGGAACCAGATTTTCTCTCCGGCACTCGGCTCTGACCCAGCATCTGGCTATTCCTGGTACGGCAAAGCCTTTTTTCCAGGGTTAGAGCAACTTTATCCACCCAACTGGCAATGCTGGCATGGGACGGAGTCAGGTGGGCCATCCCTGGACCGTGGTGGGCAGCACTGCAGAGCCAGCAGGAGTGGGTACATCCCCTCCTTTGGTGGTCGCAAGGATTTGTGTGCCCCCAAACACGCACATCACCATCCCTTTTCTGCTCCATCCCTGGGCAGGGCAGAGGGTTTCCATTTGGGGCTGAAGCACCAAAGATCCCAATCCTGCCACCATTGCTTTACCCCAGCTGGAGAACGTCACCTCCAGGTGAAGGATAAGAAGAAGGTGCAGACAGCCATGGATCAGGACCAACCCGACCTCCAGCTGCATGCGCGGGCGGTAAGCCAGGGATGGGATACACTGGGATTTTAGCAAAGCTTTTGACTACATCTCCACTAGCATCCTCGCGGCTAAAACTGGGGCAATATGGGGTGATAGGGACACCCCTACAGCAGGTATCCCTGGGATATAAGGATGGGAGTGGGTGAGGATGGCTAGGGTGATGTTGTTGGGCTCCTTTGAAGCACATCTGCCAACTCAGCCGGGTCCCATCCCACCCAAATTTACTCCTAAAGTCCTTTCAGAAGCACAGCCTTGTCCTAAGCACCAAGGAACATGGTGAGTGCAAGTAAAGGGATGGAGAGATGTGGTCCCTTGGGCTTGCGTGTGGCCATGTGGGACGAGAGGAATGCCAGAAATCCATCATTATAAGAATAATCTTATTATTTGAATATTAATATTTAAACTGTACAGTGAGGATGGCTGCCCTAGCAGAAGACATTGTGGTGGTGGGTGAGAAGGACCTGGAGCAGGAGCAGCGATGGAGGAGGAGAAGGATGATGATGATGATGATGAGTAGGTGGAGGAGGAGGAGGGTCAGATCTGCTCTTGGATAAACAGGTCAAAAGTCTTCAAGACCCCAAATTTAGCAGGTGAGCAGGTGCCGTGGTGGTTATGTGATGGTGTGCCATGCCAGGGGGTGTCAGCGAGTGTCACTGGGGGCTGTGTGCTGTGTGCAGCCCCCAAACCCATGGAAACAACTCCCCAAAACCTGCAAACAGCCCCTGGCACCCGCAACACGGAGGGGAGTTAATTCCTGGCATCTTGCTCCTTGGCACAGGGGCAGGCACCGTGCACCGCCGAGCCTGACCCTCAGTGACGCTGTGCCCATGGCGAAGGACAAGGAGGGAGCTGCACCAGCGATGGCTGCACTGGGCGCCCAGTCCGGGGGCTGTACTGGGCACCCCGTCTGGGGGCTGTGTCCCCCTCCTTGGGGGTGGCTTGGGGACAGTGGAGCGGCCATTGGGGACTGAGGCTGGGATTCAGGGGGATTAGAGAGGGTGTAGGGCTGAGATCCCAGATTTGGGGGGGGGCAGGTCTTCCCGAGTGGCTCTGCCCGCATTGCTGTCCACACTGGGGTGCTTCAAGGGCCACGGACAGGCCTTGGTGTGGGGATGGGGGCTCAGCCCCAGGGACACATTCGTGGCCATTCCATGCACCACAGGGGACCTGGGAAGAGCAGGGATGTCCCTGGGGTGGCTGGGACCTCACAGCCGGTCCCTGTGCCCCCTCCCAGCAGCCATGGGTCTCCAAACTGGGGGGACCAGTCCCCACGAGCATCCCTGTCACTGAGGATGACACAACGGTCCATCAGCAGCTGGCGCTGAGCTCTGCCGTCCCCAGCCTCAAGTATCCCCTTCTGGGCGCAGGGCAGGGTGACATCCTCGTGCCAGCCCCCCAAAACCACCCCCTGGCCGTGGGGCTGACCGGTCCCCCGTGCCGGGGTCCTCCCCTGCAGCCTGCACCCCCTCTCACAGCAGGGCCGGTAGCCGGGAACCTGCACCAGGACCAGAAGCCTGTTTCATACAGCCGGGGAATATAATAAAATTAAAGCTCATTAAGCACTTAGAGAAGGGTTTGCATTGAGGGGGTGTGGGCGGGGGGCCGGGGGGGCCGTGCATCTCAATACTGGGCTATTTAGAAGGGAGAATTTAATAACAGGGGGGTTGGTTTTTATGGCAATAGATTTATTCCACCTGGGCTAAGAAATACATTCCACATCTGCCGAGCCGTGTAACCAGACTCTAATTAAAATCGTATGCCAAGCGAGGGCCTGGCTGTAAAACACAAAGCTGGCTTTTAGAGCGGCTGGGAACCGCGGCTCGCGCCGAGCCCCGGGCCCGGGGCCAGGCGGCCGCGGGGCGGCGGAGGCAGGCGGTGGTGGCCGGCAGGACGGGCACGGGGCTGGCGGGGAGGATTTTCTGCTCCTCGTTGTCCCCATGGTGGGACAGGAGGGGTGCGTGGTGCTGGGGGGGGTGGCGGTGAACGGTGATGTCCGTGTGTGGAGGGGGACCTTGGGACAAAGTGACATCTGTGTGCATGTAGCAACCATGGGGACAAGGTGACGTCTGTGTGTATGTAGGGACCTTGGGGACAGGGTGATGTCCATGTGTGTGCAGGGACCCTGGGACAAGGTGATGTCCGTGTGTATGTAGTGACCCCGGGCACAAGGTGACATCCGTGGGAGTGCAGGGACCCTCGGACAAGGTGACACCCATGGGTACGTCGTGACCATGGGGACAAAGTGACATCTAGGTGTGCGCAGGGATCATGGGACAAGGTGATGTCTATGTGCATGTTGTGACCCTGGGGACACAGGGTGATGTCCGTGTGTGCACAAGGACCCTGGGACAAGGTGATGTCCATGTGCATGTGGTGACTATGGGGACAGGGTGATGTCCGTGTGTATGTAGCGACCTTGGGGACAAGGTGATGTCCATGTGTGTGAAGGGACCCTGGGACAAGGTGACATCTGTGTGTATGTAGTGACCATGGGGGCAAGGTGACACCTATGCGTACGCAGACACTGCGGGACAGAGTCATGTCCGTGTGTGTGCAGGGACCCTGGGAGAAGTAGACGTGCATGCGTGTGCACAGCGATCATGGGGACAGGTTGACATCATGGTGTGCGTGGTGACAGGGACACCCGTGCGTACGTGGTGACTGTGGGATGGGGCGATGTCCACTGTGTGCATAGTGGTCACAGGGACAGCGTGCTGTCCACGCATAAGTAGTGACACGGGGACAGGGCGATGTCCACCTCTATGCAGTGACCACGTGGACAGGGTGACATCTGCGCGTACATAGTGACAGTGGGGATGGGGTGATGTCCACGCACTAGCGATGTGGGGACAGGGCGATGTCCATGTGTATGTTGTGACCCAGGGGACAAGGTGACAACTGTGTCTGCATAGTGACAGTGACACCCATACATGGGATGGACCGTGGGATGGCTGATGTCTGTGCAGAAGCAGTGCCACGGGGACGGGGTGACATCCACGTGGGTGTAGCAACAGCAGGGATGGCGTGACATCTCTGTGTGTCTGCAGTGACAACAGGGAGAGGGTGACATCCACGTGTCCACAGTGCCCATGAGGATAAGGTGACATTTACGCGCATAGCACCACGGGGATGGGGGGACACCCACACATACGTAGTGACCGTGGGCTGGGTGATGCCCATGCACAAGCAGTGCCACGGGGACAGGGCGACATCCATACATCCATGGATGAGGTGACATCCACGTCCACGCAGCGGCTGGCACTGGAGCGGCCGGTTACCAGGGCTGAAAGGCTGCCCTGTGCGTGCCGTCACGGGACACCCGCGCTGTAATTTTACGGTCCCGCGAAGTCAAGCCTAATATTTACCGAACAAACAGCGGTTCTGTCTCGGGTTTAATAGACCGGTCCTCCAGACAGCGGCAAAAAGCGCCAGTTCTGATGGAGAAACTAATGAGACCTTCGAAATAGTTTGTACGGGAGTAGTGAAGCAAAAAAAAAAAAAACCCCAATGCACTTGATGCCAAGGAAAATACACTTACCTAGTAAAGCATGAGTAATAAGTGGCACTTTTTACAGTGTGAAGATATAACTTTTCATGAAAATACCAAATAAGGCTCCGTGCAAAAGGCGGACGGCCTTTCTATTGATTTTTTTTTCTTCTCTTTTTCCCTTTCTTTTCGTTCTCAAGACGCACGTGTGTTTTCCCCAGCACCCGTTTTGCAGGAGCCTGTTTACGGGGCCGGGCTCCCACCACCCCCGGCGCAGCCTGGCTCGGGTTCCTTCGCTGTAAGATGAAATGAGAAGGGAATGGAAAAACAGGAGCTGCTGTTCTGCGAGACTTTCTATTTTTAAAAGGTTAAAAATATCTATTTTCAGACACCAGCCCAGGAAGCGCTGGGGTGAAGCGACGCGGCGGGACGTGAGGAGTAAACAAGCACTGGGACGTGCTGGGCAGTGCGGGAGCCACAGCTCGTGGGGACGGGGACATCATGGGCCACCACGAGCCACGGACGTGGCCGCAAGGAGATACGGGGTCGCATAAAAGGGCTGCAGGGCTCGGTGCCAGCGGGGATGCTCAGCGCCAAGGTGGGATGCTCCGCATCAAGACTGGGTGATGCTGAGCCCTGAGGAAGGGTGCTCAGCACCCAGGGAGATGTTCTGCACCCAAGGGAGTGCTTAGCCCCCACGGAGGATGCTCAGCATGGAGAAAGGGTGCTCAGCCCTGAGGAAGGATGCTCAGCACTGAGGTTGGGGGTTGCTTAGCACCCTGGAGGGATGTTCAGCACCCCGGCAGAATGGCTTCTCTCCCCCAGCATCACGGTCCTGGTGCTCTCATGACTCAGTGAGTGGGACGGGATGCTTGGCTGTTGCACGTGGTACCGACCACAGGAGCAGGCTGTGGTACCCACCGTGGGAGAAGGATGCGGAAAAACCATCTCCAAAATGCCCCAGATGCTTTTCCTTCTTGCATGTTGCAGCTTTGCTCCCATATCCTCTCTACCAACTCGAAGGTCCTGGTGATGCTCTTTGGGCTGGCTCTGTTAGTGGCTGTGCCCTTGTACTCATCCCTCGGCCCCACCTGGGCACCATTTGCTGTGTTTTTCTGTTGCAGACATCTAACAGGCCACACCGCAGACCAACAGAGTGGCAATGTCAGCAGACACCCCGCAGGGAAGAGCCAAACCTCACAGGACACCACGTCAGGGCTTAAATATTGTTGCTGCGATTTTGCACAGCTGCCAGTTTAACTTCCAGACTCGTGGATGGTGGATGGGACCCCTCAAGGTCTCCAGCCCCAAAGCAGGGCGAGCTTTGATGTGAGATCCAGCTCCAAAATTAGAGCAGAGGCTCAGGGTTCTCACAGGTGAGTCGTCCCTGGTTTCCAAACTGGGAGCTTTTGGGATGCTCCAGGCAGCCTCCAGGCACTGGACCCCCTCCTCTGAGTCCTGCAGAGGACGCAGTTTAAGATAGGAAACCTCTTAAAAAAAAAAAAAAAATCAAATCATGAATTAAGACACAGGATTTGTGTACTGGTCCTGGTAGGACATGGGCTGAAAACTTCAAATAATGGCAGCAGCAACCCTGGAAGAAGTTCTGCTAAAACTCAGCATCTCTGGTGTTTTGCAGCCAGGGGACACAAACATGGGCAGAATCACCCATAACCTTCCTTAAAACAGTCAAAGATTGGGGATGGGTGATGGACTGGACCTTGTCAGAAGTCAGCGTGGCCCACCTTGGTCCAGGGACAGCACTGACTGCTCTGCCCTGCCCTGGTGTGACACGTGGAGCTGAGACAAGGATTGAGTCTCCTGTGGGGAGGTTCCAAAACTCATTTGGACTTCAGCCCCACTGCCCTGCATTTAACCCCGTCCTTCAACCCAGTCCTGGCCCATCAGCCATGTAGGATCAGCAGAACCACCTCCATCTTCTCAAAAGAAGCCACCAAAATATCTGAAATAGTGTCTGTAGAAGCAAGTCGTAACCCTGAATTTATCTCAGCCGCCTGCCTTTACCCTTGCATAGTTGTCGGGTCGTGAATTGGCAGCTTTTGGTGGCAGGAAGGATATTTTAGGTCTTTAAAGCATCGTGAGCCCTAAGGGACTGGAAACGATGGCTCCTCAGGAGTGCTCTCCCAGCTCCCCATGTCTCCAGCGCCTTTTTCCAAGGCTCAAAGGAGCTCTCGTTGGCTGATTCAGCAGCAGTTTCCTCAGGCTGGGGATGCTGGTGCAACAGCCCGTGCCGCTGGCTATGGCTACGAGCCGCTTTGCTCCGACAGGAGGATGGGTGAAACCCTTCCCCCAGCAGGGAAAGACCGATTTCAGAAGGGGAGCAGAACAGAAAAGACATGGGAACTTGTCTACCCAGTGCCACATGCACAAACCCTTTTCCCTTCAGCTCTCTGGGAAAAAAACCCAAAGCGAGATAAAACCAGCAGCATCACACCGTGTGGGGCCGGTTTTAACCACTGATTTTAATGCTTTTTAAATCCTTCCCCAGCTGAAGCGGCCACCACGTGCGACAGCGCTTGGGAGAGACAGATGGGGCGAGAGCCACCGTCGAGCTTCTGCGGGGATCTCGGCGTCGAGGGCCGCAGACGCTGTGACCCGCTGCCACCGAAGCGGACCCCAACGTGAAAGGGGGGGTGCCCCAAATCCAGCCCTCGTATGCACCCCAGGGTGCTGCAGCACGTACCCCATAGCCAGGGAGAAGCGAGGCGCTGACGTACAGCCCTGGCAAGCGTCTGTTCTCCCCTCCACCGAGCCGTTTTTTGCTGCCTTATAAGGCCCTGCTGCTCCATTCTCTCCTCTCCGGTATCTGCGGCCGAGCTGGCATCGCCTGTTGGGAGAGCAAAACAATTCCCCGCACGCTGCCGGGACACCCTCCTGCCTGGCTCGGCCATGCTGCTTACCATTTTGTTATCCTAGGTTAGCACCCAGCAGTGCTTCCTGGGATCCATCCTCTGGTTTTGGTGTTGTTTTTTTTTTTAACTAGATAAAGGCCAGGCAGCCCCCTTTTTTTTTTTTTTTCCTAGCAGGCTCTGCCCCGTGGGAAGGAAGGTTGTAAATCAGCTCAGCTGTCTCCTGAATAAGGGATGGGGATTTTTTATCCCTAGGAGCAGCGTTTCTAAGCCCTTACCAGGGCACAGGCAGTTGCTGGTTCAGAGGCACCTTGTCTGACAGAAGCTCAGTGCGTCAATAGTTTTACCCCAGAGTATGAGATGGTGCAACTTCTTCAGCTTCTCATCCCACCTGGAAAACAAGGATGAAGCTCGCTCCATCTGAAAAAAAAGGCTTTCAGGGAGCCTGACCAAAGAAACATTATAAAATGCATTATTTAGCAGAGAATATTAAATGAACAAACATCCTCTCCCACTGCCTCTTCGAGGCATTGCTCTTCTGAGGGTGGAAGGGACATGCAGGGGGAAGACGAGGGGAAATCCCTAAAAGATTTCTTTATCGATTTCTGTACCTCCAGGACGAGGTTTCGGACCCTGAGCACCATCAATACCGAGTCTTGAGCCGACTTGCGAGGCAGGAGACGCGTTCCTCGCTCCGAGAGCTGCTGCCTGGCTCTGAGCTGCACGGTGCCACCGGGTGCCAAACGGGTGACATCTGCCTGTGACAGCAAGAGGGAACCTTCTCCTTTTAACCAGGAGCTGGGGGGACCCAGCCCCATTCCTCGCTCCCACACAGCGCTTGGGGACGCTTTGGCCTCGCCAAGGGGGCATCCAGGGACCTGAGGCCCCCCTGGGGCTGGCAGCCCATGAAATGCAGGAGTGGGGAGTATTAGGTCATGATTTTTGGAAGTCTGAAGTTCGCCTATGTCCTGCTTCTTCAGACATTAAGTCATTTTCCTGAGGAAGTCGCATATGACGTTGATCTGGTTATAGAGGGAGCCGGGGTGGAGCAGCAGGCTCCAGCTAGACCATGGTAGAGGTGAGGTGCAAGAGCACTAGGACACTACGTCCTGTCAACATTTGCCATAGAAATAAGACTCAAGGGGTCAGTTCAACACAGATCCTGATAGTTTGAGATGTTCTCACCCACATTTCAGATGCCCTAAAATGCTCAGTTTAATGCTTCCAGCCCTGGTTTTGATGGAAGAACTCTTTACCCACTTCACCAGTGCTATTCTTCCACTCAGTCAAATGTCACAGCAACCATTGGAAATCAGGATGTAGCACATCTTTTAATGAACAGCAAGGACAAAAGAAAAATCTGTATTTAATGGGTTTTGTTACTTATCATCACTTTTCAAAATACACCCCCAATTCTACCAAGAAAAAACAGAAACACTACAGCAGTATTTTTTTTTTTAACAGTTAAATTTTCTTCATAAAAGTCAGAACAAGGTTGTTCATTCTTTCCCCATGGACCTCTGCTGCCCACGGCACTCCAACATACCACGGGAGCATGAAACCTTTTTCACCTTGTGCAGCAGGCTCTGTGTTTGGATGCCTGCAAGGACCGTGCCAATTCTGCCTTCCCTCACCCATCTTCCCATTATAAGTCTCCAATTCAGAAAGTCCAGAGTTTAAGTTCTTAACACTTCTGAGGAGCTACACGGGGAGAGTGCTGAGCTATGAGGCTACCCTTGAACAGCCCCGACAGCAGCGATCCACACAGTGAGCAGCTGAACCCACCCAGCCAGGACACAAGCACAGGCACAAATCCAGAGAGATCGCTGGTTCTAAGTAGATCCTCTCACATCTGCTCAGGGTGCAAGCTGCCTAGGGTGACAGTCAAGTCACCAACCCGATCTCCTGGTCAGAACGAGTGTGTAAATACACTCTGTTGGCCCTTTTACTGGCCACAGGTCAGAATACTTTCAGCTGGGTGCCTGAAGACATTTCTTCCTTGGTCACACTCTTCAGACTTCATCTATCTTTCTGCCAACCACAAACACTTCATAAACCAATATGTACATACATATCCGTATGTACGTCGGCCTAACACCACTCAAACAACCACTGATGACATCAGTTGCCCATTTGGGAGCCCTCACCAGGCCAAGCTTCAGAAATGCTTAGCACCCATCCTCTGGAAAATCTGCCCTTTTACATATATCTATCAAATTTAGCACCAGAAAACCAGAAGGCATCCAAAATGACGACTCATTTCTGATTAACGGGACCGCAGTGCTTTATTCATCTCCAATAACTGGTTCCTCAGGACCATTCGCTGTGACACACTTCCTTCAGCAGGCAGATGACGAGATGTCCTAGAAAACAACTCTTCTGTTGTCTGGTTTATGCCTGTAAAAAAACTTCAGGCAACCCAAAACCTACAAAACCAGAAAGCAGTGTGCAATTCTTCACAGACAACGAGAGCAGGTACCTCACTGGTGTTATCAGAACTGCCCTCTAATCACCCTTCCCTTTGACTCATTAACTTTCAAGGTTAAAGATAGAGTTGCTTTCCCAATAACAGCGAAGCCTTCCCCCAATTACACTGGAGCCAATTGTGTGGGAAGCCTCAAAGATGTTTTTGCAAAGACAGAGCACCAACAGTGTCCCAGTCTATAATTAGGCATCTGAGCAATTTACAGAGGATATGTTCAAGGAAGAAAAGAGTAAGAGAATTTTATATGCCCTGCTTTGTCCAAAAAAAGATTATGAAAGGCAGAGCAAAAACTATTTACCAGTCTTAGGGGGAAAATTAAGTTCATTTCATTCAGTTAAAGCTGAAGCAGATGTTCAATATTTGTGTGTATGCCTGAAGACCTGCTACATTACAGCTTCTAACCAACGTGAACATTTAGATCAATCTGGAGAGCTAGGGGTGTAAAAAGAGGGGAAAAAAATGCCACAACTCAACTCCTATTTTAGTCCATCTACCACTCGTGGAACAGGCTTCAGCACTGAACAGGTGAAAGACCATATTAAAAAAATAAAATTTCATGTGAATAGATTAACAGTCTTTCAAGAGTTCCTCTAGATTTTGCTTCTAGCTGGCGATTCCCATACTGCTTAGTAAAGACGATTGAAATTATTGCAGTAACAAATAAAACTCTTCTCTGATACAAAATCTAGTCCAGAGGGCTTACTTACACAGTAAGCAAGATATCTTACATAACTGAAGATTGCATGTTGTTCTCCTCCAACGCAGCAGCTTTCAGAAAGCCACACAAAAAGAGAAACGCTCCCAAGCTGCCAAGAGGACCGGGAGAAAGACCCAGTTCATTTCTTCTGAAAAAAACCCATGATGGAGACCTGTTTGTTGGCTCTGTTGGCAGTGGCTGCCCCTTTCTTCAGGTTCTTCCTTTCTTCCTTTGGTTCTTTCCTCATAGGCAGCACAGGCTGTTTGTGTGCAGCTGGTGGCTTGGACTTGGCAAAGTCATCCTCGCTATCCGTACAGGATTCACTCTCGTAAACCTTCTCCGTCACTGGTTAAGAGAGAAGAACAGATGATGATGGTTAAGCCTGTGTACCAAAGAGCAGAGACCTCCCCACTCCAGCCTTCCCACTGCGTTTCTGGAAATAAGCCTTTTGGGTTCAAGGAGTATGCACCAGACACAGGAATTCAGTCCATTGCTCAAGGTTATGCAGTAGATCCAGATGACTGGACTGGCTTTCTGTACACCTAGTCAAACTGCCTCCCCTCTTTAAGTGTAAGATGGCAGGCTAACGACTCGGGACCTTTAATGTCATCCAGGTCTTTCAAAATGGCTTGGTGTCACCACACACATTCATTTGCAGGCCATATGCACACCTTAAACAGCAGCAGCCCAAGGGTCCCCACTCAGAAGGGCTCTTGAGAGGAGAGTTCCCTCTCCAAACCTATCCAAGCATTGCCCTCTTCTAGAAACAAGGCCCAACTGCGCTGAAGACCATCAATTCATCTTGCAGAGGCTGACAAGCAGCTATCAGAAAGCGATAAATCTGAATGAGATCAGAGTCCATAGTTTAGCATTAGATGATAGAACATCTATTTTATGGTTAAAAACCACCATTCTGACTTGGTCTGATTTCCACAGGGGCCAAAGCAATCAGATTGTCTTGAAATCCAGACAAGACAACCCAGAGACAGACCCAGCCTTCCCTCACCACTGCACACATCAGACAGCTGGGGAGGAGTAAAGCAAATGTAGCACATCTCAGAGATGAGAGAAGGAGCACAAAACCTTGGGGGCAGCTTCTTTCTATACAGGTGGGCAAGCAAGCAGGGCAAACATAAAGAAATCCCTTAAAAAAAATAAAACCAAACCCGTGACTGAAATCAAGGGCTATGACTGAATGGGATTGCCAGCTCACTGCTGTCAGCGTCCGGTGATGGAAAGCTAAGGGATATAAAACAACGCTCACGGAAATTAAACTGGAGTCAGCTCCACTGATGTAAGCCATCATTAGATACTAGTAAATGTTGTTATATCAGCTTTCCCAGCAGTGCTCTGGTATTCTTCTAGTAAGCCATTTTTCTTTAGCAACTGTATTCTTTTAAACAGATGTCCTAACTTCCCTTCTTCTGGGAAATTGGCTTTTACTTGTATTAATGCATCAAATTAAATAAGGTTTTCTACGTAACCAGAGACAGGGAAGAGGAATGGTATGAAATCCTGTTCTGCAGTGCTAGCTGATGCTCAAACAGGGACTGTAAACCCAAGCTAACCTCCTTTCAGAGGCAACTGGCTTTTCAGTGAGCAGCTTTAACAGACCACTGGCCACTTACTGAGCTTTAAAAAGTTATCGCGTTGTCACCCCTGTCAGTAACCGTTGGTAACTCCAAAAGCGTGCACTTAATCCCCTCCAATTGCAAGATAACACAGTTTAGATCAACTTTCTTTTACTGAGATCTCAGCTGAACTTAAAAATTCTGTATTTGCGGCAGCTATGGGCACACAGATAGATACTTAGTGGTGCTCAGCTCACAGCCAGACTTGCTAAATCACGGTAACTCAAATTACGTGAGCTCTAACTTAAACCAGTGCTGTAAGACGAATTTACCTACAATGTACACTTATATATTCCAATATACAAGTCCACGTGTGTCCCTTCAAACTTTAGAAAGTACAAGGTATAAATGCACTAGCTTAAACCTCAGTAATTCCCCTTCACTATAGACTAAGAGCAGGCACTCAATTGAGTCCCAGCTGATGTATGGTAACATGCCTTGTGCTTAACTCCACAGATACTTTAATTGCTCAATTTCCCTCAGGGCTAATCCCTAAATTAGTTTTGCTTTTTGACACCAATTCCTTGTTATTGCAGCTATTGTGAAAATGATCACTTAAAATCATGGAGAAATATAAAGTACAGCCTAATCCTAATGTTAGGATTTAATGTCTCTTGAAACCTAGTCCTTGTTTAAAAAAAAAAAAAAAAAAAGACAGCAGGAAGAGGGGGAAAAAAGCCCCTATATTTCAAAGAATAACAACAATTTACATTAGCCCAGGAGATTTGCAAGTTATTTAGACTTCAAATGATTAGGCCTGTGCATGGAAAGGGGGGAAGGGAGGGGAGGAGAAAAACTGGACAATAACCAGACAGCAAGTTCTACACAACAGACTGGTAGGTTTTTAGTACAGAAAGCAGCATCTCCTCCCTACCCAGTTCCTCAGCATCCCAGCTCCATCCCTCCCTCCCTCCCTCCTCCCTAGAGGATCTGTATCCCAAAGGCACAACAGGGCCTTGCATTTCCCTTTTCATAAAATGGTAGTGGATATGAACTGTAAAACCAAAGGTCTGGATTTCACAAGAGACTATTAAACCCCTTGGGGTTAGGGAGAAGAGAAAGAAAGGCAATCTTCCCAGCCCTGATACATTTGCAAAAGGCTGAACAGAAAGAGAAGAGCACTCTTTGCTGGAAGCTGAACCCGGAACAGTCATTACTGCGAGCTCTGGACACAGACCTTGTTCAACTCAACTCCCCAGCTAACACTTTTTTGTTCCATTTTCCTTCCAAGTGTTTTAATGGTTCTATCTGGGATGGGAGAGCAAAACACCCCATAACACAACTAGCCAAAGCAGTCAATAACTTTGTGCAAGTCCAATTTTTTGACAATAATCCAGTACTTAAGATTTCAGTTACTAGCATAGCCAGTTGCTGAGTGCTAGCTTTATATTTCTTTAAAGGAGACACACAAAGTTAATAGGAAACATAAGATACAACTACACAGACAGGTGCAAACAGACACAAGCTGACTCACATCCAGGCAGCTCCAAATCTGGGCCAAGCAAGCCTGTATCTATCTATGCTTATGCACAATGACAAACCTGTACAACCACAACAGATCTTCTCCTAGAACTGGCTGAGCTCCCTTGACATCTACTCAGATCAGCAAGGCTGGAGAATGTTAAGCATCCCATACAACTGAGCTGACAACAGCACTACAAAAAAACACATCCCACCCTCTTAAAATTTTTAAAATCTTAAAAAAAAAAAAAAAAAAAAGATTCTGAACTCCTGCAGCTCTGCTTCAATGTCAGGACACAGAGGAGGACACAAGTACAGTGGTGGTACGCAGCTCTCTCCAGGTCACAGGAGGAAGCAGTGTCCAGTCACGCTGGAATTCAAAGCCTCTGGCTCTCAGTACTTCTGTAGAGAGTCTCTTCCCTGCTGAAAGCAGAGCCATCCTTATCAGAAACAGAAACCCTCTCAAGGATTTAGGCCCCAACTTATTCCTTGTTTATCTGGGATACTTGAAGTTTATATTAACATATAATCAAGCTCTGCTGCACAGCTCTGGATCTATCCCCAAAAGAAAAAAAAAAAGAAACAAAAACCAACCAAACAAAAAAAACAAGCCACACTTCTCCCACTCAGAATTTATCCTCAAACCTAGACCTCTCTCTGCACCATCTTTAAAAGTTTGTGTCTTTGGAGAGGAGAGCAAACGAAGGAGGTGCTCATGCTGGCAGGAGGGAAGGGAGAACTGAAAGAAAATCTGTGAATAATCAAAAAAGAGTAAGGATTCAGCCCCAGCTCCATGACTCCCTACCCAGGCCTTCACCAAAAGGGCAGTTACCTCAGTCTGGGAGCATGAGGTTGAAGGGGAATAACAAAGTGATTTTGTGAACCTCTTTCAAAGCCTGGGAGAGGCTGGCCTGTAAAAATCTTCAACACATCTTCAATAAAGTTAGTTCCACTGAGGTGTCTTACCCATGCAGCCTTCTTCTTCGTCAATAAACATCTTGGATTTCAGCACACGCTTCCGTTTCCTCTTCTTCCCTCCAGCTGAAACCTGAAGGACATTGCAGTATTGTGAGAAATCAAGAGTCAAGGCCCCATGCACATACACAGGTCATAAAAGCATCAGCCCCAGGAGTGAAATCTAGTCTCTCTAATGAAGCTGAGCATGGATTTGATAACTAATTCTGTCCCTTCCCAGGATATCCTAGTCTCATTTTTGCTAATGCCACAATTCTCCCCATCCTACCAGGACAAATTTCAGAGAGACAAAATACAACTTAAAGGAGACAGCAAGCTTTCCTGTCTGCCAGCACAGGGGGCACATTCCTCTTCTGGGGCGTGTAACATTTTGAAATGTGTTTAGTTATGCGAGAAGGTGGCACCGGGGTTCCCCATCATACCTCTGAAGAATGAGGAAATAACAAGGTGTGAGAGACTTCAGAACCCCTGCTGTGACAAACAGCTGCACTTTCAGTAAAACTATGCCTGTTTTCTCAGCTCAGAGGTTAACTTCTTGCCAATCACAGCCCACCACCCTTACGCAGCAGCTTCCCTGCGATACAAAGTTGAATACCAAGAGTCTCTGGTTTCATTTCTGGCCCTGCCCTGACTCCTGAGGCCAAGATTCAGAGGGAAGAGCATTCAAATACAAGCCACAATTCATAGAACCATTAGGAGGGAAAAAAGAGAAGAACATAGAAAACTGCGCTGTCAGCAGAAAAGCTAGAATTTAAATAATAGTCTAGAAAATGAATGAACCAGTGAACACGGTGGATTCTTTCAAGCAGGATAATGTGATGGACTTGACAGGCAAACAGGACCTCTCCCTTAGCATCTGAAAAGTGGCTGGGCAATCCCCATCGAGTCGGATAAAACCAGAAGTTAATCACCCTAACATGCTCTTACCTCCGTGGATGCAGGCTCCAGTTCAGTTTTCAGAGCAGGTACAGGAGGTGGAGATGGAGCTTTCTCTTCCTCAGGCATGGGAGATGGTGGGACATCTGCTAAGAAGATGAACATCTTGATAGTACGTGGGTCTAATGCCCCCTTGCAGCTACCCTTTTGTCTCAGATCACTTCATTTAACTCTGAGCAATTGCTTGTAACCTATATTTAGACCAAGGTTTACAAGTTCTCACTCAGATTTGTTTAATTCAAGTCAGGACAAATCATCCAAAGCAGTCAGCCTCCAGCCAGACGGCTTGTCCTGTGCTAAGGTGCTATGCATTGCAGTTCCTAAAGGAAGGAGGGTGGAGGGTGGGATAGGATGGGAAAAGTGCATTTCAGATTTTTGGTAAACCAAGAATCAGTTCCACCAAATGAAACTTTAAAAATAGGCACAAAGCCTGGTATGTTTTAGCCATATATTTCACTTGCTCATTAAAAAGAGGGACTGTAATTTGTTTAGAAATTGAAAGAGTCAGGGTTTAAGACTACGCATTCCCAAATCACTGGATGACCTTAGTTTCTCTACCTCTCCCCCATTCATAAAACAGTTACTGCTTCACAGGTGGTGCTACACATCCCAAACAATCCATGCCATTAGCTTGGAACTACCTTAATCCACGAATTAAGTGCAATATACTATTACCCCTCCTAAAAGATTGTTAAGGGACACCGCAACCTTCCATTTGTAAAACAAACAAAAAAAACCCCCAAACCACCCCCAAAAAATAAGCCCATTCTCTCATCTGCCATCATCTATGCTGTCCTCCAGGTGCAAGGACAGAGAGAGTAGAATCCTTTTAATGCCCGACCCGACTGAAATGGTCAAGGTCACCTTCACAAATTTGTACAGAGCAAAACCAGCTCTGGAGCCTCTACCAGCCGCGTCAAACAGGGCTTTAGTGAGACTAGCAGGGCTTATAGACAAATGAGAAAGCCAGGGTCACTCTTCTGTGGGGCTGGCAGAGGGACAGAGCCGTGACGGTGAAGAAAAATCAGTGCAGGGCAAGAGGGGAAGGAGCAGCACCTTGCACCACGCAGCAGGCACCGTGACTAATTTAAACGGCTTTAAGGAATCCTCTCCAAATCCAAGTGAGAAACGCTGCCATGCAAGTCCTCAAATGTGGGGGAGAGCTAGGAACATGGGGGAAGAAACTCCTCATCTGACCTATTGCTTAATAACAACAACGATGCCGCAGGACGGGAGGACAGAGAGCCTGCTTGGCTTCTTCTCCCAGCTCTGCTGGCTGTAGCACTGCATTCATGCTGTCGTTGTAACACGAATTCTGGATCTGTAGCTGTCCCAACCGATTAGGTCAGTGTTAAGAGTTATGACTGTGCCAGGCATATGGCCAACTGACCTTCATAGGTTAAGAAGGGCTCAAGTGAAACAGTGGTTGGCTGCCAAGGCTAAATAATAAATTACATTCTTCAAACAAGGACTCAGCCTCCTAACTACTTCAGTAAGCGAGGCACAGAAATGCAAACAGAGTGGGATAACATGACTCGGTATTTCACCTTGCTCCAAAGAGCTGGGTCTGGCAGCTGTGCAAAGATAAAACCAAACAACGGATCTGCTCTAAGGTGCTAACTGCTGGGGCAGCCAGGACCACAGCCGAGGAGCTGCAGGGAACTCAAAATTCTCAATATTTATCATAGTCTCACAGCAACTGCAGGCTGAAGCGCCCGTATACTGCACAGCACCGAACCTGCTTCACAGACAACCCAAGCTGGCCACATCAATTTGGAAATATTTTTAAGAGAGCATAGGCTAAGAGGGCTGAAAACCAGCCTGGTGAAAAACTGCCACCTCTGCTGTGCTCGAGCAGAGGCTGCTGAAGGTATTTTCAGTGTGTCAACTTCACTATGCTTGCTTGGGGGAAATTTGGGCTTTTTTTCAGCCTCCTTCAAACAAGTTCTCCCAGTTTTTGGCAGGCAGAAGGCACTTTCTCCCCACGTCAGTGTTTCGGACTACCATCAAGCTGCGTCTCTATTACTTTATTATCCTCTTCTAGCCAACACAGCCCTCTGACATGTGATAACTCCTGAGTCAACCTCTAGCTGCTGCCCACAGTTTACTCAACAGCAACAGCTGCATGAAATGGATACAAGTTGGGCAATTGGATGTACCAAAGATGTAAATCCTGGCTTTGTTCAGTTTGCTCTGACCCTGCCTGGAAAAACTGTGAGAAGCTTTAGTGCTTCTGCTGCGGCTCTCTGAAACCGATAGAGTTTGTAGGTTACAGTGCCACTGAAATCACCCTCCAAAGTGGCTGTAAAACACTTGTCAACACAGCGAAACGCTGCCTGTGTTGGTATAGCTGAAGCTGCCAAAACCTCCTGTCCTCTGTGGACACACTTGTGTAGTTTATTCTGGCACTGGAAGCAAAACAACCTGCAGTGACTAAGGCACCCTCATACCAATATAACTTTTTAATGAAAAATCATTTAAATGGAGAGGATTGTGCCTTATGCCCTCTCTGTATTTTCAACTTGGTACAATGTGCTGACACTCGTGTAAGAAGAGCTTATTTTGGGCTAATTTCAGTACATTAAGAACAGACTAATATAGAACAACGCGAAAGACTTGCCCTGACATAAAAGCACCCATACAGCGCTTCACATCAGTCGTATGGACCCAGTTTCAAACCCACAAACTGTCGCTAAGTCTGCCTGAAAAAGGGCAGTGGTTTTACTAGCAGTTACACAGGTGGAGCCCTGTCTGAATGCCATTCAATCACAGCAATGGCTGCGGACAAGCGTCCCCTTTTATCTGCAGCTGCACCCGCAGGAAAGGTTAGCACCCCTGCCAGAGGCCATGCCTCCTCGAGCTGCGTGGAGCAGCCTGTGCAAGCACCTCCTCGTTTGCTTCGAGCGGAGGTCAGACAGGTTAGCGTGGCGTGTTAGCATAAGCAGCAGCTAGACTGTTAGCCTTTGGTATCTGCTCTGGTGGTGCAGCTTCCCATATTGCATTTTGCATATTTAAAACTTACCCCTCTATCATCTGCGGGTGAATTACGCAGGTGGTGGATGAACCATGCCCTGTCTGGCAGCGATTTCCAAATGCTGTGCAGCATATGGCGCCTTCCTCCCTGCTCCCAGAGGGATGCAGCGTGGAACAATGTCACTCCAGGCCCCATTTTGCTCACTGATGCTGCTGATTAAAATTGCCCCTGCTCTCTGGAGAAACCTGTTTCCAACCTTTCCAAGGGTAAACACTCTCAAAGTCCAGCTGCTGTACATTTTTTTAAAAATTATTTGTTTCATCCAACTTACATTCTTATACTTGAATACAGAACATAATATTGCCTACATTACCAGTTTGGATTCGGTATGAATATTTCAAAGAATTCAAATCTATCTTCTTTCATCCAGTCGGATTTAGAAGGGCAAGCAGCAGAACCAAATGGCTGAATGCAGACCTCATCAGGGTGGTTTGGATAGCCATTAGCTTAGAAAGGGAGAAGAGAGAAGCTCTCTCGATTCTCATCTTTCCCTTTTGAAAGGTAATAGTTCTAAGCTAATCTGAGTAATATACAAATTTATGTACACACACTATAATTTGCATAAATTTACAATTCTAATACACAACACAAAGCTGATCCTCGACATAATGGAAAGAACAAAGAGGACTACGATGCAGGAGGAACAACAGCAGTGACAAGAAAATTCTCCAAACAGAAAGTCAAACTTTCTGCATATATCTCCAGTAGGTTAAATAGGAATAAACCAAAAACCAACCCTCCCTAACAGACGAGTGGGTAGGTAGCCTTACTTGTACTGTTTTCAATGTCTAAAGCTACTGAGAACGAGGTTAATAAGACAATTGGGGTCCCAGCCTGACCAGAGGACCAGACCCATGGTTTCTAATTGCAAATCCAGTTAACTCACACTTCAGAGCACAAACAAAACAAGGCAGAACAACTAAACAGACGTACTGTGTGCACTGAGGTAGAAGTATATGCACAGACTCTGGAACACACCTTGGAATAAATGAAAACAGAAGGCACCACATTCAAAGGCATTAACCACTGAGCACATGCTAAGGTAATACAGGTATTCAACAAGAGAACAGAGACCTCTAATATTCAAAGCCAAAAGTAGACATGCAGCAAGCAGGAGTTTGCAGTACCGTCTACAGAAAGCGCTCCTCGATTTATGACAGTCTTATAGCACTGCTCTTAGTCCCAGGAGATTAAAAGAGCTCTAACAGAAATAGATAAGGAAAACAGACCGTGCGGTCACCTCTCGGCTTGCTGTGTGCTGCTCAGAGCACTGTTGTGAACACAGGATGCTGGGGGTCCCCAACTCACAGTAGCACAAGAAAGACTGAACCAACAAGCCTTCATGCTTCAAAGAGCAGCCTCTCTGCACAGCCCTACTGCATGCCTGAAACACGGGGCTCATTTCTGCCTGCTCTTGCTAGCTGAGAACGGATGAGCTGAGAGATTCCAGCCCAGCAAGGAGCGGTGCTTCAAGTGGCTAAATGGGCTGATTTCAATCTTCCCTCTTCAGAGCTAAACAACGCAGCTTGTCAGTAGGCTGAGTGATGAGTAAATGGAAAGACCAGATAATAGCTTACAAACATCTAAAGAAATAAATACCAAAGAGTGTGGGCATATGTATTTTTTTTATGGCCAAACAAGGAGCTGCACACAGGAATGTGATGAAATTAAGGCTGATCATGAAGGACAGCTTCCTGAGAGATTTATCATCCTGTGGAATAGTCTGAGTAGAAGTGATGGATGCCTGATGACAGAGATCACTTGAAATTATGCTGGGCAGAAAGAAACCATGAAAATAGGCCTAAGGTGGCATGGAGACTGCTAAGATATCCAACAATATTCGCCTGTCTAACTTGTATTACAGATTCTCTTAATTTCGTGCTTGTTTCTCATGTGCTAGCCATAGTGAATAAGCAAACAGCTTCAGCTCTCCTGCTGGAGTCCACCTCCTCACTAATACAACCTGTTTGCCATTTCACCTTTTTTTACTGGAGCTGTACACCAAACCGGTGGTTTCAATTATTTGTCCATAATGATCACCGAATTCTTTTCCCGATCAGCTTGTTGGATGACTGTTCCATTTCGCACATACTCCCTAGCTCAATCCCAACTTATTTTCCAGTTATCTATATTGAACGGCATTTGTCACCTCAATTATCCAAATTCTTTGGAATCTAGCCCTGCTGTTCCTCATTATAAACCCCAATCTTGCGACGTTCTGGGCACCCTGCTCCTATCAAAGCCAAGAGCCACCAAGGAGACGCAGAGTCGCATCGGATATGGCTCAACTGTTTTGCCTCCAGTTTCTCTATTAATTTTGGGTTTTTTTTTTGGAAGTCTTGCTTCCAATGCTGTCTTCCAAACCATTTCTATAAACAGACAGAATAAAGATACTAAAAATGACCCTGGGAGGGGGGAGGTCACTTCGCGAGTGTTTACTCACCAAATAAACTGGTTATGACCAGTCCTACAATTCTGGAAGGCGCGATATCTTTCACAAGAGATTTGAGAACCTCCTTCCCACACGTCAGTGTGACTGGCAGCACACTTGGTGAGGAGACAGCCAGATCTGAGCTAAGCTAAAACAAAGACTGAATGACTGAGGCATCTCAAATGTATGCCCAAGTGCCTGCAGCACAAGATAAACAGACAGCTCAAGCTACAGCCATTTGCACGGTCTTTAGTCCTCTAAACTATTCCCTCAATCGTTGACCAACAGCCTTGGATAGTAATATTGTCTAAATCAGGCCCCTGACCTACATGCCTTGTTGTTTACGCATCTTTTTACCTTCCTCGTCACTGCTGTCAGACTGAAGTTGTTTGATTCGCTTCCTCTTTTTCTTTAGATTTTCAGGAACTCTTTCTTCCTCATTATCCGACTTGTCCACGCTCTTCATTTTACTACCACAAAAAAGAAAAAAAAAAACCAGGAACAAACATGTGTTATCCCTTGTGTGTGCATGAAAACATCAGGCATGTTTAGATGAGCATGCTCCTGACAGACATACTCCTAGCAAGGAAATCAAATACCTCTGTACCTCTTAAAAACATGAGCATCACATACGCGGAAGCATACTTGCCTATATGATCAGGCATAGGTGCACGAGCATTTTCATGCCTCTCATCCTTAGCCATATCCAAGTCTCCAAAACAAGGAGGATTTCTTTAGCCCCTCTGCAGTTCAACATTTTGCCCAGTACCTCACCTAGCTTGGCCACAGCAACCTGGCAAGAGGGCATTTCTGATCTTGTCTCTATAGCTCAGGCTCCCAAACACTAATGTCCCCAACAGCATCGCTCAGAAGCTCTTTTGACAGACTGCTTGCCACTGACTGACTATGAGGTAGTGTCTCAGAATCCTGGAGCCATTTTTAAAGACTACTGGAAAAATAAAATAGCTCCTTTCTTTTTAATGTTGGCGAGACGTGTCAGACTAACAAGCCTGGAGGCTAAAGGCCCACGTATCCTCATAGAGCTGGTACAGCCCAAGTGGCCTTCCCAACACCACACTGCCAACATGCAGTTTCCAGGCCCTTGGCTTTTTGAATAAGATTATCAATAAGAAGACCGGTTAGCACTAACTGCCATGGTGGGCTGGGCGGTATGCTTACCTATTTAGTTAGAAACAGATTGAGACCACCAATTAATTACTCATAGGCCACCAGAGAGCCATCAGACTGTAGTGATTTTTTGTCTCTGTCAGTTTGGGTTGGACTAAACACAAAGGGCTGAACTTAAAATTTACTTGGAGTCTCAGCCCAAAGTAAACCAGTGGCATTGAAAGCAGCAGTACATTAACTATGGAAATCAACAAGCAGAACTTTGTGTGCTGGAAGCTGTGTACATATAAGCTTGGGAATATAGTACCTTCCCTGCAGTACAGGTGCTCCTGCCAGCCCCCACAGATTGCCTGCAGGGTCTACACTAAGTCTGCTCACAGCATGAGGTTGTCTCATGGAAAGCCACCCCCTCCCACTGAAGACTACCTGGACCATGTCCCTTCCCATTTCCAATGGCACAAATGGCCCTGAGGCATCTACAGCACTAAATGGAAAAGAAATATTAGGAAAGAATTCTAAGAGAGATAATTTTAGCCAGGTTTAATGCAATTTAGTAGCTGGAAACAGGAGGTGAGCCAGTGCTGTATGACAGGCCAGCTCCATGCAGGCCATCGACAAGCAGGTTAACAGATTACAGGGACCCTGAATGGTGTGGCTCACCTTTTTTTGTCCTTTTGCTGAATTCTAGCAGACTCTGTTTTCTTCCCAGGTTTCTCTACTACAGTATTAGGGGATGACTCTGGTTCTGCTACAGGAACTGAAGGCTTGACTACTTCTTTCTCCTCCTTTGGCTGCTCAGGCACAGTGTTGACTTTGAGTTTATCTGTGAATAAACCATTAAAAAAGAACAAACACTGGGCATTCAGTATGAATGACAACTTACAAAGGAGTTGGCTAAACAAAACACTGTGCACCAAGAATACAGAAAACACTACAGATGATATATAACAGCATTAAGGGATCTAGACTGACCAAGCTCTGTCATAGATGACAAAAGGGCATGCTTAAATTTCTAGCTAATTTACCGGTTTGGTTCTGTTCCTGATGGCACAGCCCAAGCACACTGCAAGCTGAGTGTGCTGCAGCAGTTAAACTCTGCAGAAGAGGGCTAGGAGGCAGCAGCAGAAGCCCTGACAGTCACCAGAACCAAAGGCACCACAGAAGGGTTGGGAGCCCCTCTTCTAGACAGCCCCCTTGACATAAAACCACATCCATCTTTACAGTCAGTTTATCCCTTCTAAATTAGGGTTTTAGTCAAGCATGAAAGTGCCCAGAAACAGGAGAATCAGGACTGACGAAGAGCAACAAGAGGTGTGCGGAGTCTCCAACATGCATAACATTAGAGCCCATGATTAGTATTTTCAGTAATGTAGTGGCTTCTCGTTCCACCCCAACCCCAATGTGATCAAGAACCAGCCTCTTTTGCCTACACAGCACCACATACAAGGACAATTCAAAAGGCTTAATCTAGTACCAGAGGAGAGATAGCAGGTGGGAGTGGACACCAAAATAATATATTTATCAACCTGATCGGTGGTGCTGTTAGCACACTAGCACCTAATTACAGTCTGTGAGCTTCACTCAGCAGCTTTACACACACCCCACCAAAAGAGAGGAGCAGACAAGTTCGAAACCTGTATCATCCCAAGCACAAGATGCCCGAGTGAAGAAAAAGTATTCAACAATATCAGCTACATTGTCAATAGGAACAGAGGCTGCCGAGAGGGCTAAGACTTCATGCCAACGCCTTTCTGACACTGCTTGGAAAACAGGTTGGCTGCTTCATCAAGCAAAGGAAAACATCTCATACATAAGAACTTGAATGACAGCTCTCTTATTTATGATCAACAGCAGAGAGCCGAAGGACCTAATTATTGCTAACTCAGGACTTTCTGGCAATGGTGAAATCTCTTGAAGCCAGGAGAGATGTACAACATGTAGGGAATAAATCTTACTCCTGGAATCACCCTATCTTTTCTATACACATAATCATTTCCAGTTCTGCTTGGTTTGCTCCTTCCCTGCAGCCACCTCACAAGTTTCCTTGAAGTGTTCCCTGACAGGACTCGGCAGAGGAGTGAACCCCATGGGAAATCGTGGAAATGCATCCACAAAGCTCTCTCCATCACCACTGGGTTATCTTTACCACAGAATTTCTTGGGTTTTCAGCATATGAACTTTGGTCTAGGGCTCTTCTCAGATCTTTAGAATTTACTTGAGTTAATTGTAGTTAACTGTGCTTAGGCTTGTGAGGCTTAGGCTGAAAGTGTCCTCAGTCTCACAAAAACAGGAACTCAAAAATGCCCAACAGTACTGTGCCTTGTGTGTTCAATGCTGGAACTGTACCCTGCAAACTGACAGATGCCTGTTAGAAAGTGAACCTTGCCATTTACTCTCTCCCAGTAACTCTTCTTTGAATCCTCTTGTACTTGTTATTATAAGGGCATCTTTGAAGAAAGTCCTACAGTCCTTTTCCAATGTCTATTTAAAAGCTTCAGCATATTTTCTTTAGACTTGGATAATTTAGGTCAGAAGGGACCTCCAGAGGCCACCTAGTCCAAACCCCTGCTCAAAGGGGAAGGCCACCCCTAATTTTTATCCTCCAGTTATTAGCTCTTCAGTTTTCAGTAAAGAAATTAACCCTAAATCTAACTATAGACTCCTCAGTGATTTGTGATGAAAAGCAAGCATCATTAACACACCCTGCAGAACAGGTTTTGGCAAACATTTCACCAATAGCTAATCTTCCAGCCAGAAGTACTCACTTTAAATCAGATTTCTTCTGCACTAAAAATCCTTCCTGGGTTAGTCTGCACAAATATGTCATTTTAATTGATCTCCATCCAGCAAGCTTTTTGTCTGAAAAATTCCACTTACAACCTTTAATTTTTGCCTTAAGAGCCACATACAAAAACATTAACCCCTCTGAGTCCAAAAGAGCAGAAGAATAGTATGGAGAACTGTAAGAAAACAGGGGATATAAAGAAAATCCAACAAGTTGGGCGGGGCAGGGGTGGGAATGAAGAGTTCTGCTCCTTTCTGTTTATGCCTCCCATCACAGCTGTACAACAAGACATCTGGTATCACTGATTTTTTTTTTTTTTAATTGCCACTTAGCAAAAAAAAAAAAAAAATATTTCCAATATCCCTCAGGATTTTTATTTTTGTTATGAACTACAGCAGGCTGGTCCCCAACAATAATGGTTTCTGAAAACAGATGCATGTTATAAAGCACTTACTCATGGCAGCTTTTCCAAAGAAGTTGTTCATTATGTTGCCCTTTGCTGGTGGTTTGCTGCTTACTGCAGACACCTAGAAGCAAACAGAGGAGGAACCACAAGAATTATTCATGCAACACAGCCCTCAAAATGCATAGTACTGCTTCTGGACAAGCAAAATAAATATGTATAATTTGTTGACTGGTCAATGTCTTTAGATTTCCGTATGTGTTTAGGAGAATTTGAAGATACTAGATATTACATGCATCAAAGGGTCGAGAGTAAGTTACTTACAACTCCTTAGCTAGGCCTTCAAATCTAACTTGGGTCGCATTCCCATCTGATGGCTGACAGTGTTACTGAAATAAGTGGTTGGGACTTGGGTCAGTTCCCAGTAAAAAACTGTTCTTTTTGCAAACTATCAGTGCCTCAATTCATGGTAACCGACAGAGGAAAGAACACAGATTGGCCAAACCATGAAGACTTTATCCAGCTACTCTGGCACGTACACTGTTCTGCTGAGCCGTTTGCAAAAAATATCACTGCTCTATTCCATTAATATAGCCACCACCAAAGTGAAAAAATCACACACAGGAAAAAAAAACCAAACCACCTAAGGAAGCCTGGCCTCCTAATCCCATTTATTCTCGTGAAAAAAAAAAAAAAAAAAAAAAAGGCAACCAGACACTGAAGTTCCCAAAACACACAGACACACAGATTTCACCAGTTCTAAATTCACTATAAAAATCAGAAAAATGAACCAAAATGTACTCAGCTGTTATAAAAAAGCCAAACCATATGCAGGGAACATTACCATTTTAATACCCATTTACTGGCCACATTGCTTTAAAAACAATTATACTAATTAAAATGTAATCCTATCCTCGATAAAACAGCAGTTGAGAAGATAAACAATTTAGTCTTGCACAGGTCAAGCTCTGAAACTTCCATCGCAGACCAAGTTTAAACACCTTGATACTTTTAAGACCTGGACTTCTCAGGTTTCACTTACTGCTCAAAACAAATCCTTTTAAGCACAATGGAGAGAGCAAGATCCTCAACTGGTGTATATATTGGCATAACTGAAGACACGGAACAATTGTCTCAATAATGCAGCTATGCTGGTTTATACTTGCTGGAGATTTGGCTCAAGGAGGAATGTTGAGGCGCCAAAGTTATGGCAAATATACATTTGTGGATAGATCAAGAATTTGGCACAATACATTTTTGCCTAAGATGACTGACAGAAGGCACATCTGTACTATACAGTTAAATACTTACAAGACAGTGACTGAGCATTCCCAGTGGACAGCAAGTTTAGCACTAGAAGCAGTGGACGAGGCTGCACTATGGTTGTTAAGGTTTTTAGGTCGAGTACGGGCAAAGCTAGAAGAGCGGTTCATTAAAGCTATTAACCCAGAGGGCTGCCAAAGGGTCTGAGGTAACTTACGCCTGGGGCCTCCTTAGCCTCTGCTTTAGTTTCTTTATTTGTGTCCTGGGGTTTGGAAGCCGCTTTTGCTGCAAACATTCCCATGATCCCTTTGGGCTGCTGCGCGGTCTGTTTTGTGGTCGATGGACCGTGGCCGTTGACCACAGGTACGCTGACAGCATTCGTGTCACTTGGTGTCTGGGAACCAGCCTGTACAGACGTCTGCACTTGAGAAACTTCGGCCGACGTCCTGGGGACTGCAGCGGCACAGTGAATGGCACTAAACCTGCGTGATGGAGCGAAAAATTTAATTAGCCTTTTAACTTCTTATTTTTCACCTCAGTTTCCTCCCTGGTAGAGCCTTGCTTCTCTGGTCCTGTGCTCTCCTGTTATGGAGAGGAAAGAAAAAAAAAAAAAAAAAAAAGAGCAATTTAATTTGTGCATGGGACAAGAAAGGCAGGCTGGCACAGAACAAGAGCGATGGAGACCTCTACTGAAAAGATCAGCTGAACCTGTCAGCAAGAGCCAGAGCATTCAAATGCTAAACAAGCTGTTCGGATTTCAACGGGGTGGGGGGGGTGGGGGGGGGTGTGCAAAAAGCCTGTCTCCACACCCAGGGTGGAGATGGAGCAGACTGCATTTTATTCCTAAACGGGTTACACTCTCTAAAGTTTGCAGCATAAGTTGTATGGCTGTCTGATGACCTAAAACATTTACAACTTTCAGATGCTTTGACAGAGTCCACTACTGCTGCAACAAGCAGCCACAATCGCACCAGCCAGGTAAGTAAATCACAACTGAAGCTACACTACTTAAATGGCTCAGAAGATATCCACCACATTCAGACTTAACTATATAAAGTCATTTTCACATAATCACTGGTAGACAGAGATACATCTCAGTTTATAACAGTCTGAAACGTGATTGTTTGGGGATACAGAGATATAAGAACTAAATGATGTGCTCACAGTTACAATACAATTCCCTGACAGTCAGGAATAGCAGCACCCAAAAATAACTGAACTCTACTCCCCACTGTGCAAATCACAGGCGAGGCTTTCCAGATTTCCTACAGAAATGCCACAAAAGAGCACAGACTCACGCCTTCCAATCCACTGAATTACACAGCGTATTTTTATTTGCATAAGAAATAAACCAGTCTTCTGCCAATTAATTTCTGTGCCTCAGCATTAGCAGCTCACATGCACAGTCCACTTCTACTCAGATCAGAAACTGTAATGTATTAACAAAACAACACCATCTCTACAGCATTTCTAGGCTGCAGCAGCAATCTCTTGACATTCAAACCTTTAAAGGAAGGAAAGAAGACACTGAAGAAAAAAATATTCCTACTTTCAATTTGTTTTCAACATGGTCAACACCACTCTCTCTGGACAGCTTTCACTCCTACTCCACACATATCCATAAGTTACACCAACAACCCTCCAGATTACAAATAATGTTTTATCGTCAATGGTTATATTGACTGTGCAGCAAGCACATCTAAACCTCACACATTCCAGGCGCTTAGGAAGTTAACTTGCCTTAATGTTGCTGTGTGACTATAGTTTATGGGCTTGATCCAAATTCACTAAATAATCACTGAAAAAACAAGCAATGCTTGGACTATGCTCTGCAAGCAAGGAGCTGCTTCCACTTGGAAAGCTGACATAGCAACATACATTAAATCCAGTTATTTGTATTAGTACACCTAGCTACCTCCACAGCATAACAGGTCCCATACAAACACAGAAGAGAATAAGGATCCTTGCCTCAGAGCTTATGAGATATATGGACTGAGAGGGAAGTATAAGAAGCCAGTAGGTTCTGTTTGCTATAAACATGCACATAGTTAAACCTCTGTCTTTTACGGGTACTGCAGGAATTTTGCCCCAAGAGTAAGAGACAATTCACGTAGTTGACAAATGGGAGGGAACACGGTCAGTCTGAATTAGTTCAGCCAGGTCACAAATGAAGAAGCTGAATTTTTCTTAAGTTTGCTTGGGAAATCCTGCTCCAAAGCCAGGCAGGAATTTAAATGTAGGCTTCAGAAAGCTATTTCAGAATCTGAACTGTCTAAACCTTCTGGATGCACAAGTCTGAAAGGCAGACTCCTCTAAGACACAAGTATTGCCTGCCATGCAGGGGTGCCTGAGAGTAAACAGACTGGAACAAGGCAACTGCAGCCAAACCTACAGCACACATCTTCACTGAAGCAGGATTTTCTAGCACTTACTAGGGTATTGACATTCACATTTGAAACACACAACTTCTAGGACATTATTTTCTCAGCCACTCTCTTCTCAATGTTTTGAAGACAGCTACGTTTCTACTTTCAAATTCTATACTCTATGACACAACATTCAGGCATCCCCCTTCTAAACCAGATTGGTCATGGCACTGTACATCCTGATTACATCAAGCTGAAGCTGTCGTGGTGGAAACAACATATAAATGAAAAGCCACAGCTGCCAGGCACTGTTCAGGAGGGGAGACAATGACCCCTGGAGACTGAAGTCCCTCTGAATTCCAGGACAACCTTTCTCTAGTTCAACCATGAAGGACATTTGTGCTGCTTGGTCTGCTTTGTGTGCTTCTCCTGTGCCTCAGGCTCTCATCTTCTATATGGAGAATGAGCTCCTGCAAGACATCTTCAGGGAGGTGGATGAGTCCAGTGGATGAAAACAAAAGGCAAGCTCATGTTAGCGCTTTGCTGAGTGCATCACTCATGTTGTTGTAAGTCTGTTTCAATTTACTCTTCCTGTGTGACTGAGAACTGGATAAAAATGGTCATGATGAAGTGTGGCCTGGAAATGAGAAAAAGGTTTCTAGCCATCAGAGAAGAAAGGTACTGGAACCGTCTGCCCACTGGAGTAACGGAGCAAGTGAACCAACTGTAAGCTGGAAATAGCTTGGTTTATGAAACAATCATACAATGTGCTGTCTGGGGACTGATCTGGCATGACTTAGAAGGTATCTTTTTCTAGCTTTCTAAAAATCCAGGCATATCTGGTAACCATTGACTTCTGCTGAAGTGCACTACGTAGCAACATCTCATCAGTCTCAAATCACATAGCATAAGAAAAAAAGAAAAAAACCAAGATGCAACTTACTTGCTGCAGTTGTGCAGGTTTGTTTTGACAATATCATAGTCTGTGTTGTAGAGTGGCGCGCTGTCCTTGAGCAAGGCTTTCTGAATGCTGTAGACATGCACGCTCGCAATTGTGGCTAGTTTAGACTTCATTGCTGGGGGGAGGGGAGAAAAAAAGTCCTCTGTTAGCACAGCCTTTACAGAATCAGGTGGCAACTTTAAGTATCAGACTCTACCAAGGATGGAGAAAGATTGACAGACCACTTGACAGCAAGGACCTGAATATAGAAATGTGTAATTGCACCTTCTTCCAATGCTCGCTAATTGAGAATTCAAGGTAACAGACTCCACAAGCCTGTCAAACGTGTTTTCCACTATACACTCTTGGTTCTTCCACAACTGAATTAAGAGCAATCTCTCTGTGTTTACCTTCAAAGCATCCGGTGTTTGGGATCCAGAATATCTATATGACTACCTAGAGCTAAGGGAGAAAATAGATGGTCATAACTCTGCCCTGCTGGAACCGCTCTCTGCCATTAAGGTAGCAGCCACTGTATCAACTAGCATCACAGATGTCTTCTCTACTAGTCTGCTGCAATCAATGTTTTGTCTCTTCTATGCTATTTAGACTGTAACCCCCTCGAGACAAGGGCTGGTTTTTAGGAATTTTGTTCATTGCTTATATTGTTCTTTCCACACAGTCCTGGTCTGAGACAGAGCTTCTAGGCACTGTAAAAATACACACAGTAATCATTTCTTGGGGCCAGTCCTAGACTATGCAGCCCTACTCCCATCACAAATCTCAGCTTCTTCCAAATGTAAGTCATACCTTTGGCCTGTCTTCTAATACAAAAAACATGAACAACCCTTTCCTCCACAGCAAAACAGAACATTACGCAGCACACATAATTCAACAAACATGACAGATAGTAGTTGCACTGCTTGACAATCTACTACCCTGACGAAGGCAACTTTAGCTAGAAATCCACTTCAGATTTCAAAAAGGAAAATAAGGCAAGTCTTTCAAACAAGGTTAGAACATTAGCATGGATATTTAAGGTCACAAATGCCACAGTATGTTCTCAAATGCCAAAGATGTTATTTGAAAGGGATGAAGAGCCTGCAGTTGTGTTTCAATTGCTACGGATCAGATCTCATAAGCAGGACCAGACCTGGAAAGATGGTAAGACACCAGACAGTGCATGGAGAGCAGTTGCAGGAAGCAGTGTTATAGTGGTAGGGTTTTTTTCACCTTTTACTGTGAAAGCAAATACCCCAGACAAAAGTGAGAGCATTCTTGTGGGACATTTAACTAATAACCCACATCACTCAGGGCAAAGAGACTGCAACTGCATTTAACCATTAGCTAGAATTACCTGCTTCAACATCCTTGGGAGCTGGAGCTCACAATAGTTCTAAAACACTGTGAGACACTGCTGTACACTACTCAAATATTGTTGCCTTTAAGGAGGAGCTGTCTGGCAGTGGGAGGGAGGTGGAAAAGAATCACTGACTAAAATGTTCAACAGTGAAAAAAAAAAACCAAACAAACCAGACCCAAATCACAAGTCTGTGAAGTTACATAGCTGTTGGCTCAGATATTCAAAATTCTGAGAAAAAGCTAGTACAAAAAGTACACACCTGAACCCAACAGCCTGACTAGGCATTTATGTGCAGATGGCAAGTTCTGAGCTTTACTCACTTTGCTGTTCTTTCAAAGAAAATAGTTAAAACCACATAATTTTCACGATCTGCTTACCTTCAAGTTTATCCTCTCTCACTACTGCAACCTTGTGGCACTGTAAAAAAATAAATGGCAATCTTAAAATTTGAAAAAAACTGTACATAAGACTGATATTTGCAGTTATCTATTAAATAAGAAAGTCTACTGATTATAGGTGAAGCTTTATAGCTGCAAAGAACACTGCCAATGCCTTTAAACAGTCATCAGCCACTAGTTTTTAAAGCCCTGTCTTCCTACTTTTCTAATAGACTGTTTCACAGACCACTACAACCCTAAAGAAATCCTCTGTCCTCCATTCCTGACACTGGGATATGTGACACAGATGAAACGAGAACTAAACAACTACACAGTGCAGTGGAGAAAAGCAAACTAATGCAGCTGATGACCCAACTGCTAGATATCTGCCACACCAGCCCACATCACCCACTTGTATTTAAATTGCCAGTAAACTCTAACATAGCAAGCTGTAGCACAGACACAGCACCAGAGAAGCAAAACACTATGAGAAATTAAGCTTTAATTTAAAAGCCAGAAATGAATGTTTCTGGAAGTGTGCTCTACAGCCAGTCTTCAAGGACTATACCTGCTCTGTGACATTTAACAAGCTGCAGTTAATATAGAGAGCAGCCAAAGAGACAGACTGGACAAAATCCAACCATTAATTTTGTGTTTAACCAATAACCACAGACTAGCCAGCAAGAGAGTAGGAGGCAAGAAAACATAGGCAACCTGAAACGGTAAATAAAGATGGAGATGCTCCGTCTCTCACTGAGGCCAATAAAAAGCAGCAAGGAAAGAGCGTGCAGTGCTTAAGACACAATGAGAATTACTTGTGACTGATTTCTATCCGTATTTCCCTTCAGATGAGTCTCGCAGTTGAATCCACAGGCTTGTGGCTACACCTACTGACAGCAGACAGTAGTGCAGGATTACCAGCAAACAGGGCTGCACCTGAAGCACTTGCATCCCTTTCCTACCCAAAACTGACCTGTGCCAGATACTACCCACCAGCTACTCCAAAACCTGCATGTCTTCTGGAAGTATATTCCAGACCCGACATCTTCTCCCACCTGCTCTGGCTAGTCCTCAGACACCGACTCGGAGGATCTTTAAACTCCTCTTGTGTGGCATTCCTAACCCCAGCATTGCTTCATCACTGCCCCTAACAACTTTCTGCACCTGCAGGTCACCTTTCTTAGCAGGTGCTGCTATTGCAGTATTCAAAAACAAGATATCTAAAAACAGGAAAAAAAAAAGTGACCTTTATATGTTTACCTTGGTAGATCTTGTTTTAAAAATATACAAGCTGCTAAGACAGAGTTAAAAAAAAAAAAAATTATTTGCTCCTGTGTCAGAATTTACTTGTTTGTTTTAAATACATTATGGCAAATTTAAAAATAATAGAAAGCATTGACAAACTTCTGGCCAGTTCGAGTGAGCCAAGACAGGCTACCTTGTTATTTCCAAAAGAAATCCAGGGAAAACTTGTTAAACTCAGGCTATAAGTGTGATACTATCTGTACTGCTTTAAATAAATATATTCCATTATACAGAACTAATGCAATAAATAATTATCTTCAATTTCAGGCAGATTTTGAGATTTAAAGAGAATATTGTATGCATGTGAACCAGTTTATTATTAAGAAAAACAAAAAAAAGGTTTGTCAGGGTTTTTTTTTCCAATCTACAAATAAAAGCCAGGACACCTTGAGATGTACTAATGCTAAATGAAGACTGTGAATTGTATTGTAAGAGATATTTGGGTATCTAAAAACAGGAATAGACACATCGTGGAATGTCAAAGGCATTTAGTGTTCAGCTATTGAATTCTTCTGAGAGCAAAGGGAAACAGGCACTCAATTTGCTCATTTTCTTTCAAAAACCTCTGGGGTACCTGTCTGAAATTTTAGGTGACATTCTTGAAAATCTGACAAGAGCAACGAGAAAAAATAAATACATTAAGTAGCGATTCCTTTGCTTAATAACTCAAACCATTTTAAATACAAAATACTGTTAATAAATTTATGCTTCTCTTGTATACTAGGATAAAAAAAGTTGCTTTATTTAACAAGACAACTATTTACTTATTATTCTATTTATTATTATTCTATTCTAACTGGATTCCAAGCTCTCTCCAAACACTACTCTCCACTCCACAGCAGATCCTGGGAAATGGATTAGCTGATCTCACAAGGGCCCCTCCAGGCTATTTTATAATCTTTGCTGTCCAATAATAGCGATAGGATTGAGAGATGCCTGGTAACAGCATTTAAGTTAATTAAAGAAAAACCCTGGTGCGTTATTCAGCACTGTATTACCAAATCATGACCAACCGATCTTTCCTCCCCATCATTTGTATGCTGAGACTGAGATAGTGCCTTGTTTTGTACATGTACAGAAGCACACTGTGCCTGTTACTGGAAAAAGAGAGCGAGTTCAGCTTTTAACCCAAAGATTACAAAACAAGATGGAAGACACAAGAACAAAGAGCTCACAGACACCTTTGAGAAATGAAACACTCACAATGTGTCCATTCTGGATGAGGTTTCCTGCTACTAAGTAGGTGACATGAAGCTGAGCTCCTGAATTCTCCTTTCGTTTCCTTTCTACATAATCATACAGCATCCTGCACAAAAGAAACCAGTGTTAATCACCTAGAAAGGAAGGAGCCTGTCACCACCCCTTCCGTGAAGCTTACATAAAAAAAAGAGTAAAGCCAGCCTGACATGGAAACATTTCACACAAGCACACTTATTTTACCAGGATTAAATTAATTTTACTGAGACACTTTCCTCTGTCACTTTGGAGAACCTCAGTCCAACAACTATATAAACCAAATGTGAAACGAATACAAGTTCTCAAAGCTTTAATAGTTGGTTGCAGATGGTGTCACATCCTCTGGGCAGCTTGTGCCAAAGTCTCCCCTTGAGAAAGGCCATTTCCCTCATTACAACCCAGCATTCTGAAACACCTGACAGAGGAACTGATGATTTTTGGTACATGATCACATTGCCAGGTGTAGATATAAAATCCCAGTTACATCCACTGACACGGTGATCAGAAACAGGAGGAAAGAGCATGATTAGTGATGACGAGATTGAGCTGAGACTCAATCTTTCAGTTCCCACTTATACCACTGATTTATGATGAGTGTCCCATGTGACTGGGCAGAGACACTACCACACACTCCATGAGGATGCTATCTAGTAAAAATACTTGGAAGATCCTCGTTGTCACAGAGGCAGACTGCAACTACCATGCTGCCACAGCCAGCACAATCACTAAAATAATTCACTTGTGTTATCAGGCACTTCTCCAGCTTCTAGGAGAGAGTTTAAAGCACAAAGACACCACAGGAGTTCTCCATCTCCAGGCTGCTTTCAAGGGTGTGAGAAGGTGCCTCCATTTCACCTGGGCCATCTTCTTCACAGCAAAAAGTTCTCTGGCTCCTTCTAGTTTACTGTATGACCAGAATTGTTCCCAGCAGAGTTCTCCAGTCAGGTCTACACCATCACTGACGCACACTCAGATTTACACATCATCTAAATCGTTCACACACACGCAAAGGAAAGAGACCAAACAATCTCTTCATTACATTAGATGCCCAAGTTGATACTCTAGTAGTTTGAGCAAGACAAGTGAAGCTGGGCTCAGTACACTGCAGCTGAGCATGCAGCAAATGTCCCTTTAGGTCCAAGCTATAGCCAGAAACAAGGAGAGAAAATATTTGTATTATGGGACTTGACACTCTTACGGAGCCTTCAAATCTTATGCTTAACTTTACCTTGCTGTGTAGCAACAGCCCCAGAAATCTTGAGAGCTCATTCTTTGTTTTATAGTATATTTAAAAGGTTACAGTAATTTTTATTCTTCAAAATACACCAAGACAAGGCTACATATTTGTGCTAAATTTGGAGAAGCAAAAACATTCTGACAGCACAGCTGACTTCCCCATTCTTCGAACATTTACCTGTGCCCATCAAACCTGGCAAATAGGTATTTATAACGGGTCACGCACTACGCAGCAGGGCGATCAGAGTGGATAAGCATTTGCCATACACATGAGCTGCAGCTACCGTTAGTGCTATTTTGCATTTTCCTGACTCTGCTCCCAGCAATATCCACTGATAATGTACGGCATCCTAAGCTGGGTGTATTGGGTTTGCGTGGCAAGGTTTTGGTAGCGGGGGGACTTCTGTGAGACACTGTTAGAACCTTCCCCATGTCCAATAGAGCCAATGCCCGCTGGTTCCAAGACAGACTCACTGCTGGCCAAGGAAGAAGTTTGTGGATGATTGCCTCCCATGGGAGGGAACCCATGCTGGAGCAGGGGAAGAGTGAGGAGTCCTCCCCCTGAGGAGGAAGGAGCGGCAGAAACAACACGTGATGAACTGACCGCAACCCCCATTGCCCTGCACCGCTGGAGGGGGAGGAGGTGGAGAAAATTGGGAGTGAAGTTAAGCCTGGGAAAAAGGGATGGGTTGGGGGAAGGTGTTTTTAAGATTTGGTTTTATTTCTCATTATCCTACTCTGATTTCATTGGCAATAAATTAAATTAATTTTTCCCCAAGTCGAGTCGGTTTTGCCCGTGACTGTAATTGGTGAACAATCTTTCCCTGTCCTTATCTCAACCCACAAGCCTTTTGTTATATTTTCTCTCTCCTGTCCAGCTGAGGAAGGGGGAGTGGTAGACCCTCTTTGGTGGGCGTCAGCCCACCACACTGGGATACACAGCGGCAAATTCTCACAGATGCATAGCTCTGTCTGCAGGACAGGAGCCAAGTTCAGAAAACATACCCGTATTTCAGGATGAAAGGAGCTACATACATTTCTTGTGGTAATATAATGCTAAAACACCTATTCTGACCGACATATTTATGATATAAAGCAGCATAAGGTGTCCAGCTGAGCACTGCTCTCTAAAGCACAACTCCCATCAAAGTTAAGGCAAGACCTACAGGAGGAGTAAGACATGTTGAATAAGAAAACCAACTGTACCTGAGAAGACATGCAGGATTTTTAAATATTTCCAGAGAGATAATTTTAATACACCAACCACAATCATGAAAACAGTAATTAACAAGGCTTTGCCACAAAACAAAAGGTTTGTGGGATGCACTAATACTTACTGTTTAGCCTGGTTGACGTGAACTCCCAGAGTGTAGCTTAGCCATTTGTACGTTACCTGTAACAAGGAAAAAAAACCCACTTTAGTAAGAAATCCTCGGTCTCTTGACTTGTTAAACCTCCCACCCTTTGCTTGTTTCATGGGCAATTCAAACTCTTTAGACCCCACCGCCACCCAAGAAACCCAGAGCAAAACCTGTTGGAAGTGAGACCACATGGACACCCACCCACCTGTGCTTTAATGAGTAGATTGAATCCCTGAGACCTGAACAAACTACCTACCCTGAAAGGTGTGGGTTTTTTGGGAATGCCTTCTTGAAATGCCATTGCATAAATGAAAGCCATTCGAAACACCCACACTGCTTAGCTTCATAAAGAAGAAAAACAATTAAAAAGCACAATTTTTAATTGTGAGAAGCTCTTATTGCTCTCCCAAACAAATACTGAGGATTTCTTGGATTTCTGCAACCCTCGCCTGTCACGGGGACACAGGGATCTCCAGCTGCATCATAAGTCTGACAGCACAGTGTGCCAAATCTCAGGAGGCTACAGCTCTAAACCCAGTCCTGCTACTGACTTGCTGTATTATTTAGGCAAGGCATGTCCTTTTATACCTGCTTCTCCTCCTGCTCTGCCTGTTTAAACTAATCGTCAGGCTAGGGCCTCTCCTGTCTCACATACAACAAATTAAATTGTTATTAGCCTAGCAGTTTACTGAAACAACCTGTAACAACATAGGCAGTTCATGTTAATACAACTGCTTTGACAGACAAGATGCACCAACTTTACTGTATCACTTTCCAGGCAAAAATCTTTGTTTTGAAAGAAACACAGACACACACGCTTACCAATTTTCTGAATTGTCCTAAACAAACCAAGGCTTCAAGAGGCTACAGACAATAAGTAGTAATTTTACTTTTAAGCTGAAATAGTGGTCCAGACTGCCTCAACCTTTCATGGAAAAAAACACTGTTTCATACACTTCTGTCATTTATACCTTGAGCTAAAACACGGCTGTCACTACAGTGGGTTTTGGGTTTTTGTGGGGGGTTTTTAGGTTTGGGGGTTTTTTTTGAGGAAAAGCAGCTCACCTATTAGGGAGCATAAAGAACTTGGGGAGAGCTCTTTTTCCTGCAATATAAACGATACCATTACCAATTCCCTTCAGAGACATTAATTTAAAGTCAAAGAGGGGAAAAAAAATCCTGACAAGAAAGGTATCTCCTGTCCAGCTTAGCAGAAAGCCCACACTAACTCTAGCCGTTGTGACCTGTGGAAAAGCAAACACTGCAAACGCAGCCGGGCACCATACATACACCCCCAAAGGTGACTAAAACTTGAGCAAACAGCCCTGAGGGGAAAGGCGGCCACAGCTGCGGAGGCCTCCTTTCTTCTGCGCCTGCCGAGAGGAGGCTGGGCATCCACGCGTGTCCCGCAGGTGGGTGCGACGGGGGGTTGGGGGAGACCCTGCAAGCCCCCCCCCCCGGTTCCAGCACCCCCAGAGCAGGGTCTGGGGCCCAGCCTGAGGGGGTCCCCCAAACACGCAGGCTGACACCCCCCCCCCCCCAAACGGCAGCCACGCTGGGGGGAGGTGGGGGGGTCTCTCTCCCTCCTGAGGGGGGGTCGCGCAACGGCGTCGGCCTCCCGCACCCCGCGCAGCCCGGCCGGCGGGACTCACGATGCGGTTCTGATCGGTGACGAACTCGTCGATGTTCTCGAGGTAGAGCTCGTCCTCCATGGCGGGGCGGGGCGGCGTGGAGCGGACAGGGCCGGGCCGGCTAGGCCGCGGGCGGGAGGGTTCCCGCGCAGCTCAGGGCCGCGGCCGCCTGCCCGCCGCCATGGCAACCCGCCGAAACGCGGGCGGGGGCGACGGCGGCCGCGCGGGGACAAAAAGGAGCGCGCTGGGCGCGGCGGCGGTAGCGCCGCCGCCGCGTGGTCCCTGTGCCCGCCCCGTTCCGGCTAGGCCACGCCCCTCCTCTCTGCCCGCCCCGCCCCGCCGCCTCGCGACGTCCCTTCACAGACCCACGCTGTCCCTTCACAGACCCACACTGTCCCCTCACAGACCCACAGACCCACGCTGTCCCCTCACAGACCCACGCTGTCCCTTCACAGACCCACGCTGTCCCCTCACAGACCCACAGACCCACGCTGTCCCTTCACAGACCCACGCTGTCCCCTCACAGACCCACAGACCCACGCTGTCCCCTCACAGACCCACGCTGTCCCTTCACAGACCCACGCTGTCCCCTCACAGACCCACACTGTCCCCTCACAGACCCACGCTGTCCCTTCACAGACCCACGCTGTCCCCTCACAGACCCACAGACCCACGCTGTCCCCTCACAGACCCACGCTGTCCCTTCACAGACCCACGCTGTCCCCTCACAGACCCACAGACCCACGCTGTCCCCTCACAGACCCACGCTGTCCCTTCACAGACCCACGCTGTCCCCTCACAGACCCACAGACCCACGCTGTCCCCTCACAGACCCACACTGTCCCCTCACAGACTCACGCTGTCCCCTCACAGACCCACGCTGTCCCCTCACAGACCCACAGACCCACGCTGTCCCCTCACAGACCCACGCTGTCCCCTCACAGACCCACAGACCCACGCTGTCCTCTCACACGTCCCCATGCTGTCCCCTCACACATCCCCACGCTGTCCCCTCACAGACACACAAACCCACACTGTCCCCTCACAGACCCACACTGTCCCCTCACAGACCCACAGCCTTCCCGCCATCCGTCTGCTCCTCGCCTCCATCATCCCGGCCGCGGGCTGACCCAGCACCTTGTCCCTGACATCCAGGGCGGGATGAGCCATGGCGTGGAGCAAGGGAGGGTAAAACACCCACTTGTTGGGAATCACCAATTTTCCTTTTTTCCAATTTTCCTGTTTTTTTCACCCCTGCCTGATCCTCACCGGAATGGCGGAGGCAGACTAGGCATTGGAGTCTTGCTGCTCTCTCCCTCAAATAAATGCTCCTGCTGTTAAAAGGCAGGGTAACGTGTTATTTTAAACCATTCCTATTCTCAGTTAAACTGTCCCCATATTTCCACTGGTGACCACTTCTCACAGCACTTGCTAAATATTACTCTGTGCTTGCCTTTTTTTTTTGGAGATAAATAGCAAATGCTGGAACACAAGATTCCCAACCTTTAATTCCCAGTCCTATCCCATGTGCATCCCGTTTTTAATACAGCTTCACAGTAAGCTGAGGACTTCATTGTTACATCTATATTGTTTTTCTAAATACTTCTCTGTGATAAAGTTAATTTAAAATCTGATAAAATCTATGACATGGTTTTGAGGGTGGTTTTTTTTCCCTTTCAGTGTGGATTATACTACATTTTATTTGCATGTTTCTTATTTACCTGTCCTGGCTGGTTTATAGCATGGTCGCAGGCAGGGGCTGTCTGGGTCTGAGAGAAGACAGCGTGGGGACGTGGGTCTGGCATCTCCCACCCTCCCTGGACCTCATCGGCTCAAATCCCTCTGTCTCTGGCACATTTATCAGCTTGTTTTAGCTCAGTGAATTGCTTTTTCCATCTAGTTAGGTTAGCAAAGTGTTGCCTACGAATTGAGCCTAAGATTTAAATGGTCGGGAATAGTCTGTAGCATATGAAACCACGCTGAATCAGTTCCACAGACCTCTCCCTTGACTGGGAAAATAAAACTGTTATGGTACAGGACCTGTTCCCCTGCCGCTGCATGCAGAGGGCTTTCTTCATTTTACTGATGGTTAGGTACAAGCAACAGAAAAGAAATAAGTTCTTAGTGTCTAACAGCGCCACGACATCCGTTTCTGTGGGAGAGAACTGATGTGTGTTTCCTCTGCTCTCTGCGTTTTCAGGTGGGCCACAGTGCTGAGCTGAAAAAAAGTGCTTTTAGGGTCAGAAGCGAGTTCCTCTGATGAAGAGATCACTGAAACACTACTTTTATGAGCATTAGGTCTTCTCCTGATTTATGTATTGTCTCTAGGAGTACCGGCATCAGGAGAATCTCAAATGAAATTTGGGTGTGTGAGATGAATGCGTTCATGTATTGGTACTGAGAACTGTAACAGAGGAGAAGCAGAGAGACAGGCTCTGCTGGTTTGCAAAGAAAGATCACAAAATTAGCCTTAACATCTCAAAGGAGTAATCTTCCTCTGGGTACCTGAAGTTGTGACACCAGCCTTAACCTTAGTGATGCTGCAAGGTAGACATTTAATTAGCAAGTGCTGAGCAAGAACCTTTCACTCTGTGAAGTCAGAAATTTTCTTTCCGATTTCAAAACGAGCAGGAGAAAGGTCAAAATCATTACCCACATACTACTCTGTTACAAAAAGGCAATGATTTTTTTTGCAGGTTCTGGGACTCGCTAATTATTCTTGTCACTGGTATGAGACATCTCCAGTTCTGCCCAGAGCTGGTGAAGAGTCATTTTGCAATTTCATCTCATGAATCAAGTCCTTGGGCAAAAATGTTCCTATCCAACAGTGCTTGAAACACAGCAGCTGATAGATGAAGAAATGAAAATTACAACCCGTGACCAAAACATGGAGCCATTTAATGTTAATGTCCTTTTACATTTTTCTTACAGTTAAAAGAAAGGGCGATGTGACAGACAGAACCACTTAAACTCCTGAAATAGCACCGCAGAGAGGGATACAAAGAGGCTTGGGGTAAGTTATGAGACTTCCCTGAGGCTGTATATCAGGTCAGGATGGAGGAGGAGAAGAACTAAGGTGCACTCATCCCATCTGTGACTTTATGCTCTGGATGCATTGATTCCCATGCAAATATCACAGTCATCAGCTCCATTAAGCTCAAGAAGTGGGTCCATATGAATCTCATGAGGTTCAACAAGGCCAAGTGCAAGGTTCTGCACCCGGGTGGGGGCAACCCCCACTATCCATACAGACTGGGGGATGAAGGGATGGAGAGCAGCCCTGCAGAGGACTTGGGGGTACTGGTGGACGAAAAGCTGGACATGACCCAGCAGTGTGTGCTCGCAGCCCAGAAAGCCAACCGTGTCCTGGGCTGCATCACCAGCAGCGTGGCCAGCAGGTCGAGGGAGGGGATTCTGCCCCTCTGCTCCGCTCTGGTGAGACCCCCCTGCAGTTCTGCGTCCAGCTCTGGGGTCCTCAGCACAGGAGAGACAACAGACCTGTTGGAGCGGGTCCAGAGGAGGGACACGAAAATGATCAGAGGGCTGGAACACCTCTGCTGTGAGGAAAGGCTGAGAGGGTTGGGGTTGTTCAGCCTGGAGAAGAGAAGGCTCTGGGGAGACCTTACAGCAGCCTTCCAGTACTTAAAGGGGGCCTACAAGAAAGATGGGGAGGGACTCTTTATCAGGGAGTATCGTGATAGGATGAGGGGTGATGGTTTTAAACCAAAAGAGGGGAGATTCAGACTAGTTATAAGGAAGAATTTTTTTTATGCTGAGGGTGGTGAAACACTGGCCCAGGTTGCCCAGAGAGGTGGTCGATGCCCCATCCCTGGAAGTGTTCAAGGTCAGGTTGGACGGGGCTCTGAGCAACCTGATCTGGTTGAAGATGTCCCTGCCCATGGCAGGGGGTTTGGACTAGATGACCTTGAAAGGTCCCTTCCAACTCAAACCGTTCCGTGATTCCATGATCAGCGGAGATCAAACAGCTTGGTAACTGAACACTCATGGACCTCATACTCCAGCTAAACTAACCAGGAATTTGTGTCATAACCTGGCTTTTTTTTCTGTGATCGTATCTCCGGTTGCCCTTCAACCTGGCACATATTGCCGCTTTTCAGGTTGTACATATTAGATCCAAGGTGTAAACCAGGTGCATCTCCCTGATATTACTGTAGACAGCAGCAATCTAATTGGAAATTAATTAGGTCCCTTCTCAGCCCTGGTGGTTTTGGGAGTCCCAGTTTATTCTCTAAGAATCTGGGGTTTCTTTTTGTTTGTTTGTTTGTTTGGGGTTTTTTTGGTGAAAAAGCCAGAAAAGGCAATCTGGAAAGCGATGCAGCAGTGGGGACTCACACAAACGCTGCAGAGCAGTCTTTGGGCCCCAGCAAATTCTCCTGAGGAAAGCAGGGTGTGCAGCAAGTGCCCTGGTAGTATGCACAGCCCAGTTTTAAGTGCCAGCATCAAGACCTGCCAAAGTACAAAATGGCCTTTAAAACATCTCCTTGCAACCTGGGTGGCTTTGTCAATTTTTTTGGATCATAAATCTACTGAATGCTACACTGATCTTGGAAATAAGGACAGCACTAGTTGACTGGAGGGTTGCACAGATCCTTACGGTCTGTAGTGAATGTTAGTTACTTTTGCACATTAAAGTAGAGCCATGTAGCTACAGACTGGCTCGTTAACTTGAACAAGGAGCTGAAGACTAGAACCCACCCTGTCTCCTTTCCCTGGATGGCAACACTTGTAAATGATCTTTCACAGCTAAATTATGTAGAATAATTTTAAAAAGAAGGAGAAATGGGAACTAGAGAAATAATCTCATCGTAATGCAGCAAACTGACAGATGCTGAGGGTTATGTGCCTGGGTTTTCTCTTGCACAACTGGAGATGGTAGGGTGTATGAATCCTAATGCAGGATCTGAAAATACTTTGACAGTATTCCCTTAAAAGGTCTGACAATACTCTTTTGTATAAGATTTGCAGTACTTTCATATGAGGCCCTGAAAAAAGTACATTAAACATATATTCCTCTTTGAAGAAGAAAAGTGTTATCCCCATTTCAAAGATGAAGACACTGAGACACAGAGAGGTTATGTGATTTGTCCAAGAATCTTTCAATACTCCCAGGTGTAAAGCGCAAGTATCCCAACTCCCAAACTTTTCTCTCAAAGCGCTATAAAGGATTCTTTCAAAGATCGCTTGTTAGAAACTAAATGTCTTGTACTTACAGCTGCCCACAGCCAAAACCACCAGCACCAGCAGAAACTGAGCCCGAGGACTTATAATAATGGTTGTTTCACAAGTGCTTTCCAAAAAAACAAAAAAGAATGGGCAGAGTCTCTGGAAATTTATTATATATAGTTGCTGGCAAGCATCTGCCTGAGGAGGAGTTTTGAGTGAAAGGAGTTCTGTTGAAGTTTTAATTAATGCCGTATGAGGGGGGACTTCCTTGAGCAACCGAGCAATGCTGAAGAGAGAACAGAAATGTAGAGAATCCAGTGTCAAAGCACAGTTAATTGAATCTGTCCAAAATTTATCTAGATCCTGGCACCCATTTCCTTTTGGAGCTCATCAAATCTATTAGAGGCTTCTGAAGATCTGGTTTTTGGGCACAAATGCATCCCATCTGAGCAGAAGTGGAGATTCCAGTTAGGAAATGGAAGTCATAAGACAGATACATAAGGAGGTACAGAGCCTGACCCTCCTCCGTTCTTCCACCAAGATGGGTTGCAAACAAGCAGGTAGAATTAGTGGGATCTTTTCAGTAGGAAACCTCTCTGATGGGCGAGTCGTAGCTAAGGAAGGAGTCAAGGCAATGGCTCCTTCCTTAACTATACAAAATGGAAAAGCATAGCTGGAAGACTTAGGCTCAAACACCATCAGAAAAACAGTGGGAATTAGAATCATAGAATCATAGAATCATTTAGGTTGGAAAAGACCTTTAAATCATCGAGTCCAACCATAAACCTAACACAATTAATTTCCTTCTAGGCTTGCAAGGGTCAGAATCAGTACAGGCAAGTCCATAAACTAGAACAAAAATTGGTATCACAGGAGACAGCTACATTTGAGACAGATGCATATGTTTGCATGGCTTAATTGTCTTTTCTATGTGCTTTTCTGTGCGTGTTCACAATAAAAAAATCTTGAGGTGCTCAAAGAGTAAGGCAGCCATAATACTGACAAGGGAGAGGCATCTAAGAAACTACTAAGATAAGTTCCAGGTGGAAGAAGAACATATGAGAAGGAATGCATCTCCCCTCTGACAACCAGCGGAGAACAGCAGCGTGACTGCTGACAGCTGGTTGCTGTCTATCTTAGCCAAATCACTCCTGGCACCACTGACAGTACTGACTACTGTCTCCACTAGCAACATGGAGAGTTTTAGACACCCCGCATATGTGGAGACACCTAAATATAAGTGTCTTAATCTGGAGCTGGTTCCCAGTCCACTCACATATTTTGTGGTGCGTCACAGTGCCACATGCCTTCATGAAGAGAAATGTTGCATTGCTAATGGTACAAGCAGATAGATTTACTTTTATACTTTGTATAGTCTTTTGTGCCAAGATTTCTTGTACTTTTGTATTAAGAGTCCCTTCTCAAAAAATAAAAACACAAGGTTTAAGCATTGTAGTAGAAGGCAGCACGTGTAGGCATCTGGGAATGTATCAGCCAGAAGAATATAATCTCTGCTACCACCAAGTACATGTTATCACATCTAAACAAAGATGACTGACATGAATGTCTTCAAAAGCATCATGACAAATTTCCAATGTTGAGTCACATTAGTAGCTGGCATTTCTGACTTCAGGTTATTAACTAATACCCACATCTCATTCCGAGCATGTTCTCTGGGCTGTGTGCATGGGAAGATGGATGGAATAGTTTCCCTATGGACTCCTGTTCTTGATGTCTTTTATTTCAAGATAATTAGTGTGCCTCAGCTTGGCGTATTTGACATTTATTCAATAGTAGGATGGGCACAGAAGGAGCTGTGGCAGAACAGCTTGTTTTCTAGCAGCGATGCGGATCTGTTTCCACAAGCAGACAGGCTATTAAAGAAGATAAACAAGAATAACAGCTACAAAATAATGAAAATTCTCTGAAGAATGACTACTGATAAAGCAGAGATGAGAATGAGCAGGAAAGCATCTCCCCAAATACAGGGCAGCGCACAGCTACAGCATTGCGGGGACAAGCAGGCAAGGAGATGTTGGAAGCAAACTCTTAGGAGTCAGCTCAGCCGTGTCACATACTGTGCCCAGGGTGAGAAAATGGGGCCACTCCTTCCTTTCTCCCTATCTTATGCCCTAGTCGAAGAAAGTTATAAGAAAATTTAAGCTACCTCTTGCACTGCAAGAGCTGAGCTCTGGGAATAGACTGATGATGGGTTCTTTAATGTCTCTGTACCTCTTTACTGCTAGTGAGATTCAACTTCAAAAAAAGGCTGGTTAGTAGATTTGGGGGAAAATAACCCATAACAGAGTCGATAAGCAGGAAGAAACAGCAATTCTGAAAAAGACCCACTACAGTTATGAGAGGGGTCATCTACTTAACAGAGCTTGCAAATGGGCAAACAGCAATGATAGCTGATGCGGTCTGTGAACACATGGACCTCATATCGCGGCGTGGGCACCACATTTCCAAAATCATTGCTTCTGATGCAATTCCCTGTCTGAGTCAGCAGGTGACAGTTGGACCCCATGCTTGCCTGGCAGCTCTGGAGCTGCACACCACCAGCCTGGGCGATGAAGCTCTGCTGCTACTGCTGGGAATAGCAAGAGAGCTACGTTACTTTTCAGTTTGTGCAAGCCAGAGCTTCTGCTGCTCTTCCCTGCCTGCTTCCCACCACCCACCGTCTCCTCCTTACTGCCAGCACGAGCGTTTGTGCAGCCATGCTGTGAACTGGGTCAGGAAAACTAACTTAGGGTAAAACAAACTTTTTCCTGGACTAATTTTAGTCTGGATGAATCCCCCCCAAACCAGCTCGACACTCTAGCACACAAACACTGCTGCTGGGGAGCAGGAGGATGGTGGCACTGCTGTGTCTGACAGCGTGCAGGCTTATGCCATTTTGAAGTGTTGATGAAGTGGTGGCATGAATCATAGAATCATGGAATCATTTAGGCTGGAAAAGACCTTTAAGATCATCGAGTCCAACCATTAACCTAACACTGCCAAGTCCACCACTAAACCATGTCTCCAAGCACCACATCTACATGTCTTTTAAATACCTCCAGGGATGGTGACTCAACCACTTCCCCGGGCAGGCTGTTCCAATGCTTGGCAACCCTTTCGGTGAAGAAATTTTCCCTAATACCCAACCTAAACCTCCCCTGGCACAACTTGAGGCTGTTTCCTCTCATCCTATCACTAGTTACTTGACAGAAGAGACCAGCACCCACCTCACTACAACCTCCTTTCAGGTAGTTGTAGACAGCGATAAGGTCTCCCCTCAGCCTTCTTTTCTCCAGGCTAAACACCCCCAGTTCCCCCAGCCACTCCTCATAAGACACATGCTCCAGGCCCTTCACCAGCTTCGCTGTTCTTCTTTGGATATGCTCCAGCACCTCAATATCCTTCTTGTAGTGAGGGGTCCAAAACTGAACACAGTATTCAAGGTGCAGCCTCACCAGTGCTGAGTACAGGGGGACGATTGCTTCCCTAGTCCTGCTGGCCACACTATTTCTGGTACGAGCCAGGATGCTATTGGCCTTCTTGGCCACCTGGGCACACGGCCGGCTCATGTTCAGCTGGCTGTCGACCAACACCCCCAGGTCTTTTTCCACCAGGCGGCTTTGTTGGGGTTGTTGTGAGCCAAGTGCAGGACCTGGCACTGAGCCTTGTTGAACCTCACACAGCTGTTGCTTCACAGCAGCTTCAGCTCATGCAAATTGTGGCTGAGATGGGCCAGCTCCCCTTGATCTCCATTGCATAGTGTGCACTGGCACTTCTGAAACCGCCTGCTGGGATGCCTTAAAGAGCTGAGCAAGCTGAAAAATAAGCAATTATAAACAAATACCTGGGTTTTGTGTGAACAGGGTTGCGTGATCCCAGGGAGGAACTGTGCTCTTGCACAGCTCCAACAGGCATAGAGTCCCGAAGAAGAACCGCTGGCTGGGGAGGGCACACAGCGATGCCACCCGACAGTAGCCACATTTAGCAGGAGTGCACCTTGTTCTGGGCGAAGTCACTCGCTCCATGAGAACTCTGGGCAGATACAGATCCTCACTTGAATGCAACAATTTTTTACCTGGCAAAGGTCAGGGGAAGAAAGTGCACACGTTCAATAAGTGTTAAAATAAACTCCCATGACGCACATGGCCCCACAGCGTGCTGGAGTGTTTCTCTAGTGGTCACAACAATCGCATTACTCAGCTGGCATCATGTTTGTTTTGCTGGTAACAAAATTATATACATCCTCTTCCTCCTGCGGTCCCATGCACTTTCTCTCACACTCTTGTTCTCTCTTCTTCTTCATTTCGCTGTAGCTATTCTTGTACTGTGACATTTTGCTCCTGGCTTGACATTTTTGTCTGGTTTACGGAAGGAGTGTGCAGGTCTTAATACATTACTCATCATTTTTTTAAGAAAAATTATCTTTTCATCTTTTGTTTTTTCCTCCTTTAAGTTTCCTGCTTTGAGCTTTCTGGATGATTTCCTGACCCAGGTTAACGTGCCTGGTAACTGTAAAATTACAGTTTTCACCTTCAGGGCACAGTGCGTGTGTGTCTTGGTATTGCAGGTTGGCTTGAGGGTAAGAATGAGTTTATTGAAGTTCTTAGCTGAGGATTTCTTTTTGGTTTATGAAAATGCCATGGGGTCTGGTTCTGATCTCACTCATACTTGCTTTATACTGAGGTAACTAGATGGGCATAAGTCGAAACAAGCGAGGTTCGGACTGGACATAAGGAGAAGCTTTCCCTCCATGCGGATGGTCAAGCAGTGGGACAGGACCCTGGGGAGGTTGTGCACTGCTGTTCTTGGAGGTTTTCAAGACCTGACTGGATAAAGTCCTGAGCAACCCAGCCCGATCTCAGAGCTGACCCTGCTTTGAGCAGGAGGTTGGACCTGAGACCTCCCGAGGTCCACTCCATCCTGAACTGTGATCCTACAAACGAACCTCCGTGATACCTGCTTTGCAGCACGGAAATGAGAGAAGCAGCAGGTCTCTAGTACGGAAGAAAAGAGAAGAAGGGGTAAGAACTTCATTAATGCCTTAAGATTTATGCTTTTGAGTTTAAAAAGACCTTGAAGACACCGAGCACTGCTAAACAGCATTTTTAAAATTGTAAAACTCTTTCCACTCAGAATCTAAAAGCATTTAACAAATAAAGGCAAACACAGTTGTTTCCACATCACACGTGAGTACTCGCATCTTCTGACCCCTAACGAGTCTCCTGCCTAGTCTGGGTCCCCAATTCCCACAGCTCACACCTCTCCTGGCTCGTTCTCCGACAGAAGACCGCAGAGTGCAGGGAAAAAGGATCGTCTGAAGTACAATCATCCCAAAGAGATTCATCCCAGTGCTTCCCACAGGAGCTGACTCCCTGCTGCACAGCATGTCCCTGCGGATGGCTGCACGAGGGGTGATGCCAGTGACCTGCTGGCTCTGCAGTAAATGGGATGGCATTTGGGGCTCTTGTGCATCCCAGTGCTGCACGGACTCCTTTAGCGGAGGCAGAGCAAGCAGTGGTTTGCTGGGGGGGGGATGCCTGTGAAAAGATTGCCCACATTACCCCAGACTGCCAGTGAGGGAGGATGGGGAGCAGGGAGAGTGGGAGGAGGTGGCAGTAATTCAGAGGAGCTGGCCCTGACCTGCAGAAGTCTTGGTGGGGTGAGGAAGAGACGGGAGAAATCAGCATCTCAAGCTAATAAGATAGAGGCAGCCATCGCATTGCTGTCTGGAAGGTTGCTGTGGTGGGTTCATGGCCTCTGAGGCCTGCTTTAGCTCAGATTTGGGGAAAAAGGCAGTGTCTTCTGACCCATAACTGTCCCCCATCATGCCAGCCCCACTCTCCTTCTAGTGATGCTCAAATAGCAAGTACACAGACAGTGTAAACTGCAAACCTGCACCTGAAAGTAGCTGAATTCAGCCACACTTCTGTATTTTAAAGGAATATTATTGGTTCAGACACAACTAGAACAGCAACTGCTGCAAATCTATGTGTGCCAGTAAAAATGGAGTGGGTCTCTGAGACGTCTTCTCAAACAAGGTTCCCTTATTGCAGCTGCAGCTCACAGCTCCCAGATGGACATTTATGGGTTCATCTGCTCCTTGTCACAGCAAGAAAAAGCACCAGGTCTGATCCCCGACAGTTGGAATAAATGATCTTTTTTCCAGTCTGATGTCTGAAATAAGACCTTTTAAAAGAGACAACTGCTTCAAAGCAGAAATAATTTCTCTCAGGAGATTAATCCCTGAAAAAAACATTCTGAACTGGCAGGTTTTTGGCAGCAGAAAGAGAAGACAGAAGGAATAGCAATTTTTACCATCCCGACTGTCACTTTTCACATTTCTTTGCGCAGAGCACAAAGAGAACAGTATCGAATCAAAGGCATCTCAAAATTCATGTTGGGTAGAGATAAAAATGAAGAAGCTGAGACTTGGGTGTGAAGAACTTTACTCACCAGGATGGCAGCACCAGGCCTTGCTAGGCGAGCCACAAGCACACATTTCTGTTTTCATAACAGTAACTCCTGTCCACTTTGTGCTCATTTTATTAATCCCCTGCCCACATCAGCCCCTGCCTGCATTAGCCCCTGCTTGTACTGTGATTGCCAGAGCAGTGTAGTCTGGCATGGCATCTGCAGTGGTCCACAGGTAGCCAAGACACACATTATTTGATGTGACAGATGAAGTTTGGCAGTGATTTCAAATCAGCACAACTAGGAGGTAAAACGCCTTCAGTGCACTGAAACAGCCATCCCTTGCAGAGGGCCTTGCTCTGATCTCTACACATCTGGGCTATGGCTCTGGAGAGATGTCATAGAATCACAGAATCACAGAACGGTTTGGGTTGGAAGGAACCTTTCACGGTCATCTAGTCCAACCCCCCTGCCATGGGCAGGGACATCTTCAACCAGATCAGGTTGCTCAGAGCCCCATCCAACCTGACCTTGAACGTGTCCAGGGATGGGGCATCGACCACCTCTCTGGGCAACCTGGGCCAGGGTTTCACCACCCTCAGTGTAAAACATTTCTTCCTTATTTCTAGTCTGAATCTCCCCTCTTTTGGTTTAAAACCATCACCCCTCATCCTATCACGATACTCCCTGATAAAGAGTCCCTCCCCATCTTTCTTGTAGGCCCCCTTTAAGTACTGGAAGGCTGCTGTAAGGTCTCCCCGGTGCCTTCTCTTCTCCAGGCTGAACAACCCCAACTCTCTCAGCCTGTCCTCACAGCAGAGGTGTTCCAGCCCTCTGATCGTTTTTGTGGCCTCCTCTGGACCCGCTCCAACAGGTCTGTTGTCTCTCCTGTGCTGAGGACCCCAGAGCTGGACGCAGAACTGCAGGGGGGGTCTCACCTGGCCATGTCCCCTGTGTCCCTTCTGGAGCTGCTGTCCCCAAAGACCTGCCAACATCACTGCATGCCAGCCCGCTCCCTAACTGAGCTCTTCCAGAGAATCCTTCTTAAAACCAATGCTGTGACGAGCGTTTAACCTAACCGGGATGGTTTCGGCAGGTCTGTGAAGTCGTGTTGGTTGACCAGAGGGGAGGGTGACCTCTGGCAGGGTGGCTGGTCAGCAGCTGGGGACAAACCAGAGACAAGGGCATCTTTGCTGGGGTCGATGAAGGCCAAAGCATCCAAGCTTTTTGAGTGGAAACACCAGCTCCCAGGGGCACAGGAAGCTCGGAGGAGCAGAGCTGCCTGCCATGTCGGCTCCAAGATGGGTCAAAAGATGACGACTGCTGAGAGAAGGACCATCAACACAGAAACTCACACCGGCTCTGACCCCTCTCCCCAGGTGCAGCAAGGAGCTTCCTTAACTACTTCCTTAATGCACCCTGCGGTGCACGCAGCCTGCGGCACAGCCTTACGCGTGCGTTTCCATGTTTTTCTTCCCCTTTGTCACAGCCTCGGAACGTGATTTATCAATGAATAGATTGGGGGAGGGCAGGAGCAGTTCTGGCTATGGGTCACATCTACCAGGATCCTGGCTGAATGAACTGGAGACCTCAGCCCCAGCGATTCCCTCCCAACACCCTCAGGGAAAGGTTTATTATGGAATGAGATGTAGTGAAAAAGTTTGTCCTTCCAAATGACTGCAGGACTGGCAGCTAGTGCTTGCAGCACTCGACTGATGCTGGTGTCCTGTGTGGGGAGGTTGGCTGACCCTTCCAGGGTATTGCACGGGAACCTGTGGGCATGCAACTGGTGTAACAGGTATCAAGGAAAAATAAATCCATAACTTCAGCACTCAGCACCACCTCCTTACGTACCAAGCCAGGAGACCTCTCCATCACCGGAGGTCTTAGAGACCCAGCTGGACGTCAGTGGAGATGGCCAGCCAGGATCAAACCCCTCCGGGGCGAGGGCGACGGAGAAGGTGACCTCTGAGCTCCTTCCAGCCCTACGGCAGAAGGGAGGTACGTGGCAATGATTCCAGAAACACAGCCAGGGATGCTCTGATGTCTTCGGGACAGGCTTTTTCTTCTGAGCTTGTGTAGCTCGTAGCCCAGCTGGGCTCTAGCCCACACGCCGAACTCCTGCACTTTTCAAATAATTCATGTAATTAGTACAGGCAAACAGAGCAGCCGGTAGCCCTGTTGCTGCTGTGGCCCTCGAGTACAATTTGCTTGAAAAAACCCCATGGGATTTTGCTGAAAGACTTGGGGCTGTGTAGGGAGGGGGTTGCTGTACCTGGAGGTGCGAGGAGCAGCCCAAGCTGGGCACTCCGCTCCTGGCTCTGCCTGTGACAGCTCCGTCACCTCTCCGTGACATCCCAGCCTTGCCAAAGTCAACAGGAATTTTGTCCCGGACTTCATGAGAGCCAAGGTGTTGCCCTTTGCATCCGTCTGTAGCTCTCTGTGAGCTGTGACAGTCCCTCTTGCCAGGCACCTGTTTCACAGCCACCACCTTCGTCCTCCCCTTCCTGCTATTAAGCCCCGACTTGCGTTAGCTCCAAAGCTCCCCGAGGGAGGTTCTCGTGCCAGAAAAACGGGCTCTGCAATCAAAGGAATCAGTGAGGATTCAAGAGACTCAGCTAACGTTTAAGGTACCCAAAGGAAAAGGTACGACAGAACAGCAAGTTACTGTATCTTGAAGAAAAAAATACCACTTTAAAAATACTCAAACCCTGACAGAAGGATAAAACGTGACCCATCCGTGGCTCCCGTCCATACAGATTTCCTCCCTGCTTCAAAAGCAGGATATTGACAGTAAATACCCCAGCGACGCAACCACGCTCATCTCTGCCGTCTTATTTACGAGGATCCCAGACCTATTACACACAACTCTCCTCATCTTACGCATGCAGCGCCGCGACAAGCCAAAAAGGAAGAGCATTTGGCTTTGATCTCCAGCAAGAAGTTGATGCTTAATCATAAAAAAAAGGAAATAACTCAATACACACACAACGTTGGTGCAAAATACGAGCCTCTCCTGCCAAGGGCAGAGGCCTGGAGCAGCTCTCCTGAAGTCGGTGGTTGAGGCGATGATCCCACCCAAAGCAAGCTGGGTGCTGCTCCGCATGCTCGAATACGAGCTGACATGCTCACCTGGTGAGGTTTATGGTGTTTTCTTCCCCATTCCCCCCCCCCCCCCAGGGTGTATTAATTTCATAAGCCATTACAGCGCTTGCTCCTTTTCATCGAGAAAATGACTAAACAAAGGGAAGTGCCTTCCCTTCCTTGCAAATACCCGCACAGAAGTTAACGCTGTTGTCAGACGACAGCTGAATTACCTGCGGCGACCAAGGGTAGATTAGCAGCGAGGCGTATTTTTGATAAAAACAAGAGTTTATTAACACCGTTGATTGCTCTATAAAAACAAAACATACTTTCACACGCTTAATCCGGTCGATAAGTTGGAAGGACTGCGGGCTGGGAACGGTTTGCTCAGGTTTTAATGGTTGACTCATTAGCGGTCCAACTAGACTTACTTATTTTCTACATTTGGAATAAAAAGGTGAGGTGAGAACGTTTTATCGCTTTCAAAGCCATGGGGTGACTAATTGCAGCGCAGATCAGCGCTTCAGCAGCACAGTAACCTTATTTACAGTCCACGACCTTGAGGTGCCCCCCCAGAATCCCAATTTTACCCCATTTTGAGCAGGTCTGCGATTGCCCAGCCCACCCCGACCCAGCCCCACCGGGATGCCCCGTCCCCGTGTCCTGCCCTCACCCCCTGCCCGTCCCCCACATGCCGCCGCCGCGCTGTCCCCCCCCCCCGCCCCGTCCCCCACCCTGGTGCCCCGTGCCCCACACCCGACGGTGACGGGGGCCCTATCTCTCCTCCCCATGCGCCCTCCTGCACCCCTGGGCCCTATCGGCCACCCCCAGGACCCTGACCTCGTCCCCGTGCCTTATCCCCCCTCCCCAGGCCCCGTCCCCTATCTCTAACCCCCGTCCCCGGGCACGATCCCCCCTGTCCCCAATCTCCTACCCCCTGTCCCCATCCCCTCTCTTCCATCCCCCACCGCAGGCCCCATCATCCCCGGTACCCTGTCTCGGGCCATGTCCCATGTCCCCAGGCCCTGTCCCCCATGTCCCAGCCCTGAGCCACCATCCTCTATCCCCCTGCCCCCCCTCCCCTGTCCTCCATCTCTGCCCCCTCTCCCCCCATCCCCGTCCTCCATCCCCCGTCCCCACCTCCCCTGTCCCCATCCCCTCTGTCCCCCATCCCTGTCCCCATCCCTCGTACCTGTCCCCATCCTCCAACTCTGTCCCTTCTCCCCTGTCCCCACCATTCCTGTCCCCTCTCCTCTGTCCCTATCCCCCGTGCCTGTCCCCTATCCCCCCATCCCTGTCCCCTGTCCCCATCCCCCATGCCTGTCCCCCGTCCTCCGCCTCTGTCCCCTCTCCCCTGTCCCTACTCCCCGCTCATCCCCTATCCCCCCATCCCTGTCCCCCGTCCTCCATCCTCTGTCCCCATCTCCCCTGTCCCCATCCCCTCTGTCCCCCATCCCTGTCCCCATCCCCCCTGCCTGTCCCCAATCCTCCACCTCTGTCCCCTCTGTCCTGTGCCCCCCCGCTTGTCCCCTATCCCCCCATCTGTCCCCTCTGTCCCCCAGCCCTGTCCCCATCCCCCCTGCCTGTCGCCCATCCTCCATCTCTGTCCCCTCTCCCCTGTCCCTACCCCCCCCGCTCGTCCCCTATCCCCCCATCCCTGTCCCCTGTCCCCCCCCACCCCCATCCCCTTCTCCCCCCCCCCCCCGCCGCCTCCGCCGACCTCCGCTCCTCCCGCCCCCCCCCCCCCCCCCCGCCGCCTCCCGGCGGGCCGCGGCCTCCCGATCTCCCCTTCCACCCGGTTCCGCCGCCCGCCGCCATGTCGCGGGGCCCGGTGCGGGTGCTGCGGCTGGGGCTGCGGCCCTACGCCGAGGCCCTGCGGGCGCAGGAACGCTGCGTGGAAGCGGCGCGGGCGGCGCGGCTCCCCGTCCCCGTCGCCGTCCCCGGGGAGAGCGTGGTGCTGAGCGAGCCGGCGGGGCCCGTCTACGCCTGGGGGCTGCGGGGGGGCCCGGAGGCGGAGGCGGCGGCGCGGCTGCGGGAGCGGGGCGCGGGGTTGGCGGCCGTGCGGCGCGGCGGGCGGATCACCTTCCACGGGCCCGGGCAGCTCCTCGCCTTCCCCGTCCTCGACCTCCGCCGCCGCCGCTTGCCGCTGCGGGCTTACGTGGAAGCGCTGGAAGCGCTGGTCCTGCGGCTCTGCCGCCGTTTCGGCCTGCCCGCCGCCCGCGCCCTCCCGCCGCCCTTCACCGGCGTCTGGATGGGCGACAGCAAGCTCTGCGCCATCGGTGAGCGCGGAGGAGGCGGCGGCGGCGGCGGCGGGGGGGGGGGGGGCATGCACCGAGGTGGGGGGGGGGGGGGCAGCACGAATTCGGGCCCCCGCAGCCCAACCGGGGCCCAGCACCCGGAACCGGGGCCCAGCGCTTTGCACCGCGGCCCTTGCAACCCGGGGCTGGGTGCCTGCCCCCTTGTGTCCCCCCCCCCCGCCCCCCTCTCCTGCCCCCTTGTGTCCCCCCCCTCGCCCCCCTCTCCTGCCCCCTTTCCCCCCCCCCGCCCCCTTGTCCCCCGCTTTTCCCCCCTTCTCCTGTCCCCTTGTCCCCCACCTCGCCCCTCTCTCCTGCCCCCTTGTCCCCCCCCTCGCCCCCCTCTCCTGCCCCCTTGTCCTCAGCCTTGTCCCCCCTTCTCCTGCCCCCTTGTCCTCAGCCTCGCCCCCCTCTCCTGCCCCCTTGTCCCCTGCCTTGCCCCCTTCTCCTGCCCCCTTGTCCCCCTTCTCCTGCCCCCTTGTCCCCCCTCTCCTGCCCCCTTGTCCCCCTTCTCCTGCCCCCGTGCCCCCTCTCTCCTGCCCCCTTGCCCTCAGCCATGCCCCCGTCTCCTGCCCCCTCACCCCCTTTCTCCTGCCCCCTTGTCCCCCTTCTCCTGCCCCCTCACCCCCTCTCTCCTGCCCCCTTGCCCTCAGCCATGCCCCCGTCTCCTGCCCCCTCGCCCCCTTTCTCCTGCCCCCTTGTCCCCTTCCTTGCCCCCCTCTCCTGCCCCCTTGTCCTCAGCCTTGCCCCCTTCTCCTGCCCCCTTGCCCCCCGCCTTGCCCCCTTCCCCTCTCCCCCTCCCCAGGCCCCATGCTGTTCCCCTTCAGGCCAGGCAGACCCCGCACCTCAGCCCCACACCCCGCACCCCTTCCTGGAGTCCTGCACCCCCAGACGGGCTCTGCAGCCTGGGCTCGGAGCGGGGGTCCTGCAGCCCGGACCCCCCTTTGCACCCACTTGAAACCCCAGCGGTGGGAGGTGCTGGGGGACGTGGGGCTGGGGTGGAGGGAGCCGGAGACGCTGCGCCCCACCTGCCCCAAATTTGGGGAGTCTGCCTGCGGGTTAGGGGTTTTCCTTGGCAGAAGCGGGGAGCACGGCATGCAGTGGGGTTTATAGTGGCCTGAGCAGCACAGCCACTAAATATCTCACGCCGGGGCGTCCCTGGGGATGGGTGCTGACGGGTGGGTGTTTTGGCCCCCCCAGGGGTGCACTGCGGGAACCACATCACCTCCCACGGGCTGGCACTGAACTGCTGCACCGACCTCACCTGGTTCGACCACATCGTCCCCTGCGGGCTGGAGGGGAAGGGTGTCACCTCGCTGAGCCGCGAGCTGGGGCGGCACATCACCGTCGACCACGTCCTCGAGCCCTTCCTCGATTCCTTCCAGGAGGTGTTCGACTGCACCTTGGTCTTTTCGGAAGACCCCGGGGACTAGGACAACCAGCGGCACCTCCGCTGGGTGTTTCGGCAAACCCTCGGCGCGGCCGACGAATGGCAAAGACAAGAGCTCTCGTGCCTTTGCCAATAGACGGTGCGTGAACGGTGACACAGAGGTTCGGGCTGTTGCTTAAGCATCCATACCGCCATCGGGGCGGCTTTCCCCAGCCCCGCGGGTCTCCATTCCTTGGCTGAGACCTCCAAGGGTACCAGTACCACGTCCCCGTCGCTCGCTGGGGAAATGGCCAAACAGGCACTTTTGTGTGTTTTTTTCTACCTCCCCCCCGCCAAAATCTGAAATTTGGGTGAATGCTCGCACGCCCTTCGGACAAGAGGAAGAGGGATCATTGCCGCGTAAAAAGAGGCAGGTTTTCTATAAAGAGAGTTGCTGGGAACTTTGGCTGCCGATCCTTTGCTCGTTTATTTACCCCCAGACTTTATGAATAACGACCTTTTTCTCGCCCTGCCCCCAGAGAAATCCTCGCACTGCAAAAATCCTCACCGTGGTGTCAGGGCGGGTGGAAAATCGCTGATAAGAGGCTGTAAACGGTGGTTGAAAGGCCACCGGTGCGATGCCGACGCGGTGGGAAAGCGGGAGGTGGAGGGGAAGGGGTTGGGGTGCCCGAGGAGAGGAGCCGCAGCCATCCGGGACCCCGTGGGACCACGCAGCGTGGGATTGAGTGTCCCGGCTGGGCAATGATGACCCGCTTCTGCTGGGTCCGTGGTGCTGGAGGAGATGTCGCTGGGGTCTGTGCAAGCGGCATCAGCTCCTCCGAAATGGCTGTCCTGGCCGTGCAGCATCCGCGTGGGCTCGCAGCAACCGTCTCGGGTGAAGGGACACGGCCACCCTGGGGTCCCGATGGCACTGGGGTCCGTGCCCATCAATGCAAACCTATAGGCAGACACATATAAACTTGATTTTAATCAACAGGTTTCTGAAGGGGTAAGAAGCCAACCCGAGGCTGAGCTCCCCGGAGCTGCCTGCCGCCCCTCGGGGATGCATGCGGCTCTCCCGGTGCGTGGGCAGGAGGGGCAGCACCCAGTCTGGGCTCCCCGAAACCTTGCCCCGTTGGCGCGTGGCACGTCCACAGCCATTTCTGAGTCACCCCGCTTGCTGGCAGACCCAAAGCCTGTGTCGGAGTCGCTGACCATGGGCGGCTGGGAGCAGCCCCGCAGCCAGACGGATGCTTTGGGGTCAGGAGAAATGGAAAATGGCAAATAAAGTCCCCACGCCCTGCTCAGAGCAGGACCTGACCCCCGCCTGCAGCTCCCCCCCACTGCTCCGGGCCTTCTTTCTGCCTCACAAACTTTGGGGTACCTCTGCCGCTGTGCAGTGCTGGTGGGTCCCCGTGAGCCACCCGTGGGTGCCTGCCCATGGGCACCCACCCCACAGCCCCCAGGGGTTTTGTGCTGGGAGCAATGGGGCTGGAAGGGCCATGGCGGTGGGGGGGTTTGGGGGGGAAAAGCCTATTTCATGGAGCCAGCTCAGCTCGGGGAAGGGATGGTGAGCGGGGAGGAAGGCACCCCAGGCAGGCTTGGTGCCCGGTGCGAGGGCTTGGGGACAGCGGGGACGGACGGAGGAGGGACAGGAAAGCGTGACCGGCAGCGTGTGCCAAGGGGGAAACGCAGGGTCCGGCTCTCCCGACCCCGTAAGGCCTCCGGTATCCGGCCAGGGCGAGGGGGCCGTGGTGGGACCCGTGGGGTTGGGGACAGGCTGGTGGCCCGTGTTGGGGCTGGGTGGCTTTGGCAGGTGGCTCTGCCCCGGGAAGGGGAGGAGGCTGTGCGGCACTCCCAGCCCGGCCGGCATCCCTCGCCACCGCCCCGCGATGCTCCAGTCCCGGCTCAGCCTGGCAGCAGCACAGGCAGGGAGGGCACCCCGGGTGAGTGCGATCCCCCCTTCCCACCCCCGCCGCCCCCCCTTTCCCTATCCCCCCCCTAACGCGAGGTTCCCCCCGTGCTGCACCCCATCTGTGCATCCCCTCCTGGGATAAATCCGGATCTTGCCCTAAATCTCCCAAATTCAGCCTCCTCCTGCTTCAAACTTGTCTCTAAGTCGGGAAGACAGCCGGGTCCGAGACCATCCCCGTGGGCTCATGGCTGCTCAGCCCCTTCCTCCTCCTCGCTGCTGGGGTCTCGTCCTGGGAAGTGCACCTTGGGTTTGGGGTGACCTTTTTTGGGGGGGGGGGGGTGTCAGCTGCCTGGGCATGAGGCAGAGCTGCCGGTGCTGCAGGCACAGGGTGCTCAGGAGCAGGGGGTGACGGGGTGGCTACCCTGGGGGATTTAACACTGGACAACAGTGGTTTGTGGGGCCGGTGTGTCCCGAAGGATGGCACACCTGCGGGACCGTGTCCCCGTGTCCCTTCCCGGCCGGCACCTGCTCCAAGGCCCCGGCGAGACACGAGGGGATGTGAGGGCACATGGGGGTCCAGGGTGGGCTGGCAGAGGGGCACCGTGAGGGGGGTCAGAGGGGGTCTGGGACCCGTGGGGGGGAAAATCCCCAGGGGGGTTTTAGGGCAGTGACCCCTTGGGATGGGTCCACAGGGGTGTGTGGGGAGCTGTGCTCCTCTGCCAGGGCAGCTGCAGCTCCTGGCTCCGGGCTAGGACCAACTGGGAGAAAAGGGGGTCCCTGCTCACCTGGGGGGACCTGGCCTGGAGCGAGTGGGGTCGATGCATGGCAGGGTCAGTCCCGGAGCTGTTTTTTAGGGTGGGGGACCCCAGACAGCCCCCCCCAGGGTCTCTTGGGTGCTGGCTCTGCACCCTGGAAGGGTGCAAGATGCAGGTGGTGCCCACCGTCACCACGCATCCCTGCGGGGAGCAGGCTTTGAACAAAACCATCCTGGCACCCTGGGACAGCTGTGTCCCCGCATTGTCCCCAGCCCCAGGGAAGAGAGGGGGGCAGGCAGCTGCCCCGAAGGTCTGGTTGCTTTATTCCCTCCATGGAGGAGTGAAATTTGGGGAGAAGTCTGCCACGAATGCAAAGGGTTTGGATACCCCTGCTCCTACCCTTGCTGTGTGGCAGAGGAGGCACTTCAAGGATCATTTTGGGGTCATCGTTGGGTCCGGCGGGACATCCCTGGCATCGTCCCGGAGGCACCGCCGCCACGAGGGCAGCCCCGGCTGAGCCTCCCTGTCCTTCCCCACAGCCTGGAGGAGGACATGGAGGAGGACAACCGGACAGAGACCTGGCACCGAAGCCTCCAGGCAGTGCTTAATGCCTTGAACCAGACGCTGCATGGGGTCATCCTCTGTCCCACTGACCGCCCCGCCACCACCGCACGCAACGCCAGCACCCGCGCCGGCCATCCCGGCCGCAACGACAACGCCTACATGTACATCCTCTTCGTCATGACGCTTTTTGCCGCCACGGTGGGGAGCCTCATCCTGGGCTACACCCGCTCCCGCAAAGTGGACAAGCGCAGCGACCCGTACCACGTCTACATCAAGAACAGGGTCTCCATGATCTGAGCCCGGTCCCGACGCCTTGGTCCCTGGGAGCTGGCGGGTTTGGGGTCATGTCGCTGCTGCGCATCCCACTGCTTGCAGGATGGGGCAGAGCTGCTGGCCAGCCTGGCCCCAAAACTGCTGGGAAAATGCCCCCCGCCCCCCCCATGCCCCCATGGAGGTGCTCAGCCCCGGTGTGAGCAGCGTGGGGACATCCTAGCTGGGCCACAGCTCCCGTCTGGCAGGAGCTGGCAGGGTGCGACCCGTAGGCAGGTCCCGGTTCCGCACACCCACCTCGGCTGAGCCCTGGGGGGGATGGGGATGGCAGAGGCAGCTTCTTTCCCACCGTGGCCTGCCAAGGCTGGCAGGGGTCTTCAAGGAGAAAAATTCACCATTTCCCCGCTCAGATCAGCCAGCGTTGACCTCCGTGGGCTCCCAGCATCTTCGTGACACGGACTAGCGGGCTTTTCTGGTGCTAAAACCCTGTAATTTTTGAGCCAGGCTGGGCCCCGCTTTTCTGGCGGGGAATTAAAGGAGGTGGCGGTTTCCAGTGGGGTTGCATTTGCTTCTTCTCCGAGCAAAGTGCTCTCTCGGTGCTGGGGGCGATCTGTAGGGCACCTCTCCATGCCGGTGCCCTGCCCTGGCTGCCAGAGCCCAGGGGATGCGGTGAGGGCTAAACCTGCTCCCTGTGTGCTGCCGAGGTGGCATCAAGGGCAACTCCTTGGTGACATCGCAGCCTCCATCCCAGGACACGAGATGCTTCCTCCCCGCTGCCATCCGGGGAGCATCGCTTGAGCCACGGGCACACGCTGCGAGCATGGCCCAAGCCTGGCCGGAGGCATCTGGCTCTGCATGTCCCCAAAGGTCTCTCCGGGCTCCGGACGGTGATGCCGGAGTTTTTCCTGCTTCCTTCCTGCTGTCGGCTGTAGCTTTGGCCTTTTGTACCGCAGGTCCCAAATGTGTTTTCCACGGGGCAAGGGCGCAGCGGCGGACGGGAAGGGGATGTTCTCGGGTGCTGCTGGGCTCCTTGGCTTCAGCTCCGCTATTAAGCTGGCTGGGTTTGGGACTGGCCTGTGGCGTGGCCGGTGTCCAGGACAGTAAACGTCCCTGTCTTTCAAAACAGGCTGTGAGGCAGCGTCGGTGACCCAGTCCCTCGCACGTCTTAACCTGTTAATAATGGCATAATTAATATCTTTAATTGCAGCTAGATTAGCTGGCCCATAGGGGCCTTTCCGCCTGCATTCAGAGGTTAAACAAGGCTGCGATGCCTGAGCCCAAACAGTGACGCCAAACCCTAATCCAAAAAATAATACTGGATGTGAGCTTGTTTGGGGTAGGGCTGGAAACCTTGGCACCGGAGGCACTGGGATGGCAGCAGCTCAGCGACCAATTCCTGATTTCCCATGCCCTCGGCTTGGGCACAGAACCCAAGGCAAGGGGTTTTGGGGAGCCCTCGGGGGCCGCCTGCTCTGGGGCTGAGCCCGCTGTAAGTTCTGAGCCGGGCATGAGGTGCCGGTTGGGCTTTCTGGGGACATGGGAGCAAATGCCACCAATGTCCCCCGGCACTCGGCCCAAGCAGGAAGTAGCTCAAGAGGCTTCACCGTGTTTGTCTTGTGGTTGCAGTGCTGGGAAAGGAAAATAAACCCTTTATCTGCAAATAATTCAGGGGAATCGGGCCAGGCGGGGAGAGCCGAGACAGCAACGCTCCGCTGTGTTGGTTTGTGCAAGCACATACCACACTTGGGTTTTCTCCACTTTCGCGGTGTTTGTCCTCCTCTAATTCCGGCTCCTCCGGGGGGATGAGCCGCGGAGCAGCCACTCGCACCAGGGCCAGGATGGGGGTGATGGGATGGGTGCTGAAGGGTGAGTGTGGTACCCCAAACCTCCCCGGTGATGTGGTCGTCTTGCCTCTCCTGATGGCCACTGGCCCTCTTGGGACAGGGGGTAGCTGGGGTGGATCTGGTGATCCCAGAGTCTCTTCTGCTGCTGTGACCCTGGGGGACAACTCCGTTACAGGGTGGCATGTCATAAAAATTGAAAAAAATGCTGCTTCTCCCTAATCCAGACAACCCTAAAGGGGAAAAAAACCCTCCTGCAAGACACAGCTGCTGCAGTGATCATGATTCACCTGATTTCCGACCCGTCAGCAGCTCCTCCCGTCCGTCCCCGCAGTTAAATTCGGACCAGAGCCCGCGGCAGGGCTGGGGGGATGCCCTGGGTGCCCCCTGCTCTGGGGCCTCTCTGGCTGGATGCCACCAGGCTGGGTGACAAGGTGCCAGTGCCACCTTGTGGCAGCTGCCTCGGGGTCCCCCTGCCACGGGCATCTGCTCCTTCCCCTTGGCACCCTGGGTTCTCCGGGGCCACAGCAGCCAGGCTTGTCCCTGCAGGATCCACAGCTCCAGGCTGGATGGTGTCCCCTTGGGACCCATAGCTCCAGGCTGGCTGGTGTCCCCTTGGGACTCACGTCTCTGGGTCAGCTTGATGAGCTCAGCCTCCCAAAATGGGTTTGCTTCAGCTGCCGGAGGAAGGGTTTCGGGACTAATTAGGTGCTCATCCCAGAGTTCAGAGATTCCTCGTCAAAGCTGATGGGGCTCTGGCCTCGGTGCCTCTGCTGCAGCCCCAGGAGCAGATGATTTCTGGGTAACACTCGTGCGGTTTGTTTTAACAGCAAGGAGATGCACTCAGGTGCACAGAGACAAGAGCTGGGGAAGCACTGGCTTTGGCTGAATCACTAAACCCAACCGTGCAAATCATAGCTGACTACATTTGGGTTTTAAGCAATGAAGCTAGAAAAAAAAAATAGAGCTCATGTGAGGCCAATTTATTTAAGATTTTTTTCCTTGGCACGCAGCAATGAATCACGGGTGAGACAATGTCTGTAGCAGTTTGCCTGGTACTTGGAAAAGGATATCGAAACGTCGTGTGTATGGGAAGTTCAGGCTGACCTTGTCTGGGAGGATTGTCAGAGCAATGGGAATCGTGGAGGTCTGTTCCTGGAACTGCTTCGATGCTGGGCATTTCGATAAGAACTGTGCAAGGTGAAACGGTAGCAGTGCAGTGACTGATAGCAATGGTATCGCTGAGCAATGCCAGCAGGTATCAGTGAATGTTTAGCTAACAGCATGAGGTGCCTCCAGCAGTTTGTACTATACTGGTTTTGACTATGTGGCACAGCAGGACTGAGGTGTGGGAAGGTGTGTTCAAGGGGAGCTGCTTCTCGAAGACAGCAGTCAGTGCTCGGTGGGAATCGGGCGCTGCTGATGGGGCAGGCACGCAGGAGAGTAGCGGGCTGCTGGTCTGGGAAGGGCACGCTGCTCTCCTATCAGGTGTGCTGAGCCAGGCTCACAGGCACGAATGCTTATTTGCAGCCTGTGGTAGACAGGGGTCATGATGGGGAAAGTTAATCTTGGGAAACATTAAAAAAAAAAGGGGGGAGGGAAGGGGAAAGCACTCCCAGTTCATGGCAGGGCAGAGAAGTGCTGGACAAGCATCCCCTGCACTGCAGCAGACAGATGCTGGACGAGCATCCCCGCACTGCAGCGGATGGACGCTGGACAAGCATCCCCTGCACTGCAGCAGATGGATGCAGGACAAGCATCTTCCATGTTGCAGCGGGGGGTTCCCTGATACATTCCTGGGGTAACTTCCCCAGGCCCCTCTTGCCCTCCCTGTCAGCTGTTCTTGCTGGTTATGCTCGTTGTGCTGGCTGGAGCACGCTGTGATCTGCGGCAGATGCTGCAGCACGATTTGGCTGATAGGTTTGGTGCATAGATACTGCTGGGTGATGTTTATTTGCTAATTAAATGACTGCTAGCTACTAAGGAGTCTTAATGAGCTCTATTTGTCCTATGTATAGAGTACAACTAAATGCTACAAAGCAAGGGGTGGACAAAGCTGGGGAGAGAATTAAGGGCAGTTCGTGCATCAGTGGCAATCGCTACCCACAAGAAATTCGACATGAAGCTGTAACGGTGTCCTGGCTGCGCAGGTGCAAGGCTGTGGGGCTCGGTGCTGCGGGTGTTGGACAAAAGCCCTGCGGCACAGCTCACAGCATCCTACAGAAACACGACCGGTTTCAAGCAGTGACATTACTTATTCATTATTGTCCGTCCTCCTCTGGAGGGAGAGTAGAGGTGATGTCCTCCTGCGAGGTAACACAATCAGCCCTGCTGAGAGATGGGGTTGGCCATTCCCTGTGCTACCTTAAAAGGATTTTCTGGGAGGTGATGAGGTCATTATTACAGGAAGAGGGCTGCTCCTGGACACACAAGCTTTTGCTTCAGGTCAGAAACCCTCACTGTCCAAAACACATCCATTTCTTCTAAATACATCGGTTCCCTTGACTAGAGACGCAGCCTGTTCCTACAACCTGCCTTGCTGACAGCCCTGCGGCATCGCAGCTGGAGCAATACCCTTGTTCAGAGGGACGAGAGAAACAAAAGTGACTTAAACCAAAGAACCTGACCTGTTTGGAAGCTCTGCAGGAATTGCCATGCAGGGTCAGTCGCTTGGAAGTCCTCCGTGGGCCTTTTCCTCTGTTTTCTATCATCCTGCTGCAATGGATGTCTGTCCGAGTCACCTCTCTCACACTGGGCTGGTATCAGATGCTTTACATAGTGGGAAACCCAATAAATTATGTGCAGGCATGAAAAACATTTATTCTGCCCCTCTCAATTTTCTGCCTGTCTGAGCTAGCCCCCTCCAGCCCCTCTGTGAGGTCGGGTTTGCATGCTGCTGGCAGTGTGGGATGCATCTCTGCAGCGGCAGAGGGAGCACCCATTCCTGACGGCTTTTCTCCCGGGAATGCTCAGCACAAAACCCACCTCTGACACGTCCCTCTTCCCTAAAGCCGCTCTGATGTTTCCTGCTGCAGTGTTTTTCACTCACAGCCCTCTGTCAAGCAGCGCTGGGCACCTAATCCAGACAAGTCTTGCCCGCTCTTCCCTAACCCAGATAAATCATTTTACAAGCTTTTTTTTTTAAAGCATACAATGGAAAAATGCAGTGTTCAGGAGACTTTGGCTTTCTGAGCCTCTGTGCATCTCCTTTCCCTGGTGTCCGGTACCATGGTGACCTGCATGTGCGATGGCACAGCTGCTTGTGTGCGCTCCCAAATTGGCACTGAGAGTTGCCAAATTAATTAGCGGAGGAGCCCTCAGCAGGCAGAATCCGGGTTTGGGGGCTACATTGGACCCTCTCTACATGAGACATGGCCCCGGCCTCCTTTGCACCGCAGCTGTTCCACCAACGCAGGTCTGTCTGGCTTCCCTTTTTCTGCTCATTTTTTTCCTTTTCCTCCCCTGTTCTCATACAGGTGAGGGGAAAGGGAGACCTGGGGTCAGTCCAGCTGAAGGATGATCTGCACGTGCTGGCAATAAGCTATAGCAATGTTATCAAAGGTCTGGTCATAAAATAACTGTTGGGACTGTGCAATCACGGGACAGTTCAGTTCAGCCTGACTGCCCTAGGGGTACCTACAAAACCTGCACCATATGGTAAGAAAAAGCAGCATTTCTTAATAAAGATCAAAGCATCATTTATTTTTCCTGACAATCAGGAAATACCAGACACCCAGGATCTCATGTACTCTCCTTGCAGAAAGTTTTCAGTACAAATTTTCTCAGTTCCACACAACTTACCTTGTACTTTGGGATTGAGGGGATAAATTGGGGTGAAAAGCCTGGTCCATACTTCTTTCTTGTTCTCTCACCAGAGGAAATGGACCCATCACATCTCTTTTCTGCAGATGGATGCGGCTGGTGGACAACTGCTCAGCAGAACACGCGTGTGGGCTATTAATACCTAGAGGGGAGGATTAAAAATAACCAGGTCTGTGTTTGGTTTCTGGTTTGCAAAGGACAGGCATTGATATACGAGGGGACTGGTGACTGAAGCCAGCTTCCCTGGGGTGCTGAGGCCCCAGCAAGCGGGAAGCGCCGAAATTTTCCCCAGTGAAATAGCAGCCCTGGAAGGAGCCCATGCCCCGAGCTAAGGGAGGATATGGAGAGCTGGATCAGTGCCTACTCCAGAGGGGTGCTGGGGACGGGGATGCTCACGGTGGCTTTCCCACACCTACTCCTGGAACACTAACCCACTGTGCTACTCAGCCTCAGCAAATACCATCACCCCTACACGCAGTAGTTGATTAAGCCCTAGATTAAATGCTTAGTCACCAGAGCCTATAAAATGGTTTTTATCAGCTAGGACAAAAGATTAGGCTGGGAAGAGGTGATGAGCCTGAGTTCCTCTCCGCTTGCTCGCTCAGGGCTGCTGCCTCGGACACGTGCCCGCTGGCAGAATTGGACTTGTAGTGTGTTTTTGGCTCCAAGCTGCCTGTTATGAAAGATCTCATCCCCAGCATTTGCCGGCTGCGGCGGGGCCCGCAAACTGGAAAGCTGAGACTGTGGCAATGGTGAGGAGAGCTGCTCCTTGCCCTCTCTTTGGGCTGAGAGCGGAGGTTTTTCCAGCAGCTCTGAGTTGCATGTTACATACTGCTTTTAAAGCATAGGTATTTAGGGTGTTATGCTCCCGAGGAAGCCAAGGAGCGTGTTGTCAGTGCAGGGGGGTGCAGGATCAGGCCTTCCCAGGGCTGACATCGTGAAGCGCCAAGCCAGCGGCCGCTGCAGAATTTGAAAGCCATTTCCTAATCCTGGTGGTCCCTGCCGCATCCTTCCCACCTTGCCAGTGCGCTCCCTTTCTTCGTGCTCTGCCTGCAGAGCGCCTGCGCTTCTTCAGGACAAAGCACTTCATCTGCTTTGACCTCAGATTGGATTAAAAACGGCATTCAGGCCCAAAAAAGCAACCGCCCCTCCCCATGCAGCATGTTATCAACTGGCAGGGATGTCATTATTGGCTGCGTTTAGAGTTGCACTGCCTTTCTGGCAACACGCTACTCTGAGAGAGGGAAATGAAAGAATGGGAGTTGCTGTGTTATTACCAGGTAACCCAAGAGGCACAGGAGAACAGGGTGTTCAGGATACATAAATAATAAAACAAAAGTTGTGCTGCAGAGCGAGGACGTGCATAGTGCCTTCTGAGAGGCTTGGCAGCGAGCTGCAAAGATGCACCGGGTTCATCCAGCATGGCCCCAGCTCACTGCAGAAAACCAACCTGGAATACCATGGGAGCCCTGGGCTGTTTGCAGGCGATCTGGAATAAACTGTGTGCGGTAAAATTGCCATGGAAACAGTGTACCGGCTGGGTTCAGCCCTGAAGCTCTCCATCGCAGGGCTGGACAGAGCTGTGCGATTCACAGAGCTAATCCACTTTCTTGTGGGTGAGGATTTGGTCTGCAGATCACTGAGGATGCTAATGTGACTGTAAGATATTTTTTAATTCTAATGTGCAGTGACATCACGGCGTGCTTAGCCCTTCTTTTGCGGAAAAAAACATTAAACACATTGGAAAGAACAAAATATGTGCATCACTGTTCAGGGGTCCGATACTGAGACACTGCAAACCCAACCCTGTCAGGAGGACAGATACATTTAACCATGTAAAGGAGAATGGATATGCTCTTTACCCCCGCATGGCATAAACGCAAATCCCAAACAAGAGCTATGTGTTATTAACGAGTCTCTATTAACTTACATGCTTTTGTTTACATTAGAGGAAAACTCATTTGGGGGGCACAGACAGTTATCTGCCATTTCATAGTTGCAATTATGCTGCATGTGGGAGCTCTGGGTTTCATAACAGCGGCAGAGAGAGCAGGGCCTTTCCCTGAAAGCAGCAGCAATGCATGCACGCAGTCATACATATGCATATGTGGATGCACATGCTCGTTTTGGCTAGGAAGAAGTCATTCCCCCCCAGCTGAGCCCCGCCACGGTCCCCGCTGGCTCTGGCAGCTCCCAGCACACGAGCTGGCGGCTGCCAGCAGCCTGTCAGCCCTTCTCCTCCCAGCCTGGCTTGTATTCATCGCTGGCACTGTGGCCTCTCCCATGGGTTTTAGCCCCCAGACTGTTTGCTGCTGCTCAGTTTGGTCTGAGCATGCTGTGCCTCAATTAGGCGAAATGATACGTGAGGTTGAAAACTTAGAAATGTTGGCTTTCCTTCACTTGCAGATTAATTTCCTATTTTCTGGCTTTCCTCCACAGCCATAAGGACTGGAAATTTTGTTGTTAGTAACAGATGATGAAAATAGAGATTTCTGCTGGCAACATGTATGGCCAGTGAGTGTGGGGAGGCTCTGCAATCACCCCAAAGTGCCCCGGAGAGCCGTGATTTGCCAGGTCTCAGTGCAGCGCAGTCTAGAGTCATACCAGCTTCTTCGCTATTGCTCTCTGCGACAGCATGAAAGCAGATGGGACTCAGTTTAACTTTCCTGTAGCAACATAATCAGCTTTAAAAATTCTTCTGGTGGCTGATTAATCCTCAAATACATTGGACTTAGTTGTCATCTCCCATGAGGTCAGTGTTTTCTCCAGGCCAACACAGCAAATCTCCATAAGCATGATTTAAGCCATATCACCTATAATCTTTTTATATGATTGCCCTGCTCTGGAGTTGCTCGGGCTGCCTGGCATCTGCGATATGTACTGTGGTGCCTCGGAGCTAGTTAACCAATGTCCTCTCACAGGGAAATATTTGGAAGCCAGATTGTCACTCTCTGACTCCGGATGCATTGGCAAGATCCCGAGAAGTTTCAAACCCTCCACGCTGTGGTTATTCCTGGTAAAGACATAACAGGAGGAGGCTTTTATCCTCTATGAGGCTGTTTTAGCTGTTCTTCAGGGAAATAATCATGGAGGAGCATTGACATCTGAGAGAATGATAATTCTCCTATCTAGATATCTGAAGGGAAAACCCCGCTTTTAGTCATGGCTATGTAGCTGAATGCTGATAATGCAGGGTGTGGGCACAGCTGCTGCTGTCCTGCATGAAACCACTTAATGAGGTTCAAGCTTTCATGTACAGAAAGAGCCTGCCTGCTCTTCAGAAGAATTTAAAGCTTTCATTAAGCACATAGGGAAAAAAAAGGAGGCAAGAATTGAAGCATTTGAAGTATGAAGTTTCCTTTTAATATCTCTTACTGCCTTTCCAAATAGCTACAGAGTTTTTGTAAGAAATGCTCTTTGGAGAGGTATTTAACATGGCCATTGTCCTTTTTTTGAGGGGAAAACAAAGGTTTTATGGGCTGGAGCTCCTATTATGCTGGGCTCTGGCCTCCTTTCCTTGAAGACAAAACACAAAGGAGGAGAAAAGAGCAGCAAAGGTATGAAAAGCAGGTGCTGTGCCTCTTGCTGACTCTCAGGTGCAAATTCACTGCAGGAGTCACCCTTGTCAGCTATTCTGAGATCTGGAGAAATGTGCCAGCATCTCGCTGTTTGGGACATGGTTTTAATCAGACTGCTGGGCTCAGGATGGCATCAGCACTGCTACAGACAGATGCCACCTCTTTATGTGGAGATGTACAAGAAAGAGAAAAAATAAGGATGGGAGAGGAAGCAACATGGGGGGTAGGTGGCAATGGGTACAGAAGCCCATGGGGTGAAGCCAGAACTGGTGGGAAGTGTGGAGCTGCATAGTCCTGCTCACGGGTTGGGCTGGCAGGGTCACCTCTGGCTCATGGTCCTGCAAGGCCCCCCACATGGCAGCTCTGGTTGTAGGGCCCTTCCCTACTGTCCCGCAGGCTCACTCCTTCTCCGAGCATCAGTACCAAAGGATGGATCCCCCAAATCCATCTGGAGATAGGAATATCCCACTCACTCACTGTTTGAATCCTCTATTATGCCTGATTTTCTCACTCTAGCTTTATCAGTCTCCAGACTCTTCTCCTTCTATACCAGAAACAACCTTAGGAGAGTCCTTTAGTGATAACAGAAGACTTATGTTGACTTACTTCCTTCTTATCTTTATCTTCTGTTGACTTCTATCAGTAATTTACTGTAATAGACCAATTTAAAGGTTCATTTCCCCACACCCAAGTCAGACCTCTGGACTGGAGAATTTGTTTATGTCTGTAGCCAAGAAAGAGGTCCCTTCAGGACACTGACTTGCAAGCTTTGAAGGGGAGAGGTGTTAAACTGAGATTTCTAAGCTTTCTTATGATGGATGGTTCCCTTCTGTATTTACAGTTTTCAACAGCGTCCTTTGCTACACTGCTTGGGTACCCCAAACCGCCTCCCCACATCTTTGCCATCCCTCCATTGCATCTTCCTCTGCATTCAGTCTCTCTTTCCACCTCCCCCAGGAGCCTGTGCCGCTCACAGCCCTGGTGTTTTGTTCCTCCCTTCACGTCCAGCGTCCCCTGGGCAGCAGTCCCACCGCCCTCTGCCCACCTTCCCGAAGCCTCGCATCCCTCTGCAGTGCCTGCTGTCACTATGGCAACCTCTGCGAGGATGCTCTGCAGGATGAGGATGCGCTGTGGGATGAGGATGCGCTGCGGGATGTGGTCACTGCCGCGGCCTTCTGCTCGGGGACAGGCGATTCAATTAGAACCGAAGCAGCCTGGGGAGGGGAGATGGGGGGTTACGATTTTCCTCCTAATGGCAACTGAATTGCTGCTGAAGCCCATCTGGAAACGCTTCTGAACAACGAGCTCATCCCCGGGGGTAGCACCATTTCCATTTTCCTTTCAGAGGGAACAGATGATGCACTTGGCAGCATGAAGGCTGCCTCGGAGGCTGAAGGAGGAGCACAACCAGGGAGGTTGTTAGCTTTTCCTCATACAGATCACCCTGGAGGCAGAGAGCGCCTGTTTAGTAGGGCGATAAGAGACACACTGTACATTTTTTTTCCGCATCAAGCTAAAGGAGGGAGCCTCCACCCAGCCCTCTCTGCCTCTACCCTGACCCTGCTCAGGCCTCCTGAGGGCCAGGCGCTCTGTGACACTGATGGCCGACGGCTGCCCGCCCGTGGGGCCGGTACCGCCAGCCCGGGGAGCCCGGGGCGAGGGCAGGACGGAGCCAGGCTCTCTCCTGAGGGGAGAGACGCGGCTACGGGAGAGGGTGTTCGGCGGGAGAGGCCGGGCCCCCCTCAACCGGGCCGACTGAGGGAAGCCAAGCCGCTGCCCCCTCATCCCCGTCCGCCTCCCCTCACCCTGAGGCGAACTAGGCGCGCCGCAAGGCCTGCCGGGAGTCGTAGTTTCTCCCCCGCCCGTCAGCCCCTCTCCTCTGCAGCCCGCGGCGGCGCTCGGACTACATTTCCCGTCATGCATCGCCGCTCGGCCCGGCCGCCTTGGAGTGGTCGAGGCGTGATTGGCGGAGCCGCGGCGCGGGGGCGGGGCCGCGGGGTTGTTGTCGAGCGGCGGCTGGCGGGCGGTGCTTGGGCGCGGCGGGAGGGCGGGCGCCCCGACCGTTGCCAGCTGAGGCGGCGATCGCCGTTACTCGGCGTTGAGCTGAGGTAAACAGCGGCCGCGGCGGGGAGCACCGGGCACCCATCCCCTCCGCCGAGGCACCGGCCCGCCTCGCCTCCTCTCGCTCTTCCCTTCCTTCAGGCGATGCGCGGTGCCGCGGCGGGCGTCGCGAAGTGAAGAAGCGAAGCCGCCACCGCCGCCGTTGTCCCCCGTTTCCACCCCGCGACCCCCGCGGACGCCGACATGGGCGAGTGCGGAGCCCCCGGGGACGTCAACTCCAACGTCCTCATCGCCCGCAGCACCGGCGACGCGCAGCTCGACAAGGCGGTGTGGCAGTGGCTGAGCTGGGACAAGGTGGGTGTGTGGCGGGGAACGGAGGCGGCGGGAACAGCCCCCCAGCCCCGGTGGGGGCTTCTCCGCCTTCCCAAGGTGGTTTTGTCATCGGTCCCGTGGCGTATGCCGTCTGCTTCCCATCCTGCCCGGTGCTTTCTCCCTCCCCGCGGTCCTCCGCGTTCCCTCGGCAGGGCCCTTTCCCCCGGGATTGGGGGTGGCAGGTGCCTTTCGAAAAAATAGCAGTCTGGATCCGGCCAAATCCCCGAAAGCAGCCGTGACTGAGAAATTCTTAACCTGTCAGAGGGGGAAGGTGAGGTATGCGGCCTTCCAGGGGCTGTACCTGACGAAGGGATGGTATGATGTCATCTTACTGGCACATGGAGTACGGCACCTGCTTCGTGTTGCTACCGCTTCTTCATTAAGACAGAAACGTGCATCTTGTGAAATCGGATTTAAGGAAGGACTATTTAATGGCTTAAAATGCAGTTAGAGTCAAATGGCGTAATTTAGTTTTACTTAGCTTCCTGAATTTAGCACCCTCCCCAGGAAAGAAACAGGCTCCAGAGGTCTAAGTTCTGGCATGCTCCTTTCCTTTTCAGCTCCAGCAGGGTGTGAAGAGGACTGCAGGCTTGGTTAGTTCTGATTAAACCATCCAAAGCAAATTTGGGGCCATAATAATATGGTATTGGAGGTTATTTTCCTTAACTCGTTGTTGAAAGGGTTACTTTCTTTTCAGCTGGTTTATCCAAACATCATGGCCTGTGCTTTAAAAAAAAAAAAATCTTGGAGTTGGGGGAGGGTAAGCTACCAGTGGTTTAGGTTTCTGTCTGTGGGTTCTTTCTTTTTTTTTTTTTCTTTTTATTCTAATGAGAGTGATTGTCAATGTGTTTATACTGTTTCCTCTTTAGTTTCATCCTGTCAGGATCAAAGCAGGAGCGCTACAAGTAAATTCTGTGTGATGGCCCTTGGATGAGCTTTCTGCTACTTGGAAATAGGCTCTTTTCTTTCATTTTTGCAGGAATTAACACTTGCACTCTGCACATTCTACGGTCAGAGCTGCTGTTGTGAAACCATCTGGGAATAGTAGCATGGGGGAGGGAAGGAATGGAAAAGGGAAATAACATTCCTGATAATACCCTTCATAACCCAGATTGAACTTCAGTAAATGGTTTGGGGGTTTTTATATAACCTCTTGGTAGTGTATTGAAAGGTGTTTGTTTGTTTTAAACAGATGAATAAATGCTTATCCTAAAAATGTATGAAGTAGGAGAACTTACACTTTTTAATGTTAAGGTTACTGGGGAAAAATATTTTGATTAAAATGTGCAACAGTGAAATATTACTGTTTCTATAGCTCCTTCTGAGGCCAAAATTAACCAATAAAATATGAACTGAAGAGTCAGTTTGATTGCACCTGTTTACCCTTCCTTCCCTAGGTGATAATCATGACCTTTCCTACAAGGCTGCTTGAACTTATTACTTTGAGAGATTTCAGAGAGAGTTCCTGTGAATTTTGAAAACTCAAAATCACCTGGAGAAGGCGGACTCAGTGCTTCTGCAGGACTGGGGGCTGCACAGGTGGTTCAGAAGCACTTGCAGTTGCTCTGTTGAGGATGTAAACAAAAGAAGTGAAGGTGTTGTGGGATGGGAAGGTGAGGAGAAACCAGCAAGTACAGCATGAGGAGGGATTATTTGTCTGATGCCCTCATATTTCACCGGGAACCTAGGAAATGAGGTCTCTGTAGGTTTGCTGCTTATCAAGCAGCTTGACAAGGAGCTGTCTCTGTCTTGCCCCTTCCCCACCCCCCAGCTTCCTGAGCCGTAGGGACTTTTGCTGCCTCTGATCAAGGAAAAAATCTATGCACTACATTCACAGCTGTATTTAGCTGTGGGGAGCTTTTGTCCTCTAACTTAATTGAAAATTACTTGCTGTAATTAATTCTTAGAGTTGTGCTATTCATCCTCTTTGATTTGGGTATACATGGTAACCTCTTCTAAAACTGTAACTGATTACAGGCTGGGGTGTGTGTGGGTGGAGAGGACCTGACCATATGATGATCTTTCTGCTTTCCTCCTCTCTCTCAGCAGTTTTGTGCATCTTTATTAATGCTCCTAGCAACTGGCTTAAAGGAAGCTCATGAACTAACTCTCCCTCCTTTCCCGTTCTCTTGCCTTAATTGCTGTGTGTTTACTTTTGTCTTTGAAACAGGCTTGGAGGCACAAGGCACCCGCCTTTTGTTTGGTCCTCATTGGTAAACTATGTGAACAATTAGTTATTGTTCCGTATTTTCTCCCTTTAATTTCTCTTCATCCACTAATTTTCCTATTGTACTTCCACATCTGCCTTGAGTCTCCTAAAGGAGTCTGGCTTGTGTAGAAAGCTGTGATCAGAGCAGTTGTCTCCAAGAAAACTGCTTCTCTTTAGAGCAAATGTTACAATTTTGGACCTTGGTTGTAGTAATGATTTTATGTGCTTGTCTTAAATGGCTTTATAGAGTGGCAAGAATGTGCCATGCAGAGTGTGGCATGGAAATGAGGTGTGCTCAGTACAGTAGCTGAGGGTTTGTTGTATGTGGCAGCGGCAGCAGAGGAGGTTTTGGTGTAAGTCAGAGTCAGATACTGGCTCAGCAGCTGGTGGGGGAGAACAGTATGATCAAGATCCTGATCTACTTAAAAGCCTGGTCCCAAAGAAAGGTTCACAGCTTTGCCTGAAAGTTGGAGTAGATAACAGGTACCCTCTTGCTTTCCCTCGGTAAGTCCTCACTCTGTAAAAACGAAGCCTAAGCTCAAGCTGTTGGCTGCTGGTTTATTAATTAGCCCTGTAGGATTGCTGACAAGACTCTTCCAGACATGCTCAGTGTAGTGTAGCTTTGCCCATCTTCAATAAAGATACGGAGGAGTGTTTGTACACAAACTGTTCCTGGGCTGTGGTTGTTGTGGTGGAGTGTACCTGGGAGAAGGGGATATTTTATGGTTATTACAAAGGCACTGTTAGAACACCACATGGGGAGAAAAACTGGAATTAGTTCTCCACGAGCTGTTTGTGCAGGCCCCTTTCACTGTACTCTCATTTTATTTTACTAATTCATGGACTCATTGTCAGTACACAAATGTAGCATGGATAGCTTCCTATTTGCTAACAAGGTGGCTTGGTTGGTTTTATGGCTTTTTTGGAGTGCTCCTCAGTGTTCTTTTAATTTTTGTGACTTTTAAGATGTGTTTCAAGGGGCAATGGACTTGGTAGTTAAAGACCAATTACCTGCTCTTGTCATTCAACTTGCAATATTTTTTACTTATTAAGACTTTTAAGTGAATTTTTAAGAATAAAAATGGGAAAATAAAGTCTAGGAATTGGCCACAAGTGAGAAGATAAATTCTTCAAAATTACATGTATGCATTGCAAGCTCTAACATTAAAACATGGAAGATAAAATGGTGAATTATTGAAATAGTTCATTCTGGGTCGAGCGAGGCACAAAACCTGTCTTGATACAACCAACACTACTGAGAGCATGTAAACAACTTTGTGAAATGGGGGAAGCTCTGAAATAACCCAAGTGCTGTGCTTTAGTGCCTGTTCTAATTCATTAAAGTACATTAAGTCCATCAGGCTAGTCTTGAAACTTATATGTCATAGCATTACTTTCTGTATTGATAAATAAACTGTATTGTTCTTTGTTGTCATGGAGGTGCAAAAGGGTATCGCTCTTCTGTGTTTATGCACTAACTTTCAGATATCACAAATAAGACTTGAGCATTGGCTTGCTTTGTATAATTTGGAACTTCCCTTTGCTAGGTACCTCTGAGTTCGTACATGTAAATATTCTGTGTGGTGTAGGATCTTTTGTGGTTTTTTTTAACTGCTGGTCTACACATATTTGGGTGGTTTAATGATTTAAAAGTGTTTTGAGAAATGAATGGTTCTTATTCTGCATCAGATCATAATGAGAGAATTGCAGAAAGAAGGTAGTCCCACCCTTCCTCACTGCTGTATTTCCCACTTGCTACCTGCCCGAGCTGGAACAATATTCATGCAGTTGTTCAGGGAATGGATCCAGGGTGGCGGGGGGAAGGGAGTGGTTTTGTTATTGATCAGACTCACTGCAGCTGCATAAATGTTATTTCTTTCCTGACACAAGAAAGGAGCCAGCATGTTAGTGGGAGCAGTCTGGGAAGCTGTGAATGGCCTCCTTCAGCAGCAGTGAGCTATAAAGCATTGCTACAATAAGTGTCAATCCAGTTTATTTAAAAGACATGTGGAAATGGTTGTAAAAAAAAAAAAAGGCAGTTAAGTAAGGTTTTTTGTTTCTTGTTTTGTATTGGGCCAATATAAAAGAGGTGGCTTGTCTGCTGGCCTGTGCAGCTGGCTCCTGGGGAGCCCTGCAGCACCCAGCCCTGGTGCCTTCCACCCACCCAGGTTCCTATGTGCAGCCCTCAGATTTATTCATAGGTACCCTTTATGTATGTATATTTATATATGTGTGCATATCACATACATATATACACACACTTATTTGAAGATGCATAAATATAAGGAAACAAGGACAGCAAGGAACAACCCCAAAAGGTTACCAAAAAAGACAGCACAGACTGGAAGAACCAGCCAGTGGGTTCATGAATCAGAAACTTTATTTTGAGGAACTTTATGTACTTAAGATGGGTGGTGGGGAGGGTACTCTGTTCATGGCTGTGGGGATTCTCTAGCTGCTGGTAGGGCTGTGGAGGGGTACAGAGATGGAGGACGGTGGTGACGTTACTTTTGTCTGTGGCTGTGAGGAGCTTCTGTAGGACAATGACAGGGTATGGAGGTGGAGGAATACAGAGCTGGTGGGTGATGTGGAGATCCCTTTGTCCTTAGCTGTGTGGAGCTTCCAGATACCTGTAGATCCATAATGGGGTGTGGACGTGGAGGGTGGTAGGGTACAGAGATGGTTGATGGTGTGGTGCTCCCTTTGTCCATGACTGATGGGCTTCTAGCTACCTGTGGGACCATAATGGGGTGTGGAGATGGAGGGATGGTGCAGAAGTCCTTTTGTCCTTAGCTGTGGGGAGCTTCCAGCTGCCTGTAGGACCATGATGCTGTACAGGCTGGGGCTGTGTGTTTTCTTATTCTTAGGTCAATGTCCTTGTAGAAAGGTGCAGCGCACTCTGGCTGAGTAGTGGAGCCTCTGGTCTGGTTATGTCCACATCTGGGGCTGCAGCTGTCAAAGAGGGGAGAATCAACAACCAAAGCAGTCACCTTCCATCACCTCAGACCTCCCCTGCTTCCCTGCCTGGGGCTCTCCCAGCCTTCTGCCAAGGCTGTCCATCCCATGTCTCCCTGATGGCCAGGAGACACCCCCTCCTAGGCCAACTGTGCCACCCACCCCCCAGTAGCATGGGCCACTACCAGTCTTCTGGCCACTGCATCACTAGTGATGGTGCCAGGAGCTCATGTGGGGCCCAGCCCACAGCTCTCCGGGGTAGAAGGATGGGGAGCTCCCTCTGCCCATGGCTGAGGAGCTTCCAGCTCCCTGAACAAGTGTGACAGGATACAGGCAGGATACTTATCTCTGGAGGGAGAGGACAGGAGCGTGCTGTCGTCTGGTCCCATCCCTCTCTGGGTGTCCAGCTGTGATGCATAGGAGAAGCAACAAAGAAGGAACATCCACCTTGCCCTCCCCTGCCTGGCACAACCCTTGGTGTGCCCATCTGGGGCTGCCTGTGTCACCAGCTCCCCAATGTTCTTCCTGCTGTGACATGGCTGTGACATCACCAGTGCTGGTGCATCACTGTGACATTGACCATTCAAGCAAGAAGAAACAAATATTTATAAAATAATAACAACAACTGACAATGCCGGGGATGGAAACTGAGTAGCTGCAGCAGCAATTTAAAGAACAGCAGCTCAGCAAAGGTTAAAATAGAATTAAAAGCAGCAGGTCCTATCTACTGCCCAGTTTTAAAGACTTGTGCTGCTGAGATTTGTGGGTTTGAAGGCTAAATTCTGGAAGAAAAATGCTTATCAAGTTGACTGGAGGTAATATTTCACACGTTTGAGATTAAAGACATGTCCAGTGCCAAACCCTGCATCCACAAGTTGCTGACGGCACTGAGGACATCTCTGCGAGTCCTGTGGTTCACACTTCTTTCTCTCCCTGACATGAACTAGAGATTTTGCCAGGGACTATCCTGTGCTACGTACTTCAGTTAGACACTGGAACAAAATACATAAATTAACTTCTGTCTCCTTGTCATACTGCAAAAATATTACATCCCCTTTAACTGACAGGACCAGAAGCAATGGGCATAAAATGAAAAACAGGAGGTATGCTCTGAACACTGGGAAACTTTTACTGTGAGGGTGACTGAGCACTGGCACAGGTTGCCCAGGGAGGTGATGGAGTCTCCATCCTTGGAGATATTCAGTAGCTGTCTGGACAGGGTCCTGGGCAACAGGCTCTCAGGTGACCTCTGGGGGTCCTGTTCTGTGAAACAAAAATCTGCTTTAACTTGTTTATATAAACTGTATAAAATCTTCCACAAAAATAGAAGTAGTGAAATGAATGCCAACAGAAAAATGTTTTCTCTTGTTTACTGGATGCAATCTTACCATGACCCTCAGGAAGAACGGAGAACCAAATGAGATCTGTGTGCTGTGAACTATCTCGGATTGTTGGACAACGCAGTGGTGTGACCTGCTTTGTCTGTGACTTCTTCCTGTTTTGTATGCTGAGCCACAGAATTAAAGGGTGTCGAGTTGTACTTCTGTTTGCTCTTCTTGCCATTAGTTTTTCTGAAATGTGACTGTGGGTCTGTAATCAGAGAATTGCTAGTTCAGAGCTTTTTACGATACTTCCTTGCAGATGCAGATTTCCAGGTCTTAGCATTCCTGGAAAGACAGCACGATGTGCCTGTCCCCCTCTCTCGAAGGGAAGTAGCACGTCAGCAGTGCAGTCTGCACGTGCTTTTTGCAGTACAGTGTGGCTCTAGGCACGCTGTTTGTGGCCTTGTAACCTCCAGGGTGGATGGGCACTATTAATGCTACGTAGTGCTTGGCTGAGACCCATCTTGTATGGTACATGCAGCCTCCCTGCCTCAACAACTCACTGCTCTTGCTAGTTCAGAGTTCTCGTGGGGTGCTAGTTTTGGTAGTGTGAAGACTTGAGTCCTCTGTACATGGGTTGTATGATGTATGGGGGAGGTATAGGGCCTTTGGGCACAGTATTAGCAGACTGCTTTTGGTGTGTGGAGCAAAACTATTCCACAGCTCACTCCAGATGGGCAGAATGGATGTAGACTGTACCTAAAATGTTCTTTCAGCTGGCTTCCTCCACTCTTATGGGCTCCCTACCAGAAGTTGACTGTTACAGAGTTGTTGTGGCTCTCTGAGGGACCAGGATTTGGGAACAAAACGGAACAAGACAAACTCATGGTGTACATGTACCCCAAGTGGGTTGGCAGAGACAAGGGGTGTTCTGTAGGGAAGCTTCTACCTCTCAAGTACAGTACCTACAGCCATATGTAGAGGCTGTGATTTGCTCTACCATCACCTTTCCCTCTCCCACTGCGGTAACTAGCCTGAGTAACTGCTTGCCTGCAGTTACCCAACTGATTTTAACATAAAAATGTTGGTGTGGTTGCTGACTAGAAAACAAGCCTTTCTTGCTTTACAAGTGGAAATAAGAACCTACAATTTTCGAGAAATTGTAAATGAGATCTTGATGCAGGTGCCACTGCTGGTCTTAAGTTGTGTGTATAAGGTGACTAGCTATGCCATGGACAATGCTCCATTTCTCTTCGTTAGGAGTTCCTACAAATAGATACTCTGGTGTGTTTGGATCTTAGGAACCGACCTTGACTTTATTTGAAAAAAAAAAAAAAAAGCTTAAAGCAATTGCTGATTAAAAACCAAAGGCTGGCTGGCAAAGCTTGATGCACTTAATTTGTGGCTATTAAATTTGCTGAATTCTAAGCAAACTTGAGACTTATTTTTTTCTTCTCCCAGGCTACATATGCAAAGAGTGTCTGCAAAACAAAAAATGAATTGCTATGAGAGTTGTAAACTGCCACTTATTTTGACAGGGTATTAACTTTGAAACCTAACTCTGGCAGTAAGTACACATTAACAACGTGATTGGGAGTGAAAGAACCAGTAAGAAATATTCAACTAATGCCTTTATAGTTTAATTCTCCAATTGTCTCAGATTATGTATCCTGATGAGCTACAAAGAAAGTGTAATTCTTTATCGGTAGGCAACTGTGCAGTACATGGAAAACTGAAGATGAAGAAGTGTAACACTGAATTCAGCAGAGAATATATATATTTTTTTTGTCTAATAAAACCTCAAGCCTTTCTTAAACATGTTGATGTTGCAGTCTCAACTGCTATGCTGGACTGCTGCAGGACATGACCCTACAGTTCTGCCCTACATCTGATTCTAGCACTAACTTTGAACAACTACTTATAAAAATTATCTCTCGCATCCCCATCAGGCTCATCCTTCCCTCTTCTTAAAAGCCATTATAATCACTTTAAAGTTTAACTCCACAGGACCACTAATATAGGTTATGTGAAGTTCCTGAGTGAGAACTGAAGTCAGAAACAACACAGGTAACTTGCAAAAAACATTTTATGAGGAAGTAGTGCTAGCTTTCTAGAGATGGCATGTATATATATTAGTGTAATTTTTATAGGAAAAAATAATGCAGAACTTATTTTTTTCTGGTGTGCACGTAAGTGCAGAACTATGTTCAGACTCTGACCTGTGCAGCAGCCTGTCTGTCTCTCTGTCCCAGATGTTTCTTATTTTCATTTCTTTGTGACTGAATCTGAAGGGGAGGTTCTGATGGTCTCATTCTCTCTCCTCCCAGCTTGTTAGTAATGCAAAACCCTGCTCTCTTTGAGAATGAGAGGACTTCCTGAATGTACTTGGTAGAGTCTACTTGAAATGGGATAGGAAAACATTGCCTGACCTCTGGTTGTTCTTTACTTCCCATGTATCAAACAGCAAGCCTCAAAGCTATTTACAAATTAAGAATGCTTCACAAATTTAATCTTAATGGTAGATTAATGTCTCTGAGGGCACTCACATCATGTTTGTAGGTGCTGCCAGATTGGGAAGTAGACAGTTGGGGGCAGAGCTGCTATTCAGGGGGAAGTAGACAGGTGAGGGGAATGGACCAACAGGGACATTCAAGTTAAATTCAGTGAGGACAGGCTGCACTTGACAAAGAGGGACCCTCTATGGCAATGGAAGCTGGGGCTGGGCTCTGCTGAAAAGGCCCTGGGAGTCTCTGTAGGCAGCATGCTGAACAGGAGCCAACGGCCTCCCCTGGCAGCGGAGGAGGTCGACAGCATCACGGGCCGTTGTGGGGAAGGAATTCTCTCCCTTTGCTCAGCATTTGTTAGCCCACATCCAGATACCACATCTGGTTTTGGGTCCCCCCCTGGTACAAGACAGGTATTGACAAACTGGTGCAAGTTCAGCAGAGGGGCTCCAAGATGATTGGGGGGCTGGAGCACTTGCCCTGTGAGGTGAGACAGGGAACTCGTGCTGGTTTTCTTACTTATTCTCTCCCTGCTGGACCAAGGGGAAAGCCACAGTCAGAAACCCAACTCTAGCCCAGTCACCAGGCAGAGGCACCTTCTTTCCTTCCCTGTCCCTTTTCTGACCCCAACAGTGTACGCTCAGGTAGCACGAGCCTCTTCTTCCAGGGCTCTTCCAGGGCCCTCCTGGCTGCTGTCACCTTATCTGCCGTCTCCTTGCACACTTGGCAGTGGCCAGGACCCCTTCCCCACCCAGAGCAGGAGGAACAGCATCTGTTGCCTCTCGATTGCTGCCTTGTCCTGCCTCCTGACCTACATATATATATGTGTGTGTGTGTGTGCGTGCGCAGCTGCAAGGGGTGGAGCCCTGTGGTGTGGTGCTGCTTGTCAGATGCATGGAAAGCTGTTTGGGTGGCAGCAGAGGTCTCCCCATCCCTGCAGGATGTGGGTCTGTGTGTGGGTCTCACTCCCTCTCTAGCGCTGCCCTCTTCCCTGCCCTCTTTGCCTTTGGAAGGTTGATCTCTGTGGGCTTGAAGGACCTTGCTCTCTGCCAGATGCTTTTTCCACCAGTAAGTAATCCTCTGAAAGCCAGTAGCAGCGTGGGGCTCGAAGGCTTTCAAGAGCCTGTCTCTCCTTTCTTTGGGGAGAGTCAGTGCTGCTTCTGCCAGACATCCTGCCCAGTCCTGGGCTCAGGCCTGTGCACACGCGTTCCTATTGCAGCATGCAGACCCTGCTAAAGCCGTGGTACTGAAATACTCAGCCTCTTCTTTTCCCCCTTCCCTAACCACTTCCTAGTGTGGGATAGCAACTGCAGCCTAGTGACTGGGATATTCCCTGCTCAGCTTCACAGGGCAATGAAGGAGAAACCAGTACTTGGCAGTCAGCCCCTGAACCTCTTGGGGTATCCCTACCAGACAAGTCACCAGTGCATCTGGAGCGGCTGGGGGACCCTAGGAAAGACCACAAGTCACATTGGTGGGGTAAGGCTGCAGGCACTGAGCTCACCACAGCACCTTTGCCCTTGTATCACACCCTCTGTGCCTCCAACAGTGATGCTGCGCTTGCTGGCAGGCACAGCACCTGGGGTCCCTACGCTGACCTGCGTTCCCTGAGCTGCACTGCTGTCTGTGAGTGCTTTAGCTGCTCTTCCACAAAGTCTTGTTGGCCAGCAGCGCAGAGATTTGGAGTGTTTGGTGGGTATTGAAATAAATGCTCTTTTCATATCTCTGACATTCGCGTACTGCTTGACTTCAGACAAAGCACTGAATTCTGTGGGCTCTTCAAATCACTAAATCCATGAGAAGAATTTGAATTGCTTTGTTAGAGCCATTAGGGATGCAAGCATATTTTAGAGCATTGCTTTTATTAAGAAATGACTAGTTTTGTATGAAACAGCCTAGTTTATTTCTACTTAGGACAGGAAGCTTTAGGCAGTCTTGTGGTGTTATTTTTTTTTTTAAGGGTACTAAAAATAATGTCCAAACACTGTAGCTGATAATCTCTAAGGAACTTCCCTTTTGCTTATGCTAGGCTTCTGTGTTGTGATTAATGGAGCTTACTGATGTACTAATCCAGGCAGTGGTTAACAGTGGGCATTTCAGTTGTTCTGAGTTTGTATTTCTAAGCTAATTGAGTTTGGTGTTAACACTATGCTGCTGCCTTGCTTGCCTTCAGAAGCTTGAGAAATTCTCTTCTAAGCAGTGATCTGTTACAGTTATTTTTGAATACATCAATGAACTACTTAAAGCTGCTAGTAAGCCTCTTGCCTCAACGTCACATAATTGCATCCGTAGGTGGGATTGATGATATTTCCTTGGAACTTAGAAATACAATGGGATGCTGCATAGCTTGACTAATCTGATATACCCTCCTAGTGCCTCTTGCTTAACATGACAGGAAAGTTAGTGTTGATAGAGTGACTGTGCAGTGATACTAATGACTTCAGAAAATGTGCTTTGCATAAAGGCATACTAGACTTTCTTCTTCGTAATCCCAGTCTCTAATGTTAAAGTCTGTTCTGTGTTTTAACATTACAACTATTCTGCTTTGACAAATGAACCTTTAAGAGCTACTGTGAAACTTTCAGAGGTTTTACTTCATTTCATAACTGTAAAGCAAAACAGCAAAAAACTTGTTTTTTGAGAATTTGCAATAGGGTTAAATGTCGACAGTGGAAGCTACCATTATCTTTTAGTCCCACCTGACTGCAGTGCCTTTTGAAATTCTCAGTTTAGTATGGTAAATGGTGTTCATACCCAAGCAGTATGTTGCAAGAAGCTAAACTGGTCCATAGGCTTTGAAGCTCCAACTCGGGGGGGGGGGGGGAGCGGTAAGGATTGTGCCATGGATGGTTGTGATAACAGCTGTCTTGAGATCAGTCTTCTAATGCTATTGATGCGTAAGCCAGAGTGTGAGACAGATCATCACCACATCTGAATTTATACCAAGTCTCGTAAAATTCCTTCTTTTTGTTGCCCCAGGTCTTTCAGGTGATATGTGGAAAGCTTTGACATTTTCTTCTTTTTCAACTTTTTTTTTTCTCCTTCCTTCTTTTCTGATTGCAGGAGATTTTAGCTAACCGAGCGCAGCCTGAGCAAATTAAGATGTTATTTGGATGCTATTTTGGCTGACTCATTTTTGTTCCCTAGGAAATAAATAAGGTAGCTTCAATCAAAAACGCATGTTAATCTATTTGTAAAATAAATGTTTGCGCTATTGCTTCAGGAAAGTCTTGCCTCAGTTTTGCAAAACTCCAGACCATAAACTGTGTAATGTACTACATGTTACTCTATTTTTGCAGGCAAGCAATACAGCATATCCGAAAAAGCCATTAAAGATGCTGTGTAATTTAATAACCTTATTTTAAAGCAAAATTATGTATTGAATTATGATAGTGTGAAATGAGGTTTTCATGTACTCTTGCCTCAGACTGTTTTCGGATTAGTCATTTGTTTTCTGGTTGACTGCCTATGAACTGCTAAAAGAGAAGCTTTCACTTCTGGGATTTAATATTTGTTGTGCCCCGTTGTTTTTGTTTTATTCTTAGGGGTTTTTTTAAGCTGTGTTGTGAGTAATGGCTTGCTCTGGTTGCAGAGCCATCTGAGACCCTGAACAATAACGGCTTGCCTTTTTATTTTATGGCACAAAGAAACTAAAATTTATTTTAAATTCACGTGTCTCATCCTGCTAGTGTTCAAGATCTGTTGTCAAGCTGTGGAAATAGTTTCAGATTTTTCAACAAGTTTTATGCAGTATTTTTTTCCTAATGAAAGTGTGCAGCTTGTACCATTGTGCTTTCCCCAGCATTTTTCAAATCCTCCTGAAGAACCTCCCTCTGTGCAGAGCATGTTTCCCAGTGCTGCAGAGCCTGCCTTGTGGCAGGCAGTGTGGGAGCTGAAGCTGGCTGACCTCTATTTTAAATGTCAGGGGTGCTTCACCCTTGCCTTTCAGATTCCATTTGCCTTTTTTAACCCTTCCTTAGGACCCTGCTTGAAGCAGTGCTGTTCTAGAGAAGCACTTGTGCAGCCTGAGCTGTACTGTTACACAGCTGTCATCATTGTTTTTTACAGCTGTGTATCGATTGCCTTCTACACTGTCTGTGTTGTTGGCAAGCCTGACTGGATTGTGCTGTGTTTATAGGATCTGTAAGTGTCTTGTCCAAACTGGATGTCAGTAGACAGGCTGAGTTTCTTGATGACCAAATGAATTCACTGAGCCTTCAAAGTCCCTGTGTTTATAAAATATGGGTACTTATTGATCCACTTCTTTCAAAACAGCATCCTATGGGTGAAGTGCTCCCTGTTAGTACATGTTGTAAAAAGACAGACGTGGATATTCTTCTATCATTGTTTTTCTTTGTCAAACTGGACTTGCTTTCTCTTGCTTTCCCCCAGGTCTCCCCAGGCATGTCCAGGATAGTGTGGTTGGTATTACCATGACTATCTAATTCTAATCATCATAGGTAATTAATTTTGAAGTTTCCCTATTTTGTCCCATTGTTTCCTAGCCTCAATATCAGTTGAGGATGCAGAATAACTATGAAGAACAAATTGTGTGTGTGCGTTTTGTACACTTAGAAGTTCATAGCTTCAACGGTGGTGCAAGTGTAGGAAAATACTGAATGAGCAGAGGGAGATTTCAATAATCAGTGTCTCTTATCCACCCTCCTACATAACATACTGTGCGCTGCATAGGATTGACTTTAAAACACTCATAGGATTGTAAAATTTCCTACCTTAAGGTAAATATTCAAATTAAGCCTTTCAGAGATGTGTATAATCACTCCCTCAGCTGAACTATGAATGAGAATAAATGTATTCTCTATACATGGACATGACAAAAATTCTTTTGTAATTGCAATGACTCTGTTTAAAATGGAGTGGGTTTTAGATCAGAAGAATTGCTTCTTACTGTTCTATTTAGCCAAACTTTTTCCTTGTCAGGTGGCCATTCATTTTAGTTGTGGGTTTTAGATGATAAAGGCATGTGATGACAACATTTTTTTTAAAATGTTCTGTCCTGACTTGTCTGGTGTTTGTAGCCCTTTTGTTGGTACAAGCAGCCTTCCTGTGCAGATCAGGAACTCCCTAAGCAGCAAATACTGAGATCGCCCTTGCATCTTTGTCCAGCTTCCCGCCATGATTGCGCTGTCCTTATGCCTTTTTTGCAGCCCAGAAAGACTACCGTATGCTGGGCTGCATCACCAGCAGCGTGGCCAGCAGGTCGAGGGAGGGGATTCTGCCCCTCTGCTCCGCTCTGGTGAGACCCCCCCTGCAGTTCCGCGTCCAGCTCTGGGGTCCTCAGCACAGGAGAGACAGGGACCTGTTGGAGCGGGTCCGGGGGAGGACCACAAAAATGATCAGAGGGCTGGAACACCTCTGCTGTGAGGAAAGGCTGAGGGAGTTGGGGTTGTTCAGCCTTGAGAAGAGAAGGCTTCAGGGAGACCTTATAGCAGCCTTCCAGTACTTAAAGGGGGCTTATAAGAAAGATGGGGACAGATGACTTAGCAGGGCCTGTAGCAATAGGACAAGGGGTAATGGTTTTAAACTAAAAGAGGCTAGATTTAGATTAGATATTAGGAAGAAATTCTTTACAATGAGGGTGGTGAGACACTGGCACAGGTTGCCCAGAGAAGTTGTGGATGCCCCATCCCTGGAAGTGTTCAAGGCCAGGTTGGATGGGGCTTTGAGCAACCTGGTCTAGTGGAAGGTGTCCCTGCCCATGGCAGGGGGGTTGGAATGAGATGATCTTTAAGGTCCCTTTCAACCCAAACCATTCTGTGACTTTTCTAGGCATCTGCTGACAGTTGCTGTCAGAGTGCTGGACTAACCAGCCCTTTGGTCTGACCTCGTACGGCCTCTTTCAGGTCACGGCAGAGCAGCTGATGAGCAAGTCCCTGCTGTGATACACACTGTACAAACACCAGCATGTAACTGCAGGGAGCTTTCGATTGTAATAAGCTGTGCAAGTGTAGGTGAAGTGGTGTAACAGTTGGCTAACAATGATACCAGAAAGGGAGAATGTTTCTGGCTCTTCCATATGAACCATAACACTGTTTATATATTGATATACATCAAATTAACTGACTTACATGGTATTTTGATTTTAAATATTTCCTCTGAGTATGTTGGTGGGTGTATGTTTTCCTGGTTTTGGTGGCAAATCACAAAGCAACTGCTATCTTTGTGTTCTCTAAGACCAATAATAATGTTTCACTGACATGAGTACTGCTTTTGGGAGCAGAATTTTTTCTTCTTCAGAAAGGTGCTAGCTGTTAAAGATACATCCAGTGACTTCTTTGGAGAATTCTTTATTTAGTGGCTGTATCATGTACTGTGTGAAATGCCTTCTTTCTGAATTTTTAAGTAATTGGGGAATTTTTTTTAATTCTCTGGGTTTTACTGACAAGATTCTTGAGACCTTTCTAAGTACAGTTAAAAATCTAAGTTTGGAGAGTAGGGCAATTGGCTGTTACAATGATGCATGTAATACTTACCTTCAGGAATAGGACTTTTTTTTTTTTTCAACCCACTCATATCCAGTGTAGGTACTGAGAAGGGAAGGTGTCAAAAATGGCTGGGATTTTCTGACAGAAATACTTATCTTTATTTGAGAGTTTGTGATAAATAGGGGCTTTGACTCTCTTCTACCCACCTCACTAAAGGTTAATGAAAAGACAAGCTTTATTTTTTGTTTTACAACATCAGCTTTATTTTACTGTGCCTGTTTACAGACCTTTCCTGTGGATGGGGAGGAAGGAAATACTGCTTTGAAGTTAGGATTTTTTTCTGTCTTCCAGCAGCACAGATCAAGAATTAACTTGTGCTATCTGCCTTGGAAAAACCTGTTCTGAAGTCTGTGCTCCTCAATTACGGGCTTCATGTAGCTGGAAGGTGTATTAATGACTAGGCAAACACATCAGTGTATCAATGGCAGCAAGAGCTCTTGAATCTTTTATAAATAGGGGTGATACAGAAAAGAATACAGTAGAAATGAGTTACAATGAAGGCTAGTTTGTGCAGACAGGCATTTTATAGGATAGGAAGAACTTGTTGCACTGCAGAACTAGGAGTTATTTAAAAACAATGAGCATATAGTTCAGATCCTGATTTCAAGAACTAAATGAAGACCTTAATCTTCTTTTGCAGAACCAAAAAACAAAAGAACAGATTGAAAGCTTGTTACAGAATGGAAAACATAAAGAGTTACGGGATCGTCTCTGCTGCAGGCTGACCTTTGGGACTGCCGGGCTCCGCTCTGCTATGGGAGCAGGCTTTTGCTACATTAATGATCTTACGGTGATCCAGTCAACGCAGGTAAGCTGAATAGTTGCATAGGAGACAACTGAATGGTTTCACAGTAAATGTTTGGGTCATACAGTGTACCACTGAAATAAAAGCAGCCATTCAACAGTAGAGTGATAGTGTGAAATGTTTAGTGCTGAAAGAAAATCAAGTAGCTTGAGCAGGTTTAATTGGACATCCTAGGAGGCAGAATATAATCACTTCCACTGGAATTTGGCCAGTAGTTAAAAGTCTATTATACTGCTCTGTAGCTGGAAATCATTATCTGTCATAAGAACTTTTAGTATTTGTCAAACTAAACAAAAAACCCCAAGAAAACCCAAAAAGCAAACCCACCTCCAATGAAACAAGCCTTTTCTTTCATTTTTAGCCAAAGTTGTGAATAACTATACAAAAATAGCAGGTGTTGCTAAGAAAATGAACAGGAAGTAAGATGAAAAAGCAAATATAGACTGACTGTGAAGAATATCTGTATTGTAAATTGTTTAACTTCTGGGGAATCCAATACAATCCAATCCAATACAACTGGATTGGGTAGCTTTAGAAAATGTTGTGGTTAAGTGCACTGGCATTGCTGTAGCTCTGTCTTTTAGCTCTTCACACTTTAAGTAGAGAAGCAAGAAAATAATTTGAGATACAAACTTACAATACATAAGATTTGCAGTTTGAGAGTTTATCAGAGAGGTCGATGATTCATGGTTTATCTATTATTTAGTATTTGTGTATTTGGGTTAGAGATATTATAGAATTATTTGCTAAGAAAACATTGTAAACAGATGTTGATCTCTTTGAGGCTTGTTCTTTGAAGTTTGGAGTATTTTGGGATGGACATCTTGATTTGAATACAGGCAGGGAGATCTTGGAACTTAGATGTAGCTCTTGACTGCCATTTTGACAGTTGTATGTTGTTGTTGGAAAGAGTCTGATGGGATGGGTGTGCATGTGGGGTAAAGTTTTGGTCAGGGAGGCTTTGGTCATAATTTCCTGCTCCTCTGCCAGAGATTAGGCTCCTCTTGGTGGTGGCACTGAATACATATTTAGAAGGGTACAAGAGCTGGTACATGGAGTTGAGGAGCTGGATAGGGGCTGCCGTGGGGACACAAATGATACCAGTGCTGAGGTGGGGAAGGCTGGTGGCAGAGACTCCTCACTTCTGACACATCTTGCTGTTTAAGTTAACAACCAGAAATACAATTTTCTGGACTTGTTTTTTCAATATCTTTTACCTTCCTTTTTTTCTCTGTTGATTTTGGTCTTGCATGCCAGAAGAGGTCTGGAAAATGATCAGACTCTTGTCTGTTTCCCCCCCTGCTTCTCTGTCAGACAATGTTAATGAGTTGTATGTGTGTCGATTGTCCGAATGAATCAACCTATTGATTAATATAAGGCTTAATCATATCTGTTTTTCTTTGAAGTGCTGTTTTGTTCAAGGGCAGATGATATAATCTTTCTCAAAGAACTTGGTCCTCAGTTGTCTCACTTCTTTCCCCACCTTTTTGATAAACACCTTTGGAAGGAACAGTTGATATTAGTTTAGTTCTTGATCCAAAGTGATCCATGCTTCTCTTCTGTATTGCTCTCTCATAGTGGTTTTGTTCTTAAAATTGCTTATTGTACAGTACCAGGGTGCTTTTCAGCTGATGTGTTCCTCTATCAATTTTTCCCCCAAACAAGTAGATTAAATAACTACTCTTCACAACTAAACCTTATAAGAAGTTAATTCAGAGTACATTTGAAACTGCTTTGATATTATTGAGACTTTGAGCATGTGAAAGAAGAGTCTGAATTTGAACATTGATTTATCTAGGGTTGTAGTCTTGTTAAACTATAATTCCTGACTTTGATAGTCATTCTTGCACATATTTTATTATGGTAGATATTAACCAAAAAGCAGTGGGATTCTTAATCTGCAAAATACAGCTTTCTCTCACCCCAGTAAAGGTAGTGGGCAGCAAGGAAAGAGAAGTGTTGAATCCTTTTTCAAAACAGTAGCATTAGTCAGGAAATGGATGTTCTGGATTTCCTTCCCTTATGAACATCTAAAATACAAATGGGTTTGGACTGTGTATATTAAATATATTTAAACATCTTATCTGTCCCCACCTTTAGTCTTGACTATTGAAAATATAATGAACTGGTATATTTGTAACTATTTTACTTGGACCATTACTAAAAATTTTTCGTTATGACAAACCTACCAAATCTTATCTAATTTGTCAAGTACTTTTTTTATAAGTGGAGCTGCAGCAATATGATAAAAGGCGTTTTATTGCATGATTTACAAAAGGTTGATAAAATCTCTCATTTAATACCATGTACTTAAATATTTTTAAATAGTTGTCTCTTTGCAGGTTAATGTCCCTCAGTAGACATGACTGAAATAATTTATTTTCTGTTGGCTCAGGGTAAAGTGATGTGCTTAAAACTTGGAACAGCTGGGACTCTAAGCTGTTTGACATACTGCTAATGTCCGACTTGTACAACTGGAGCCCCAACTCTTGTGGTGAAACCAAATTCCAATAGCTGTTTATATAGGCTTTGAAAAGGAGAGAAATAACATGTTGGAGCTCATTGGTAGGGTTTGCAACCCAGCCTTGTATCTGACCATTTTTTTGCTTCAGTATCATCTTGGGTCTAACAAAGTTTTCTTTACATTTCTAATCTGTAAACTGGACATATCTTAGAATGAGGATTCCTTTATTTATTTCTACCCTTACTGGTCTGAGTATACCAAACTCATCTGCTACAAATACTGTAATGGTATGAACAAAACTTACTGATGTGGTACAGGTGGTCTTGACTGATCCAGTGGGAATGAGCTGAAGAGATTAAGAAAAAAAAAATAGTTTAAAAACTAGTAGTTTGTTGCTAGTGGTGGAATTGTTAAGAGTAGCAGTTGCTTTAAACAAGTCCTCTTTTCTTTGAAGCAGAGTAAATGCTTGATAATGCAGAGGAAGTTAATAATAGTAGTTTTATTTTTTGGCCTGTGTAGTCTGAATTTGGAGTTGCTCAAGCCCTGAGTGACTGAATGTTACATGCTGCCTTTGTGTTTCCAGTCTTATGAAAGCATGACTGAACTTGGATCGGGTGACTGATATGCATTCTTGGCAGAAAGTGAAAAGTTTCATTTTGATCAGCAGGGAATGTGTTTGCAAGTACAATTTCATGGACATAGCTGGCTTCTGAAAGTAACAAACTGGGTTGTATTCATTTGCTTCCTCTGTGGAGCTTCTATTTTTAGTTGTTTATTAAAGCTATATATCAAGTTAGGAAAAGCAATCTCTGGGAAGCAGATTAGAACTTGTTTCTGAAGTAAACTGCATCAGATTTAATCTCTTTGAGTACTCTTGTTTCAGAAGCTAATGACATAAACAGTTTTGCTGAACCTAATCTGAAAATGGGCAACTGTGTCTCTCTGTATTTGTCCTTACCTGCTACAGGAATAAATGGCCATTCAAAAAAGTAGACTTCAGTGTAATAAAATTTCCTTCAATTAAAATAAACCTTGGTTAAGTTGCATGCTTAAGCGCATGCTGTGTTCTTCATTTGCATAATTATAATGATGTCACGAAAAGTCAGATCCAGAAAGGTACAGAATATCCAGAAGTTGCTTTTGACTCTTCTGAGGATTGTAGGTATGTAACCTAAGCATAAAGCCTAGATTTCCTGCTCAAGTATTGCTTCTGTCCTGCTGAGCCAATTGCTGTTATTAGTAGGTAAGTAACCCACCACTGACCTCCATAATGACAAAACCAGTCATCTTTGCATCATTGCTATGAGTTTCCTGTGCCTATATAAGCAAAGCTAAAGAAAATAGTTGAAAGATTTAAATACTGGGCTTCATAAAGCTGTTACTATCTCTCTTCATTTCATCAACCAAAAATCTTTCCATTCCATTCTTGATACCATCACTTTCCCCTCACTTCTCTTTTGAATTTCATCATAAGGGACTGGACATGCAAGAGGATTATTTACAACACGGCAATAGAAGCAGACTAGATCTGTCTGTGAATTTTATATAGGGAAATCACCTGAACTGTGCAGTGGTATAAATACTTGTAATACTTAAGTGCATCTAAAGAGAATTTTGTTTTAGACCCACTGAGGTGGTTATACATTTGTATGCTGACACTTGCTAATAAGTTATTAATTATCACCAAGTATGCAATGGCAAGATGTCGACTTGGATGTCTTCAATTTAGAAGCAGTAGCTATCCCAGGAGAAATTAGATGGGGACACTATCAAAAACTGAGTCTTGTAAAAAGGAAATAGAAGTTCTCTAAATTTGTTCAAGAAAGAATTTATCCCAAGATGTGTTGGAGTTACTAACTAATTGCTGCCTGAGAAAAGGAGAATATCTGGAAAAAAATAGGTGTGAACTCGAGTAGAGGGTTCAGATAGTGGAGAGACTCTGCATTCACTTCCTCTCACTGTTGTTTTTTATTTATTTTTATTTCCTGCAGCTTTAATAAAGGTATTTGAATAGTAAACAAGTCCAGTAGGGCTGGACTAATTTCAGCTGTGGGATCCTTGGCTAAGCTTAAGGTATTTTGTTTTCATACTTCATATTGCGTTGTCTTAATTTTAAGCAAAACTTCTCCATGGCAGAAAGTAAAGACGTTCCTATTTTCATTCATATGAAATCCTTGATATCTGTCAGTGAAGCTGGTTTAAGATGATGTCCTAGGAAAAATCTTGCCTCACCCTTGAGTAGAGTGTTACTTAGATTGTAGTGGCACCCAAGAGCTGCCAAAAATGCTCAGGCAGAAATAGCTGGGATGAGGTGCAGGGGAGAAAGTACAGAAAATCAAATCTACTAAAAAAAAAAAAAATCAATATAGGCCCTGACTTTGCAACAGAAGTAAATCAGCTCTTCTGTGTTTGAGGAATGGAGGGAATAGGAAGCTGGGAGATGTATAAGGGTGCAGGCATTAGAGCCAAAAAGCCAAACCAGCTATGATGGTTGTCATTGGGAAGTAAGGGGTGAGGAAGAAATTTGATGTGCAGAATCCTAGAGATGCTAAGGTTGCCAGAACATTCAAGGGATGCCTCTGCTGTTGAGGGAGAGCTCCTGGGGGGTAGGTGTGAAATAAATCTTGACAAAACACTCTTTACATTTGTAAAAGTGTTACACATTTCTAATGTATTGACTTTGTGTGGACAGGAGTGTTAGTTGTTCTATCTGAACTTACCTTGATTCATGCTGCTTCTGAAAAAGTTTATATGCCTCTGTTTTCTGCTTCTAATTAGTACCAGTTTGTCTAATAGGGTCCTGCTTCTTCTGTAAATCTTTTTTTTTTGTGCAGTTTCTTGATGTTTGATGAACTAGTACAGATAAAAAAAAAACTCTGCAATGTCCTCTGATCTCAAGATATCACTAGCCTAAATAAGGATCTGTTGATAAGAAATCTGTTGCTCATCCCTTTAAATGTTAGTCAATCTGTTCAAGTCAAACTTGAACAAGTTTTTCCCATTCCTCTGTCTTGTATCTATTTACAACTGTGAATGAAATTTCTTGAAGTTGTCAGGGTGATGTGAACATGTTTGTGTATCAACATGTTTCAGTTCAGTGTGAAGGTGACTTCAGTGGGTGATCATGCCATGGCACAGCTCCCAGTTCCATCAGTATTCAAAGATTTTTATTTATTTTACAAGTTTTTCTCTCTCTCTCTGAATCCCTCTATAGAAGCACTACATCTGTGGCTGAAATGGTTCTCCAAAGAGATGCCAATATCCACTTGTTCATATTTGAAGTATATTCTTTGGTGGAAAGGGAGATAACCATTAAAAAAATTGAGCTCAACTGAATTTCATGGGTAGCAGTCAGGCTAACTTTCCAATTGAGAGATTGCTTATTGGTGATATCGAGTCAGATTCAGATAAGGACACTGCAAAGAATTGCACTTAATACTGCAGGAAAAATCTGTTTAATTCTAGTACGAAACACCCCCACCCCTTCTATAAAGCGGAAGCTCGTGCCCTCGTGAGAGGTAGCCATTTTAAGATAAGCTTGGCTACGGTAAGTTCACAGTGCTGTGTTTGTGGTAGGGAAGGCTGCTTTCTGATTGTGGTGAACTGTAGCCTCTGGAAACTTCCATTAACAATAGTGCTTCCATCTTTTTGTCTAAAACTGCTGATCCATCCTGGGTTGTTTCTGTGATGGATCTCCAGAGAGATTCTAACTGGGAAATGAATGGATGCGAAGGCCACAGGGAAGGTGAAGCTGGAATACCATGTAATGCACTATTTCAAAGAATGCCTATCTCTTCCTTTTTTGAAAAGGAGGGGTGGCTGACTAAGAGGCTGTTTTTCTTCTGTGTATGTTTCAGTGCATATTTCTCCTCACCCACAGTGTGTTTTAAAAGTTTACTCCCTTTATCTGCTTCCCTTTCTTTTCCCTGCACAGGAACCTTCTCTGATATCTTGCCATTGGAAATGTTCTGCCTTGATGTATAGAAGACAGCTTGTATTTATGCTATTTTATCTGCATAGTATATAAATTGAGGACTCTAATCTCTCCACCTGGAGCAGGTCACTAGTAATAAACTTTTTGTTTGAAAAAGTGGGTAAGGATGAAGCATCCTTTTAACGCAAATTTAGAACTAACATTTTGGAACCAGTGCTGAAAAGGTGTCTGACTTACGCTGTGAACACAGAGATAAAGACTAGCACTAGCCTTATATTGCCTGAGTGGATGGACTTTCAAAAAATGGATTTTTCTCAATCGGGTCTTTAAGAAGATTGTTTGAATACATAAAAGCACAGTATGGATTGAAAACAAGTGTTTGTTGCTTGAGGATTTTGCTGGCTTGAGCTTTCTTTTTATGCTGTTTGGTCACTTATTGTTGTACCGCTTTTATTTCCCACAACTGTTTCTCTGTTTGCTTGCTTGCTTTCTGTGAATACTTCGGGGGAAAAATAAATACACTGCTTTTGTGAATATCATTATTGATGATTTTGCCTGCTGACATTTTACATCCTATGTGAAAGATCATTTTTAATGTTTGTGTGTGCTGCACTAGAGCTAATTCTCTGCTACTTTTTTCTTTTTTTTTTTCTTTCTTTACAGGGGATCTACAAGTATCTTGAGAGGTGTTTTTCAGACTTTAAGCAGAGAGGCTTTGTTGTTGGATATGACACACGAGGTCAGGTGACCAGCAACTGCAGCAGTAAGAAGTATGAGTATTGATTACATTTGCAAGACTAGAAATTAAATTGTGGCTTTAAATGCATTCTGTTCTATCAGAATATTTTTGTCATGAACTGCACACACTCCTTCCCCTGCCTTAGTCCATTTAAATAGTAATGGAGAGGCATGGACTAAAGCCTTTATAATACCAATTGCCAGCAAATGTGGAATGTAAGGCTAGTCACATCACCAAAGAATTTACAGTCTAAATGCACAAGAACGTTAGGCAGACATTAAGAAGTTGATATGCCCGGAGAGAAATTTGAATGTGAAGGTAAATTCAGAATACTAACATCTAGCTTGAAATCACTAAATGTTAATGCACTATTATTAACGCTGTTGTTCTTTTGTATTATGCATCTGATTTAAGCTTGCTTGGGGGAGAAGAATTCTACCTGCAGCCTATTGTAACCCGGTATATTGGTACCCTTATGCTAGTCTGCGATTTCAGTGTGTTTCCACATTGGGAATATCTTACCTGGAATGCTTAAAATGTAAACTTTCAGTGATGCCAAATTGTGCTCTTTGCAAGGAAAGGGGATCTGTAAAAGAACTGCTTTCTGAATTCTATAAGCAATCCTAATCCTGTCTCATTTGGGGAGCAAAACACATCTTGTAATGACATGCTTTACAAAAAAGCCAACCCAGTGGGTAATTATTATTTAGTCAATGAGTAGTTAATTATTGTAGTTAATGTAGTTATTCTACTTAATTGTTGTAATTAATGCAGGTTTTTTATTTATTTTATTTTTGTCAACATTTAATATTCTAGGGATGTAAGTTCTTGGTATAATAGAGCACAGAATCTAGTGACTGTCTTTGTAAGAGTTTCTCCATTCCCCTGAAGTTTGCCTCTCCATGCCTTCCTGTCTGGTCTTCAGATGTGTGGCACATTATCCACCAGGCTTTGGCATAAGGGTTTTAAACTCCTCTGTTACACTGTGTTTGCAAGGCTACTACCCAAATTGTCTGCGTTATGCAAGCTTAAAAAACGTGGAAATGTAAGAAAAACATTCCTTTTCAGCCACACAAAGCTTGGAATTCAGACTTGATGACAGCGCAGTTGTTTCATGTGTCAAAGGAGCAAATCAGTTCTCAACTACATGTTTCTTTTGCCCCCTTGGGATGGCACACAATTACAGTAGTGCTAAAATCAAATTGAACCTCCCCAAAAGAGTGTTTTCAATTGGGTCAGCGTGCTTATCCAGCACTATGTGAGCAGGAGCACCCCTTTCTTTGCATCAGTTCCAGTGCCAAGGGAGATGGCAGACCGTCTGGCTGTATTCCATAATTAAGTTGACGTAAACCATTGTGATACACAAGCAAAGTTTCAGTAGCTTCAACTAAGCTGAGCTCTCAAACTCTTAAGTGGTTTCAGGTTACATTTGATAGGTGCTATAGTGAAATTTTGAGTAGCTGAAACTTAAGACTACAGTATACTACTCACTATGGGAAATAAGGAAGCAAGTACTAACGCTTGTCTGTAAAAGCAAGCAAAGCAAACTTACACTATTTAATCTCTCATCTGTTTTGACTCTGAGACTTCCCATTAATTGCTGAGCTGTGTGTACCTGACTTGAACAGTTTCATATCAAACAGTTACCTGAAAGAGAATGAGTCTCCCTGCTGCTTGAAAGGAAAAGTTTATAATAAAGGCAAGGTTTAAAAACACGGGTGCTGTTACTGTTTCTAAACTTTCTGGAATAAGAGTGGGCTAGTTTGCAGACCTATATTTTTAGGAATAGATCGGCTTCATGGATATTGTCTGAAGCTGCTGAACAGGTCTGGCAGACAAGCTTTGCTGTGTGGAATACTGAATCCTTTTCCAAACCTGCTGTTGCAGACATCTGGCACTTTAAACTTTCTGGGAGATTGGTTCTGTCCTTGAATGAAGGACAAATGTCACACTAGTAGGTTCTGTATCTCTGTTTTTTGTATCCCTGGTTTATTTAGGTGGTTGACTGTCCCTTGTGTTCTTCAAGCAATGAATAAAAGAGCTGTGTCGGATTCTACAGCCTGAAAACTGTATTAAATTGACTGTGCAAACTGTAGGATACTACTCTCGGTGTAAGCTGAAAAATAATAGAGGGATTTAAGAAACAAGTGAAATGAAGGTTACAGTAATGCCATATGGCTATTGAATTGTCATAGGCAGTTGGGTTGACTGAATGTTTTCTTTTTCACATTGGTAGACTTGCAAAGCTCACTGCAGCAGTCCTACTGGCTAAAGATGTACCTGTATACTTCTTTTCCACGTATGTCCCTACACCGTTTGTGGTGAGTCATCTTTTCTTTTATATTGTTGAACCATGCCATTAAGGGAGTATTTGAAAGCTTACTAAAAATGTGAACTAGCAATTTTCTTTTAAAATTCCATTATTTAAACAGAAAAATAGAAGCTGCTTGGTACACTTGGCTCTTCAAGGAGGCTGTAACAAGAATGTCACTGAATTCTCCTGTGTGCAGATAGTCAGTAAAATCACATTTCACCCTAGGCTGCTATGCGAGGGCAGTAGTTATTGCAGTCCAGGCTTTGCTGTATTAGTTACAGGTGAAGCATTCTGTTCTTCCTTTATCCTGTGCTTAAACACCCAGGTGTTTAATAAGGGTCAAATATGATATTTATGTGTGTGAGAATACATACACATACTTAGGGACTGTATGTTTTTGGACATAAGACTTACACTGCTTAAAGTAGAAGAAATTAAGGATTGCCCCTACTTTTAATATATCAAAACCCAGAGCTTTCTATTCTACTCACAGAAGCTTTTTATTGCAGGGTTTTAAATCTTTGTTTTCTATTCTGTAAGCTTTTCTAGTGTGCTGTGTATGCTGTGGATCTTGTTTTGAGGGGAGGACTGAAAGGACTGGATGCTCTTTAGCTGGAAATACCTGTAACTTGTTTTTCAACAAGCCTTTTGGTGAATTCCTTCGTTCTGTTTCAACCTGTTTTCTCTTTCTCAAATACTAGTGTAATCCGAGTGTAGTCTTTCTTTAGTTGACCTGTTAACAATTGTGTTTATGTAATTGGTAAATAGAATAATGTTCCTATGCAACAGAATAGAACAAGCTTTCTCTCTATTACTAGCTACAGGAAACAGAATGATGAGCATTCATGTATACAATTTTCAAATAAGTGAGTGAAACATTAAGACCCACTTCTCCTGTAGCATCTTATTGCACAACTGACATAATAATATAATGTTATTTGTGCCAGCTGCAGAACTCTTGGGTAAATCAACATTTCTGGGTTTCCTTTGTAGCCCTATGCTGTTCAGCAACTCAAAGCTGTGGCTGGTGTGATGATCACGGCATCCCACAACCGGAAGGAGGACAATGGATACAAGGTAAGGCTTGAACTTGAAGTTCATAGCATGTCACAGCCAGCTGCTTACCAGTATTACCTATGTGCCTTTGGCATTTGGCTGCTTCTGCAGCACATGTTTGTGTGTGCTAGAAGTGATTTCAAGTAACTTGTTCTTCTGTAACGGGAATTACACACGCTTTCTTCTGTGACTAGAACTTAAGACCATGCTGCTTGTGTATCTTGAGCACAAGTCTGTTGTGACGTTCCATAGCATCTAATCAGCAGCTGAAGAAATGCTTAAGGAGTTTGTGTTCACTTCTTAGACTTAAAAATGAGTTTAAAACTAAGCTAGAACTTAGGTGAATTAGTCCGTACAGGACGTAAGTGTCCTGGAGATGGTGATGGTTTGAGAGTTGATTAATAAAACTTTGTAGTAGCGTGTTGCTCCCTGTAATGTTGGTTTTTTGGGGCATTGAGAGAGGGGTGGGTGGCTTCATTTTGAAAGCTTGGAACAGTATAACCACCCATAATAGCAAATGCTGCTTATGCAGTATTGTAACACGGTATTTCCTTTCTAAACTTTATAAGAATCTGAACTAAACTCTAACTAAACTTAGCATTCTAGAAGCTTAGTAACAGGTCAGTGAGTAATGACAATAATAGGAGAACCAGTCTTACTCTGTACAGAGATAACTCTTGGAGGTGATTTTACTGCACTTGTCCTCAGTGGAACAAGTTGTAAAGTACTTCACCAGCCTTTACTTTTGCTTAGCTATAGCAATGAATAAGAAAATAAGCCACATCAGTTTTCCAGTTGCTTCATTTATCAAGAAGCTACTATGTTTGTGTCTTCTGATACAAAGCATTTCACTTTTGTCAAGATACTGTTTTTTATGGTCTTTCACAAGAATTGTTTTATCTTTCACTATTTCCCCTGCGAATTGAGCAGCTTCTGAAGGTTTTGGACAATTTTATCCAAACTTGACAAACCCATAGTTTTGAAGATGCTGAGTACCTATGGGTTTCATGAAAGCCAGTGGACAAGAAAAGAGACAGATTGGTCTGAGTAGAAAGTCTGCACTGTGAACTCAACCATGCTATTGGAAACAAACTGTGGGAAAACCGTCATCTAAATAATTCTTTAACAAAGACTTTTTATAGTTCAGGATTTGATAATGTTTCCAGCTGAAAGATTGCAGTTGTTCAGTTACGGAAAAACATGTACCTTGGCACGCTGCTTATCTCTTTTTGTTTTGATTTCAAAAACAAGTTGTGCTTCTTTTTCAAAAGGAATGCCAGACTATGTAGAAGGTAATCTTTTTCTTCTGTTACAGTTTGCACAACACTCTCAAATGTAAGTTCCCAGTTTTGTTTTCTCACGTCTGAATGATTTCAGTCATAATAGTTAAATACCAGCTTTTCTGAAAATAGGTCATGTTGCTGAGTAGCTGTCATTACATAACTGAAATCATAAACTGTGATTCCAAATGACTTTTGAGAATCAAGCCAGTCTGATGCTAGCCTTTTCTGTATGACTTCAAGAAGCAGGAAGCATGCAGAATCATATAAGTAAAAGAGTTTATCAAGTTAATAATATTTGTAAATAAACTGTGTCTTGTTTTCCTTAAACTTATACCAGGTTTATTGGGAAAATGGAGCACAGATCACCTCTCCTCATGATAAGGAAATTATAAAATGTATAGAAGAGTGCGTTGAACCATGGAATGGCTCTTGGAATGAGAACCTGGTAGACACCAGTCCCATTAGACAGGATCCTCTGAAGAAAATTTGTGATTGTTACATGGAGGATCTGAAAAAGATCTGTTATCATAGGTATTGTATAAATCAAAATGTACTTAAATTGTGGGTTTTTTTTTTTAAGTAAGCTCTGGGTTACCTGTAGAAAACTGACTGCTGACAGATAGACTTCAATAATAGAGCATGTGATGCTGCCATACATAAACATTTTTAATTTGGGTATAGGGATTGGGCTGTCTTCCAAAATTTTAACAGTTTTGGACCTGCCTGTAATGATTTTTATTGTCACAAATCAGTTGATTTCTGCCTTTGCGGTTCACAGAAGCGAGTGCTGCACTCTACTACTATCTGGTTGAGGCTGTTGCTCTGTGCTCTTCATGGTGGGAATAATTTTTGGCCATCTCTCCACTCTGTCTCACCCCATCCCTTCTCTGATGCGTCACTAAATTAGATGGTCACCATCATTAGGACTAAACCACACTTTTTGACAATAAAGCAGCCTGCCTTTGGACACTAGGCTACAGTAAAGCACCCTGATGTGAGCTGTTTGATGCAAATGAGTATGCTGAAAGTTCTGAATAAAATGCAGAAATTCAGAGTAAAGGTGAGGTGTAGATGCATGGGATAGAGGTGAGAAGATGAAGTTTAAAGGTTAGATGGGACAGAAGACAAAAATAAAAGGAGGAGGATGAATAATGTAGGTGGAGTAGAGCCAGAGTAAGACCTTCAGGGTGGTGGAAGAGCTCGAGTTTGATGCAGAAATTAGCAGTTCATTCTTGGGAGACTTTCAGCTGATTCAGCAGACGGTAAATTTCTCATTTTCCAGGAGAAGCACCTTTAAATCAGCAATTTCTAGTGAAAGTCCAAATGAGTGCTTGGTTTGAAATTAATGCAGAAAGCAGCAGAATAGTACAAAGTAAAATAGCGTTTTTCTTTTGCTTTCCCACGTGAAAGTAGTCTTGTTAAATAACTAAGTAAAGGCTTACTGAAATTCTTTTTTCCTTCTCAGGGAGCTAAATGTGCAAACAAATTTGAAGTTTGTTCATACCTCTTTTCATGGAGTTGGACATGACTATGTGCAGTTGGCTTTCAAAGCATTTGGCTTTCAGCCCCCCATTCCAGTACCTGAACAAAAAGATCCAGATCCAGACTTCTCTACTGTCAAATGCCCAAATCCTGAAGAAGGAGAATCTGTGCTGGTATTTTTTGTTTCTACTTTATCAGATTTCTATGAGCTTTCCTCTGTTTGGATATGATACTGTGTTGAAAAACAAATCAAGGAAGAGAGCAGGGAGTACCGGGCTTTCAGCTGTGTTAATACAGTGGGCAATCCATACGAGATTTTCTTTCACTGCATGTTATATGTAAGTAGGAAGACTGTGGGTTTATTTGCTCTTGTGATTTTATTTATTTTTTTTCCCCACCCTCTTCTCCCACTAGGAGTTGTCACTGAGGCTTGCAGAGAAAGAAAATGCTAAAGTAGTAGTGGCTACTGATCCAGATGCAGATAGACTAGCAGTGGCAGAGCATCAGGAAAAGTAAGTGACAGGACCTTTTATTCTATCTCTTTCTGCAGAAGAGGTAGTGAAAATTGCAGAATGTCCCCAAATGGTAGACAGGCACACACCTTCAACCCACTCTTTCGTGTTGTAACTTAGCTATTTGGGTATTTTTCTTGCTAGCTTCATCTTTTGGTATAGCTCCACCTGAAAGAATGTATTTTAAATAAAATCAGTTAATAACTCAGAAAAGATTAAATACTTACCAGTGTTACAGTAAATGGCCAAGTAAAACTTAACTGAAAAATTGAGTGGTTACTAAAGACAGTAAAATCTTGTTACTGTTTTTTCACTTCTATTAGGCAAACAAATTCTGCCTTGGGACAGTTAACTGTTGTGGGCTTTTTTGGTTGGTGGTTTTTTTTTTGTTTGGGGTTCTTTTTTCCTCTGGTTTCTTCATATTGAATAGAAATTATTTTTCTTCCACTAACAGGCCAAAATTCTGATCGTTGTGTAAGTAACTGTCTATAATGCGCAGTTGTGCAGGCATTGCCTGACTGCAATATATAGACTGCTATACTTCTGTTTGATACATTAAAAAGACCTAAACTGTTTTAAAGCTGACAGTAAGGATACTTAAGTGGTATCTTTGCTATCTAACAGAATGCACTGGGCTTGTAAATCACTGATACGTGATAAATGTGGAGTCCTGTTAGTACAGTGGCTTTGTATAGAGCAGCTTGTCAGTAGTGTGCTCAGATTCCTGTTGTTCTAGTGACTGCAGAAACATCTTCCCCTGAGTGGATGCTCCTGGGAAACCTGAAAGAGCTCTTACATTTTCTATCCTGTTTGCAGTGGCTGCTGGAAGGTGTTCACTGGCAATGAGCTAGCAGCTTTGTTTGGGTGGTGGATGTTTTCTTGCTGGAAGGAAAACTGCTCTGAAGATGCTGATGTGAAGAATGTTTACATGTTAGCGACGACAGTCTCCTCAAAAATTTTGAGGGCAATTGCACTTAAAGAGGGATTTCACTTTGAAGTAAGTGTAGTTTTTATGATGTCTTCTTGGCAGAGTAAAATCTGATTGCCATGTTCTTTATCTAGCCACTCCACTTATGACTTTACAAAATGAAAAACACAGATGATTTCCAGTCTTTTGGTTGGGAGTTTCTATGCGTTCTGACTTGCAGAGAATGCTACTTTACCTAGACAAGCCTGACTTCAGCATCTGCAGTTTCTCAATGCATGTTACAGTGAATGCAGACTGAGACATCAACTTATGCAAAGCTGCAAGGAGGCTGTAACAGGTGACGCAAATTAAAAGCTAAAATACATATAATAGAAATGCCTTTGTCTCAGTTATTTTCCTAGAGATAAATTATTCTGTGTGAGAGAATGAAAGTGTGTGCAACTTGGTGTGTTTACTACAAAAATGGAGTACTTTTTGATGGATTTGTAACAAACACAGGTTACACAATGTTCCTTCAGGTACCCAGATCACTAGTATGTTTTAAATTTGGTTTTACTTCAAATTGTGACAGAGGAACTCTTATGTTCAGATGTTTAATGTAGTTTCATTAAGGACTTGCTAAAAAAGAAAATGGGGGGTGCCCCCACAGATTGACAGTTATTATTTTAGTTCCTGCATTCAAATTAAGTACTTGCTCTGATTTCTGAGACTGTTGGATGTTAGCCATAAGACATGCAAGTGCTCTGAAGCTTAGCACAAACATGCTGAGGTCCGGGTCTTTAATACATGTCTTAATTAAATCCATGTGCTAGGAATAAATATTTTGCCAAACAGTGAGGAATTAAAAACTAAAATTGAAAGCAACTCTGAAAACCATTTTCAGTGACTGTCCTGATATGCTTAATTGGGTTGGATGTCACTGCCTTGTAGTGAATTTCATTATCTTACTAAATACTGTCTTTTTTTTTTTTTTTTTTGGTCTGGAAGGGGATACTAAAAAAAAAAAAGCTAGGAGTTTACAGAACCCCTTGGTCTCCTCTAAAAGCTTCCCCTCTTTGTACCTTCCTTCTTTCCAGGAAGGACTGTTTCTAAGCTTTTGACTGCTTTTGCATGGTTTGAAGAGCACAAGCAGTGTTCTTCCCTCCCATTAGTCAAAATTGCTGTTTATATTTCTCTAACTTTTCCTCTTGAATAACTTTGTACTGTTGTCTCATCTGATAAGCACCACGGAAGATCTTATCTGATCTCAGAGAGAACCACAGTCTCTCAAGCATGCTTACTCCTTGATTTGATATTTACGTCCTAGTTGAGTATTCACTAGTAAAATGCTATCTGGTGACTCTTTACCTTAGATTCATAATCTAAGCTGAAGATATGAGTTGTCTAATGTTTGTGTTTACTGTCCATATTCTGTCAGTTATTTAGATTTAAATTCAGGGAAATTATTTCAAGAAAATCAGAAAAATGTCCTTAAGCTTTAGTGTTTTGACTCTGCAGTAGTCTTTCCCATTGACCTTAAAATTCAAAAAAATGCATCATCTTTTTTACCCTTTTTTGTTGTTGTTGTTGTCTGAAGCATCCCAGAAGTGAAAGGAGTAGTGGCTACGTTTTCTTCTTGACTTGAAACTAAATAGAAAATGTGTATCTAATGCACTCTCTTTTTTTTTTCTGTTTCAGGAAACACTCCCTGGTTTTAAATGGATTGGAAGTAGAGTAAAAGATCTCCTAGATAATGGAAAAGTAGTTCTCTTTGCATTTGAGGAGTCTATTGGTATGTACGTTAATATCACTTTAAAATTTTGAGAACTGTGTGGGGGAAATGCGACTAAAAAGGAGTGGTTTTAGTTACGAAACAAAACACAAAAGTACTTTATTTTTGTTCTTGTTAGTTATTAGTATTGGTATTTTGCTCTCATTGTATCAACTTGCCAACTATCATAATACGTGATGCACAAATCTCTGATTCCGGTGTTGTGCTTGTACAATTTCCTCATACAAACCTGTTCTGATACAGGTTGAAAGTCCTGAGATGCCAGAGCCAAACTGCTGTTGCTTTGTGGCCTTTTAGGTGAGATCAAGCATAGGATCTGTTCTTAAGCAGTTTAATATCTTACAGGTCCTCTCTGCGAGGACTCACTATTAATGACTATGTGGAACTGGAAGGTGGCTTGCTTCGGTCATGCAGTCCATCGCACCAGTGCTGCAGTTCCTCCAGGAGCTGTATACTGTCCCCTCGTACTTCAGAACAATGTGAGGAATCCAAATGTGCAGGAATAGCATTGAATACCTTATGGAAGTGTGTGAATAGTCCTGCTGACCTTTCCTTGAGCACTCTATCTTGGTAATCTTGCTGATGCCACTTACCTGTAGAGAACTCTGTAGTGAACATTTTGGCTATAGGAATTCTCCACTACTTAGGATAAATGGCAGCTTTCTGGGACAGCATGTTCACATATAATATGGCATTTGAAAATGAAGCACGCAGTGAAGAGGGTGTGTGCTTATGCCAGTTTCATTCATAAAATTAAAGAAGCTTTTAACCATAAGGAGTTAAGATCTTGCTCATGCATCCCTTCAGAAAGAAGGCATCTTGGAAGTACTGTGGAGCAGTGGTTTTTGAGTTACCAAGGCTGTATCTGTATGGGTTCCTTTGGTTCAAATTACTGGCAAGACTCTTTGCAGTATCAGTGTGCTTGCACAAAACCAGCAAACTTTTATGTTTAGCACTGTACTATGAGAGATCTCATCAGAGAGCAGATGTTATCAATCTGTAATTAATTTATTATCTTTCCAGCCCTATAACCCCTAAGTCAATTAGGTTTCTTAGGAAAGGGGAATGCATACACAGTAATAAAAACAGCTTACATGTATTGGCCAATTTTCTTTTATAGGAAGAAGGTTAAAACTTCAAATAAAGCAGTGTAATAGTATGTCAGATTATTTTTCCATGATCAATTTTTTTATTTCTAGGCTTCATGTGTGGCACATCAGTGTTGGATAAAGATGGTGTAAGTGCAGCTGTAGTTATAGCTGAAATGGCAACCTACCTGGAGGGCAAGAACCTAACACTAGCACAGAAACTCACTGAGATATATGAAATGTAAGTTGTATTTTTCACTAGTATGTTCTACTTAACTATTTTGGAGCTGGGAATAATCTAGTAAATATTTTTAATGTGTCTCTCAGATGTTTTCTCATTGTAAGTTGTTTTTTCTGATGCTAAGATGGACTACAGTCTTGAGTATTACAGATACCCCTTGAACACCCTATTTCCCAAAGGACTAAAGAGGCCCTTTCTATCGTGTGTCTGCAATAAATTCTGAAAGAGTAGAATTTTGCATGTGGATCCACCAGGACAAACTTTTCTCTTCTGTTTGATTCATGCTATGTTACTTCTCTTATCTTCTGATGGGTAGCTATATCTTAGTTGTGGTCTGTGTGCTTCTCTTTAAACACTTACTATTTTCACTTAAAAACAGTCTGGGGATTGTTAGAAGATCATGCGCTGTTCTTGCAGAGATTTGTAATAGAACATAGGTTAAAGGAATGGCCTGTGTTCAATAGCTATGGACGTGATTCATGGCAATAAAATGAGGAATGTGCTTATGTCGGAATTAAGTCATGTACTGTGATAAGCCCAGTTCATCAGCCAAAGTTTAACAGAACGGGTGGCACAGTTACAGCAAATTGTATATGCCATTCCTTTTCCTGCCGGCCCAGCAGAAGGACAGACTGTGGCCCTTAGAAACTTGGAATGAGGAAGCACAAACGATGGTCAGCATTTATCTCTTTATGGCACTTGGGAATTTGCGCTGTCATATGCAAACTGTAGCAAAAACAGTTCTGCACAGCTGGATTGAAAAAGCTGTCAATGAAGTGATAATAGAAGGATTCATCTTCCAGTCACATTTCATTTTTTAAGCTGCAGAGAAAAGGGTCTCTGCAGGATGAGGAATGGGTGGAATATAGTGAAGAACAACTTAATTTTCAATGTGCAGACATGGTTGCTACACTGAGTGCTTGCATTAGGTCTGATTAGGGATAGTGGTTTTAACTTTGATTAAATAATCAGTTACCTTCCTCAGAAGCTGTTGAAATAACCTGTTATTGTCTGCCATAGCCATGCAAGCAGCCACAATTTTTCATGGTGTGGGAATAATGCTGCATATTAATTTCCTGAGGGCTACCAAGGCTGTACCTAGCCAAATGGTTGGCGTTTATTTCTTTGGAACTGAAACCTTTGCTTGAATTTAAAAATAGCTTAAGATGATCTGAGTAATACAGTGAAATCTGCTTCAAAGTCCAAACATTTGCCTATAAATAGCTGTTTCCACAGCTGTGACAACTGCATTCTTTTTCTGCTATTGCTTTTCCAAACAGGGGCTTGCTTTAGATACCAAATGTGCAGGGAACTTCTGAATCTTGTGACTGAAAATGTTAATCTGCTTGTAGGTATGGATATCACATATCAAAGACTTCCTATTTCTTGTGCTATGATCCTCCTACTATCAAAAGGATATTTGAGAAACTTCGGAACTTCGATGCCCCTCAGTCTTATCCAAAATGTTGTGGTATTTACAATATATTACATGTACGAGATATTACCACTGGCTATGACAGCAGCCAGCCGAATAAGAAATCGGTGAGTTACAAAGTATTTTTGCAGGAGAGGTTCTGTTTTTGAAGGGACTGAAAGTTAAATACACCAAAAACTATGCAGAAAGACATACTATGTCAACTAAGATGGCAGTATAATTACCATCATCTGTTAAAACTGCTTAATAACACTTACTGGAGAGAAAACTGCTTAAATGTGAAATGGCTTGGCTATTGTTGACTATTTTGATATAACAATGAACGAACTTTATTAGTTGGAGTGAGCTTGATGCTCCTGCAACTCTTAAGCTGTCTAGCAGGCATCCAGCTGTTGGAATTCCAATGGGAGTAAGGGGCAGTCCTGTTATCCTGAAATACTGAGTCTGGTCTAGGTGATAAGGCCTGTCAGGCTGAAATGACTTGTCTAGTCTGTTGCATTGGCTGGTGGATGTATACTGCAGGGGATTTCAGCATGTTTATTTAGCTTTGTATGTACTGAATGTTGTATTAAAAAAAAAATCCTACTTCTGTGTTAGTTGGGGTGTTGTGTAATAGAATGTTGTTGTTTATGTAGGTGCTGCCAGTGAGTAAAAGCAGTCAGATGATCACTTTTACATTTCAAAATGGTTGTGTTGCCACCCTTCGGACAAGTGGAACAGAACCAAAGATCAAGTACTACGCAGAGATGTGTGCGCTGCCTGAACAGAGGTCAGTAGCATGTCTGCATGCACACATTGCAAGATGCCTTTGGGCTGAAAGGTCAGTATGCAGGAATCGATTCCCTGCCTGGTGGGGATTCCTCTGCTGTCTCCTTGGAGACCTGAGCCTCAGCTGACCATTGCAGCCTGTTAAACTGGCCAGAATGATGCACATTCCTGCTCATAAGGGATCCCCTCTGTAGTGGATAAGACAAAGAATTGAATTTTCAGCATCTGCTGCAGTAAGACTTCTTTTATTAACCCAATTTCTTGTTCACTTAGAATTAAAAAGTGACAAAACTGTGCTGCTGCTGGCAAGTATGCTTAAAACCAGGTGGATTCCTCTTGCATTTGGGAATCTGCTGTGTTGCTCTAAGCTACTGGATAGTAACTAGAGGTTTTTCCCCTTTTGACAGCCGCCTGGATTGAGCTGCTTCTAGTTTAGAAGGGGTAAAAAAATATAGGGTATGTTTACACCATTGGAATCGGGAGTGTGAATGAGGAGCCTAGGTTCCCAGTCTAGCTAACGGAGAGAAGCAGGCCCTTGAACTGGATTCCTAACCTAAATTGCATGAGTACCTGTTGTGGTTTAACCCCAGCCAGCAACTAAGCACCACACAGCTGCTCACTCACTCCCCCCCACCCAGTGGGATGGGGGAGAAAATCGGGGAAAAAGCAGCAAAACCCGCGGGTTGAGATAAGAACAGTTTAATAGAACAGAAAAGAAGAAACTAATAATGATAATGATAACACTAATAAAATGACAACAGCAATAATGAAAGGATTGGAATGTACAAATGATGCGCAGTGCAATTGCTCACCACCTGCTGATCGACACTCAGCTAGTCCCTGAGCCGCGATTCCCCGCCCCCACTTCCCAGTTCCTATACTGGATGGGACGTCCCATGGTATGGAATACCCTGTTGGCCAGTTTGGGTCAGGTGCCCTGGCTGTGTCCTGTGCCAGCTTCTTGTGCCCCTCCAGCTTTCTTGCTGGCTGGGCATGAGAAGCTGAAAAATCCTTGACATTAGTCTAAACACTGCTGAGCAACAACTGAAAACATCAGTGTTATCAACATTCTTCACATACTGAACTCAAAACATAGCACTGTACCAGCTACTAGGAAGACAGTTAACTCTATCCCAGCTGAAACTAGGATAGTACCTTTCCTTTTAGACTCAAGTGCCAACATTCCTGTGGAGTAGAGAATTGAAAATAACATAAAGGGGCCTCTGATTTGGTATTTACTTTTACCTATTGGCAGGAATTCAGGGTGAGCATATTTTTATCACTGAATGTTTTGGTCAGATTTAGGTAGTCAGTGGATAGTGAGTGGTAGATTGCCTTTGCTTGTGAAATGTGCACGTGAGGGGATACACAGATCCATGCCTAGACAGCTTTCCACAGGTTGCTGAAATATTCTTTAAAACATCTTTTTTTGCTACATGAAGTGCATTAACACAGGTATGGCCCATCTTTTGAATCATGTTTTCAAATTATTCTGAACTGACCATGGAATAACAGCAGGTCAGAGAAGTGGTAGGAGTTCTACATCCCCATTTTCTGAATGGCAGCTCTTGCCAGAAGCTTGTATTTATTTGGTCAGAGAGCTTTCTGATTGTCTGGCATATGAATGTACTTCTCTGTTACATGGGTATGGAAATTCTCACTTCAGTTAAAACGTGCTTCCATAAACCTGGGAGTGGGCAAGGTACCATTTGGTATAAGTGCTGAAGAAAAGGTAGGATATAGTTGAGGCAAACAACTGCACCAACAAGGAGGAAATAAATGCTAGAAATACTGTCCTTAACCTAATCTTAACATAAGTGAAGGCCAGACAAGTAAGTGTAGCGGGGAGAGATAAAAAGTACCTGAGGATGCTCTGATGCATCATTTGGGCTTCTGTTCATTCTGGTAAGTCAGAAAAATACATCAACCTTTAATTTTAATAATACCTATGGTTAATGGCAATTATTATCTGGAACATGAAATTGAAAAGCTTTCAAGCTTCCCTGGTTCAAGGCATAAAATGGTCTGTAGGAACCTCAAAAGGCATTCCTCTCTATAATAGCTTTGCAAATATTTCTCCGAGTTGCTGTTTATTGATTATTCTTAAAAGCTGAACATCAGGAAAGTCAGTTTTATTGCAGCATTTTTGGGTGTTTTCTTGAAAAGGAAGTGGTGACCTGAAGGGCAATGCTACGTTGCCAGTTCCACAAATGAGCAAAGCAAATGTAAATAAGCCTGTTTTGCCTATTCTGTTAAAACCAGAATGAATTTCTTTCCCTCCAGTGAGACTTCTGGGGTAGGAGAGGGATTATGCATTTTTAAAAGAGCATTGCAATGCATTAGTGTTTGTGTATGTGGATGTTATCTTTTTACTCAAATGAATGTCTGGGCATTTAAATAGGGAAAGGGTCAGTATATTACAGTGTCCTCTTGTGAGCTGTGACACTTTGCCTGATTACTCAATCCCCCTGAATTGCACTTTAGTCAAAATACAATCAGATACCCTACATGGGCATCTGGACACCATGTAGAGAAGAATATAGGGTATCTACCTCTTCTATTAGTAGCTCATTCTTACTTCTTAATCCATTTACAGTCTGTGTCTGACCAGCCTTGCATCGTTTTTGCAGTTATTAGTTCTTGTGTCCCCTCTGTTAGCCTAGAGCCCTCTAGTGGTGATTATTTTTTTCTTTAATTTAACTAAATTAATTTAAATTAATATTGCAATAGCCCCTACTGAAAAGTAGCTTGTTAAAGCAAGCAGGTTGGAGTCTTTACATGTTGATGCTGGTAGGAAACATAAGAGCTAGTTCATCACCATCAGATCTTGCTTTTTATTTCTTTTTAATAGATGCTTGGTGTGTATTAAACCTCTTGACATGGTATTGTTCTCTTTCTAGTGACAGAAGTATGCTAGAAGAAGAACTTCAGAAGCTTATTGAAGCTTTGATTGAGAATTTCCTTGAACCTGATAAGAATGGACTGATCTGGCGCTCTGCTTAGATCTCCTGTAACTGGTGTTCAAAGAAGTGACTGCCTGCACTGCGTCATGTGAAACAAAGGAACCAAGAACAGAACTCAGTTTAATACATGTGTGTGTGTATGTGTGTTAAACAGCTACATTTTTATTCTATAAAGAAGAAGCATTCTTTTGTCAGGCTTTTCACCAAAGTCTGGGCTAGAAAATTGGGATAAGGAGAAGAAGTGAGGGAAAAGGGTGGAATTTAGTATTATAATTTTCTGTCCTTTTGACCAAAAGACTCATTAACCTGCACCAATGCAAATGAACTGCCCTAGTAGGTTTAAGGCAGCTAGCTGATCTTAGCCACTAGATCTTGTCTTAAACTAATTTCAGGTACTCAATACCTTTTGTGTGAAAAGGTTTTTAAAATGGGGTAGTTGCAGTGCTTGAAAGAAGTGATCACTGCAAAAAAGCCTGCTTCTTCCTAGCTGTTGTGCGTGAATGTAGGTATCATTGTCACCGGTCTTAATTTCCAAAAATGTTGAAGTAGAGTTCAGTGCTTAGCATTTCTTGTTTAGGCAAGTTGTTCAATATGACATTTTTCAGCTACTTAAGTATCCTTCTGTTGTTAAAGGTGCTCTTGGTGCATTGTATCTTTCCTGTGTGTATCTTAAAATATTTACTTGACAGTGAAACAATAGTGGCAACACGTGCAGTTCCACTTGCAGTCTGGGTTTTGAATTATGTAGTGCCTTTCCAAGGCTTCCAGAGGAGTATAAACTTGTTCATTCCTTGGTTAAATTGCCCATGCTAAGTACCATAGGCCTTGTAACCATTTTTTTTATCCTGCATCTCCAAAGGGTCGTAAGCTTTTTTTTTTAATAAAGGTTTCAGAAATTCAGTAACTTTGAATGAAAATTCCAGCTAGTGACTGTTTTGGTTTTGATAGCTTGAATTCATACTGTCTGTGTATTTAAAAAAAAAAAAGGGAGGGTGGGAAAGTGGAGGTGTGACACTGACACCATTGATTAGTTTTTTTAGTTACTAAATCATGATTTTTTTTTGGTCATGTCTTGTAAGCTAATTTCTGTTAGAATAGCGGTTTGCAAATACTATTTATCTTCTAGGGCAAATTTTTAACATCTTCCCATTATCTGTTTCGTACCATTGCTTGAGTAGAAAGTGATACTGTTAATCACTTTTTCCAAAAAATAGACTGATACAGAAATTCTCATGTAGATATCTAGGATTTCAGAAAATAAAAGCTGTGTTTTGGCAGAGAAAAGCTGTGGAAGATACTTTAACTGAAACAACACTTCAAGAAAAATTGCATATTGATTAACTGAGAATAACACTTGTTAATGTGTGCTACAAAATTGTTAATATTCAGAATAAAGTCAGTGATGTTCTGGACACCTCCCTGCTATCACTTTACAGTAATTAAATAAAAGAAATAGGTAAGACTGGACACTTAGCAGTATTGAAGGTTACGTGACAAGACCCTAAGATGCACTTAAGTTAAAGCCATTGTTTTGCCACTATTGTTAAATCTCTAGATTTGTCCTCCATCTTATTATACCCTTACAGCTTGATGCCATAGGATTGTGCAGAGTGTTGTTGTATGTGTTGCATCTAGATGGCTTTAAAGAGCACCAAGGTTTCCGTGTCTGTGCGGGTATTGGGTATTTCATGCTGACAGAAGCTTTGCACTATAACCGTGGATAAGTATTTTGCTGTATATGAATGTACATGTACTGCAGAAGGTCTGTGTTGCACAAATTCTTATTTGCCACTGATTCTTATTTATTTAAGTTAAGAGAAAATATTTCCAAATTGTTCTGCAATTGAGTGAAATGTATCTAATGCCAAAAAAAACTTTTTTTTTTCTTGATTGTACATTTGACTGATGTGGTGGGGAAAATAGGTAAAAGCATTTACACTTAGAGTATACTCATGTTACTGTACGGCGCTGGGTAGGTCTCAGAAGGTGTGAAGGCATTTCTGACTGCTGCTTTGTCTCCAGTTTTCATGAAAAAGTGCAGATCTGGATCCCAACTGCACTGAATTTGAAGAAGGTCTTGACGTTTGTTCCACTGGCAGCAGATTAAAGCCTTAGGCATTTTGGATTTTGTTTTTAAATGGCCTACTAGTAGTACAGAAGAGAGTACTTGGAATATAATTCTGAACAAAGGTAAACACTGTAAAAAAGCGTAGTGTATGTGATGAGGCCAGCTGTGTGTATATTGTAGCAGTTAGCATTAGGAGTTATGTCTTGTGAGTTATGTTTGTGTTCCTACAGAGAGCAGGAATCTGCAATTTCCCAGAGAGATCTGCTTTATATCAGTAGGCAAGTGTTATAAATGCAGTATGGAAGAAAATAGTGATTATGTTTTCAAATCAGCATTCTTAGAAGTTGGTAACTGTTCATAGTCTGAATATCTTTAATTAAAAAAAAAAACCAAATATGAGGAGTTAAGTATCTGGGATTCTTCTCGTCGATAGATTTGAGCAGTAAGTTATAGATGTAGTAGTGCTTTTGGAATGACAGCAACAGGCACAATGTGTTGAATGTATTCTAAGGGTATAATAACTATTGCTGTTTTTAAACTGCTGCTACTGTTGTTTTCCTACTGTATTTGAACTGTTTGATATATTTATACTGTTCCATTTGTGGAACTCCTCCTTTATCTCCTCCCTCTGATCTTGCTTCCCTTACTTCTGTTACTGTGAAGGACTGTAATTCTCTTACTTCATCACCCTGTAACTTTGTTATACCTCGTGTTAGAGTTTGTTGGGCTTGTGCACAACCTTCTTTCAGTTGTCGGCTGTTCTTTACTACTTTTCAGATAAGAACAAAGGCTTTTCAAACTTGAGTAGGAAGCAGATAATAGATCAAAGTACGCTGTGGATGGTGTTTACTAGGTGCTTCCAGTTAAAATATGCCTTTTCAAAGGCTGGTCTACAGCAAGTCACTTGCTTTAAACTGCAATCATACAGCCAATGATTTGTTTTTAGCATTTGATAAAATTAGGAGGGCTTGGTTTTGTCTCTTCCTTTTTTGATGTGACAGACTTAATCTCTGTCTCACTCAGCTATATGGTAAAGTTGTGTTTCCGTGGGGCCTAGGACAGGACCTTTGTAAGTACAGGAGGCTTGCCAGGCCAGGTTGAATATCTACAATACAGACCTTGTAGCTGAATTTTTTCTTCTAGTTGTGATACAGCATCCAGTCTGTGGATTAAATAGCTTCAAGTGCTCTTCATGTCTCTCCTCCTGCATCTCTAAAGGATGCTTTCTGCCATGGCATGAGTGAACCACAGACTCTTGCGTGGAAGAGAAGGAGGGAACGTGTGTAACATGAGAGAGTTTGACTGGAAGCTTCAAGCACAACTCTAGCTATAGGCCAACACAGCAGAGCCCTGGCTTTGTTTGCTGTTGGCGTGGTGTCCTGTTCAGGTGGCAAGCCAGTTCTGTTTCACTTGCCCTTCCCTCCACTTGCATCCCCAGCAGGTTTCCCTGGGGCTGCAGGAGAACTAGGAGCTTGCCTGAGTATGTCTCCTCATTTCCTTAATTTTAAATACCCAGCTCTTCCTTCTAAGGAGGGGAAATACTCACATCATCCACAGAGTAAATTAAGGATTAAAATTCTATGTGTTCCTGTTTCAGTCATTGAGGTGAGTTACAACATGCTGTACACACTGCCTGGGGCTCCTATACGTGCCTTGGGCAGTTCTTGACTGATCTCAAGCTGTTGCTGTATCTCTGCTTGGAGGATACCTGCAGCTTGAAATTTCTGGCGTTATTCCCTGATTTAGCAGTACTCAGGTAAGCACTCTGTCCCCCCCTCTCTGCCTGGCTCCTGAAGTATTAGGGATTTCAGCTCCTGTTTTATTAAAGGGAGTGTGTTTGTGTGAAACTATCAGAGTATTGAGGGAGAAGCCACAAGGTGGAATGATGGTTTTGGTCGTTTGGGGCAGGGTGGGACGTGTGGTCTGCTTTAGAAAGCACTTGGATGTTCTCTTTAATTTAAAAACTAGTATTGTCATCACTTTGTTTTGTCTTTCCCACCCCTTTTTGCCCTCTTCTCCCCCCAAGTAAGAGAGGGGGGGCTCTTTGCATGGTGATGCCTGGGTGGTTAGAGTCCATCTTGATAACCAGGACATTTTCCATCCTCCCTTGCCCTTTGCGTGCTCAAGAGTAGCTTTGTACGAGGTGATTGAAGTATCTGAAGTTGCATCGTTCTCCTTGTCTAGAATCCTGGGGAGTTCTGGAGCTGTACTCTTGTTTACCCAATGTCTGTTCTTCCGTAAAACTAGGGCATATTACAAATACAGAGTGAGAATTTGCACTTTTCTGAAGAATTTTTGTGTGTATTGGTATGTGGATTTAGCTGAATGAAGTGTTATAAGTAATAAAATATTCTCTTCGTAGTAGCAATCCTTCATGTTTGTTTGGTGGTCTTTAGTCAAACACTTATTGCCCCAAAAACTGAGCTGGGGGATAACTGTTCCTGACCAAGTGTAGGAGGAATATTGACCATGTGCCCACTCGGATACCTAAAGCCCCAGGAACAACAGTGTTTCGTGAAGAAGCCGTTCAGAGCCTGATCCTTCTGGTGGTGATGCTAAATGAGATCTCTGTCAAACTGTGACACCATTTCCCAGGGGCTCAGCACCGAAGGTGTCCCAGGACAGAGCACCAAGGACTGACGGGCTTAGTTGTGACCTGAAGTCACCACTGATGCCACCACAGAGCAGGCGGGAAGGGAGTTGGATATTTGGGGCCATAGGACAGGCGGGCACAAGCCAGAATGAGGAGAGGCTGGAGTTTTTGGGGGTGAATTTGCTTCAGGAAAAGCAAGTCTGGAAGGGAGCTGGGGAGGGGAGCGAGAGGGTCTGTTTGTGAGCCTGTGGTGGGGAAAAGGGGAGCGGGGGAAGAGGAGCGGCCACTGTTGCAGGTGAGCTGGGGTGGGCACTGTGCAGGTGGGAGTGGGTCTAGAGCAGAGGGTCCAACCTGGGGCTGACGCCCACCCAAAAGAAAGGTTTTGGCTCCATATAGAAAGTCCCACCAGGAAAGTTGGTGAGGGAGAGGGACCATCCTCTTGCTGGTCCCTCTCTACTCAGGAGATCACCCTCTGCTCGGGATTTTATGGGGTTCTTACGCCCACTGTTAGACTCATAGATGAGTTGATTTCACCCCAGCTTGGCTTTAATATTTTAAGGCTACTTTAAAGCATTGTTAAGGTTGATGTAAGATGGTTCCTGGGAGCACAGCAGTGTGTCCAGGAGGGTTCCTGCATCCCTTCAGTGACGGCTGCAGGCTTCATCCCCAGGGGGGTCTGCATGTGAACTGTTGGGGTTTTTTCTCCTTGCCAAGGCTGAAGAGCCCCCCCTGCTCCAGATCAGAGCTCCTCTCCTCCTCCCAGCTCACCAGAATTAGCTCTGAATTATCCCCTGGTGCTTTCCAGGGAGAGATTTAACCATACCCCTGTTATGGAGGCTCATGCAATCAAATTCAACAGGTGTTAAAAGTCAGATTTATTCCTCAGTAAGCCTTCAGACTGGTTGTTAAATGAAAAAAAAAAAAAAAAAACCAACCCCAGAAAAACAGTAGAAGGACGCAGGGATGGAGAGCTTTATTCGGGCTGGGGGTGAGGGGAGCAGTGGTGTCACCCACGGACACGGCAGGGCAGGGACCGGGTTTGGGGGGGGGACACAGGACCCGGACGGGCTTCACCGGTCTGTAATTGCAGGAACCGGCGCTGGATGTCACCGTGAGCCCGTACAGAGGGACGGAGCCCCGGTGGGTGCTGCAGCTGCCCGGCTGCACCCCTCAAGGTGCGGGGACACCCGAGGGACGGGCTGGGAACCCCCCCGGGGTTGGGGCTGGGGTGCAGAGCAGCGGGGTGTGAGACGGGGACCCTGGGACCAGGTTCTGCTGCCATTAACCCTGCTGAACTGGGACGTTTCTTCCAGGAACGGCATCACCCAGCCTTCTCCAAGGCACGTGTGATCGGTTTGGGGGACCAGAGCATCGTGTGGAGGCTCTGGGGGTCCGTCCGTGCTGCTGGTCCAGCACTGGGACCCTGCGACATCAGACTGGGAGCAGCCACGGTCACTGGAGGCTGGTGAGTCCTGGCAGACAGCGATGCCTGGCTTCACATTCAGGTCTTGTCAATTTAAATGTTAATTTAGTAACTAAATTAATTACTGACATGCCAAGCCCGGCCCGCGTGGCCTGTCTCTTGGGGTCAGCTCTCCGGCGGCTCACGAAACATCTCTGGAGCCTGTGTCTCGTGGTTTTCTCCTGCTGGTTGGATCCATCTCGCCATGGGAGGACACGGCTGGTGGCCCGGCTGCTGGTGAGGGCTGTGGGCTGGTGTCCGTGTCAGGGCAGCAAGAAGCGATGAGGGTTGCTGCTTCCCATCCCGTTATGGGGAAAGCTAATGAATAATTTCTATGTGCATGCAGCAATGTATGGAGCATGCCAGAGCACCAGAAGTCCCTTCAAAGGGCTTGGGGTTGCAGCAGGACTGGCAGCCCCCAAAACCTGGTCCCTGGGGTCAAGGGGAGGCCTTCAACTGTGCTGCTCCCCAAAAGGGAAACTGAGGCACAGAGCAAGAAGGAAACACCACCCAAAAGCCCAGTGGTACAGCCAAATACTCAGTCCACGTCCACTGAGCCACCAGCTCTAGTCCATGGGTGATGTACCCTGCTTATGGGTCACTGACCAGTGGGATACAGCGTGCTCGGCAAAGAGGCGGCAGCGATGCTTCTCCCTTGATGCCAACGCCATGCCAGGCATGGGCAGCTCTCGCTCCTGCCGAGCAGAGAGGGATGAAGCGGGAGGTGAATCCCACGGGACCGTTGCTGCAACCTCGGGTCCCCCCAGCCTTCAGGGTGCTTACCCTAATGGCACGATGTCAGGCAGTGACTGCTGAACCGCAGGGGTGTCCCCTTGTTCTGTAAGGGACAGGGAGCTGGGTAGGACCAAGCTGAGCTCCTGGGGTGCTCGTGGTCCCCAGCTCCTCTCCTTTCCCAAGCCTGAGCTATCTGCCAGATGGCCGCAAGTGGCGTATGGAAACCCACCTCCAAGGCTGCCAGTTTGGACCATCCTGAAGGGAAGGGCTGCCCTTCAGCTCTGGAAACCTGTCTCATGGGGATGGAAAGGGACTGATCCTGTGCATGCACAGCAAGCAGCATCTCCGTGGGTTGGGGGCACAGCGGCCCATCCTGCCCATGCAGAGCAACATCTCCACAGCTTTGGGATGCAGGTTCTCCAGTGGCACATCAGAGATAATCTGGGTTCCTCTTTGTGAAGAACATGGAAACCTCCCCCAAAAGGGCATCACAGAAAGGTCCTCAGGGGCTTCCTTTGAAGCAGGGAGGTTTGTGCAAGTTGTACCATGACGGAGAGGGAAGGGAGCTGTGAGCAGATGTAACGTGGCAGCATTACTGAGGCCTGGGCCAAGGGCTGGGGCCAGTCCTACTGGTGTAAAATTGCAGGAGGGGGAAGGACCAGAGAGAGGGAACTGGGTTTGTCTCTATCCGAGCTGAGGATGTGTCCTCTGAGGCTGAGGAGCCTGAACAATTAGAAGTGATGAAGATCATCTAAAAATAGTAATTGTAAATGTCAGGCTGGCGAGTGCTTGGGAAACGTGCTGGGAGGATGGAGCGGCTCTGCGGAGTTATCTGTGCCCGTGCATCCTTATGCAGGATGAGGGACCAATACTCATCTGCCCTGGGTTGATCCTGCTCACCCTGGCTCTCTCAGAGACCCCCCAAAGCCCCAGAAACTGGCTGACATGGATCATCTTGGACATTCATGGCCAGAGGCATTTTCTGTGCTGTTTTATCCTGACAGGAGCTGCAGAAGATCCCAGCACTGCTTCGGATGGAAGGAGGGGTGGGAAGAGATAGGCTTCGGGGCTGACACCAGTCCCTCAACATAAATTCTTTCTCAGTGGCTTTTGATAGGGGAAAACTTCAGCAAAGACCCCCCTGTTGCCCACAGTAAGCACCATGGGATGATCCCAGCCCTGCAAGTTGGGTGATGCGCTGCCAAAACCACCTCAAAGATGCTCTGGTCCCCACTCTTCAAGCAAATGATGGGAGCCTGGTGGCACAGGAACACCCAGCAGACATGTTACCCACTCTGTTGCCTCCACCCCTGCCAGCTTCTCGCCCCCATCCCCAGAATCCCACCTGTCCCCAGCGTGCCAAAAACTTGCTTAAAACAGCTGGGAAAGCAGGTTTATTTTGAAAAAAAAAAATAATCCAGATTGGGGCAGATTAGTGGAAACATGTCCTTCCCCATCTGCCCGGGCTGTGCGGTGCCAACTCCCTGCAGGGCTGAAGACAAGTGATGAGGTGAAAAACCACCCCGAGGAGGAGGATGAGGTGGCCCCACGCTGGGGACCTGTGTGGCAAGGAGGGCATGAGGTCGTGGGGCTGCAGCCCGAGCTACTGGGGTTCAGACCCTTTTGGGGGTGTGGGGAACTACCTCCCTTCCATCCCAGCTCTGATCAGTCCTAGGTGCCCTGCCTGGGCATCCCTGCCTCTCTGGATCCCGGATCTGCCTGTCCCTTGCCCATCCTGTGCCTGTCCATCCCTGCCTCAGCACCCTTGTCCTGCCTACGTCTGTCTGTCCCAGCCCATACAAGCCCTGCCTGTCCCTCTCCTGCCTGTCCCTGCCACCCGGGGGGGGGGTCACACCACTGTTCATGCTGGGGGCTTTGACCTGCCACCCTGTACCCTGGCTGCGTCCCCCCAGCCCCTCTCCCCCAGGACAGGTCTCCAGCCCCCTCCCTGCCACTGAGGGCTCATCGCTGCCCTGAGTGGGTCAGTGCTCAGCTGCACCAGGAGCCCCCGTCCCCCAGTATTATCCCAACACAGCTAATGAGAAGCACTCACAGATAAATAGGTGGGATCCTATTTAATCGTGACTTTTTTGGCAAGGTGCAGGGGTCACCTCTGAGCCAGAGGAAGGACAAATAGAGCGGGCACTGTCCCAGGCTTGGAGGTCCCAAAGCTGCCCAGAGTTTTAAGTGAACCCTGCCAAGGTTTTAAATCCATTTCTGTGGTTTTTTGCTCTCAAATCCTTTCCTGCTATCAGGCACTTAGCCCTGCTTTGTTTGTGCCTCAGTTTCCCCAATGCACGAGGGTGACAGCTCCCACTTGCTTTTCCTAAAGGAATAAATGAAAAGCAGAGGGTTTCTTCCTTCCTCCGGAGGTGGTTTGGGTTAATCCCTGCTAACAGAGGAGGAGGATGAAGGAGCCTGGGGTGAAGCTTCACAGGGTTGAAGACACTTGGGCAGAATTACTTGTTATTAATTCTGTGTATTTTTGGAATGGGGAGGTAGCCAGTGGCTGACTTTCTTCCCTGCCCAAGTGCCGGGGTGTTGCAGCCCCGCAGTCAGCAGGGATGAGGATGATGCTCCAGCCCATTATTTCCACTTGACAAATCCTGACAAACTTCCACCAAACTTGAGGAAAAATGCTTCTTAAAGCACACCTGGGATGCCCTGGTCCAGCAACACGAGCACCTAAAACCCACAAGGATGTGTGCAGGGGGAGGATGGATGCAGGCAGGGCAGGCAGCGTTGCCTGGCCCAACGCCGTCTGCACCCACATCCACCTCCTCGGCTAAATCTCACTGCTTGCCTCTTGGCCGGATCGGCCCAAGAAACAGCGGAGCTCTTTGGGATATAAGGAAGGAAAAGCAGATCTGAAAGACCATGCTGGGTTGCAAAGCACTGGCAGCTTATAAGCATCTCATATGCAGGGCATATAAATAGACATTTTTGGGTTTTTCCCCTCTTTTTCTGTGATGAGCCACCACAGAGGGCTCTGAGCATCCTTTGCTTGATTCACACCACAGATGCTGTTTATATCCTGCATTTTATTTGGCTCAAGGAGCTGTCAGGGTAACTTTCCACTTGGGTGGCAGCTTGCTGCCAAAGTCTCAGGGCGCCGGGAACTTCGCATCGCCCTCGCCGAGCCCTTCATGGAGAGGGACCGCACAGAAATGTGATGGCAGCTGGGTTTCTCTAAACGCGCAGCTGTCTTTGGGAACCCAAAAAGCACATTTTGAGTCTCGGCTTGGTGACAAGTCTTGGTTTCGCTAATCCAGAGGTTCCCTAATCCTGCTAATTTGTCATGCTTGAGGTATGCGCCATGCAGAATAATATTAACGTTAACAAGCCACAAGAATTACGCTCCTGCAGCTGGTTATCTACCCAACCACCCACATCTGACCGCTCGCACGTCACCTTTGCTGGGCTGACAGGGCTTTGCCTCCCTGGAGGGAGTCGGAGCACGCAGCCCGGGGTCTCGGTGCACCCAGTGAGTATGGGGAACGCGATGCTCCGAACCTCCCACTGCTCAGTGCTGAAAGGAGGAGTGTCCTCATCCCTGGGGACCAAAAGCCACTGCATCCATTGGCCTTTGGCCTTAGGGAAAGCTGGAGCAACCGGCTGCCCACGCCAGCCATCCCCTTTGCCAAAGGGCTTCGGGGCCAGGATGTGTTCGGCCACTTTTCTGTCTGCTTGGAGGCAATTTCCTTCCTATCATCTATCACCAGGCACCGGCAGCCGCTGCCAGGTGGATGCTGCGTTCCTGGTCCAACAACCACCCATCTGCCTGCAAAGCCCTCCAGGCACTTCTCCTCCTCGCTGCAAGATGTTAAATCTCACCAGGACTTCCCAGCACTGTACCCACGAATTGATGCTGCTCCGGTGGAGTCGCAGCCCGGGACGCCCCACAATGCTCAGCAGCGTTCGCTCCTGGCACGGTGTGCTCTGCCAGCTGTGGCTGCCAGATGTGCAAATCCATCCCGTTGCCCTTTCTCTTGCTCAGGGGCTGCGCTTTGGCTGCACGCAGGTGGGAAATGGAGGGAGGAGGTAGGAAAGTGGATGAGGTTGAGGGGCAGGCTGAGATTTCTCCCCCATAAACCTGCCCAGTAACTCATTGCATGGGGTGGTGAGGTGGGACCAGAGCTCACAAGCTCCTAGGATGAGGAGAAAACCTCAGGAAAAGGTCCCCAAAATGCAACAAGTTTCTGCCGGAGCAACTCATCTCCAATGAGCTGAGCTGTGGGGGTCTCTGGGGCTTCACTGGGAACTGGGACAGAGCCAGGACCTGGCTCCAGTGGGGAACCAGCTCCCTGCTCAGCAGCACCAGCCCAGAGCACCCAGGAAACTCATTTTGACTCCTAGTGCCATATCCCTACCTGAATACAGCCCAGGCACACAGCTCTGCACCAGCTCCCGTTTCCAGGCTTGCCTACTTTGATACTGGGCTTGCAAGGGGGAAAATGCAACAGGGGAAAAAAGCAACAGAGTAAAATGCAAAGGAGCCTGCACCAGGTCGCATCCTTCCTGGGGCCTCCAGGAACGCCTGGGATGGTAATAACTGTGCTTTCCCCCAGCAGAGCTTTCCACCCAGTGCAGGAGCTGAATACATACACGCAGGCTCAGGGGACCGTAAATCCCACAAAATTCTTATTTACAAACCCAACTTGCTGGGTACCTGCTGCTCCCTGCATCAAGGAGCCCAAAGCACCAGGCAAACACCGGCGCTGGTCCCAGCGCAGCTGCAGGGCAGTGAGGATGCAGCCCTGGTCCTCACCCCTGCCCGGCTCGCCTGTATCAGCCTCCCGGTACAGAGAAAGGCAAACACAGATGTATCAAAATGCAACACTTAAGTTTTCAGCCCGGCACAGAGATTCAGCATTTTAAGCTTAATTTTGGGAAATGTTGTGTGTCACAGCCCTGCGCTGCCTCTCCCCGCATCTGTAGATGCTCAGCGCTCCAGTGTCTCATGAATTAGGTACCAGAACACCCAGGAGATAAAAACTGCTTTAGAGACCTAGTACCTGGATAATTTTCCCGAGTCCCTGCCCTGCTACCAGGGAAGGATCAGGACCAGCAGAGCTTGAGCTCAGTGCACAATGCAAAACCTCTCTGCATCCCTGGCCACCAAACCAGCCCAGGAAAAGAAGTTTCTATGCACCAGCAAAACTACAGAGGAGCCCACAGCTGCCTTCCTCCAGCAAACCAACAGTGATAACATCGCCTCAGCCAAGGGGATATTCAGAAATCATTGCAAGCAGCTTGACAGAAAATAGACAATAGAGTGGATGCAGCTTTCAATATATTTGCTGTAGGATATAGTAACAGGCACGGTTCTAAAGCAAACACGGGCGAGTGAACTAGGTCGAGAGCTTTTGCTTCACTCATTTTGAATTACAAAGTGCTGAGACAGCCTAGTCTAGGATATATTTTAGAGTCAGAAAAGGGCTGCCCCCGCATGCCCTGGGGAACATGCACGCAGCCGGCAGAGGCGTTTCCTACACAGCTGCATCATTTTGTGCCTGGAAAGAGCTGGAAATGTCATCGAACAGAACCAAATGGATAAATGGGCTCGGAAAAGCACATTGCTTCTCGAGGGGAGCGGCAGGATGGTGTGTTTTCCTCTGTGTTTGGAGCAAAAAAAAAAAAAAAAAAAGAAATCAAGTTTTGCATCTGTCAAATAGAAATCTAATAGGAAAGAGAGCTGTACATGGTCAAAGTCAAGTCCAGGCTCCAGGAACATCCAGGAGGACAGTTTCAGGTATTGCCCGCTGCTTCCCGGGACGTGCCAAGCAAACACTCACGTGCATGCGGTGCCGAGCCCCGCCGGCAGCGTGGCATCCCGCAGTCCGCCGAAGAAACCTGCCGCTGGAGAGGAGGCGCGGGAAGCAGCTCATAATCCTCCCGGGAACATCGGGGCTCTGTGTGCCGGCATCCCGTGGGGCCGATCCGATGCGATTCCCCCTGCCCGTGGGCACTGGGATGGGGCGGGGGGGGGGAACGGATCCAGCCTGGTCCCCTGTGGGAATCAGCGCTACGGGGTCGATTAGGGCACGGGCAGGGAGAGCCGGTCTGGAGCCCTCCGGGGAGGGTGCACCCCACTCTGAAGCACCCCAGCACCCATCCCGGAGGCCGGCTCGTCCTCAGAAACTAATTTTTGGCGGTGCCATGGCAAGGGGATGGGAACGGGGCTGGGGCGAGGTGGATGCCGGGAGCGGAGGCGTCGAGGGGCGGCATGGCGGGTGGATGCCGGGGATGCCGGAGGGGCGAGGGTGGGATGCTGAGGGTGCCGTCAGAGGCCGGGGGTGCCGACGGTGCTGGTGCAGCGTGGATCGGCGTCCTGCTCGTAGCGGTAGTGGTAGCCCTCCATCTGGTCGCGACAAGCCTCGCGGAGGTTGTGGAGCCAACGCTTGATGCCGCGGCGGTTCAGGTAGAGCACCATGAGGAAGACGATGCCGATGAGGGCCAAGACGATGCCGAAGAAGACGTAAGAAGCCGTCTCCAGCCGACCGGGCTCGGCGGCCGCGCACGCCAGCCCCTCGGGCCGCAGGCGCAGCAGGGTGGCCCCGCGCAGCGGCGGCGGTCCGGCGCAGCGCAGGCCGTGGGCGTCGGGCACGCGGGCGGCGGCGGCACGCAGCCAGGCGAGGAACGGGCGCAGGGCGCAGTCGCAACTCAACGGGTTGGCCCCCAACGTCAGCCGCAGGCCCCGCAACCCCGGCGCTTCCAGGCTCCGCAGCTCGGCGGCCGCCAGCCGCTGCAGCGAGTTGTTACGCAGGTCCAGCTCCTCCAGGCCGGCGGGCAGCAGGGCGGCCGGCAGCGCCCGCAGCCCGTTGCCCGCCAACTCCAAGCGCCGCAAGCTGAGGTTGCGCAGGGCCGGGGCGAGCTGCTCCTCCAACGGGGCGGCCAGCAGCGCCTGGTTCAGCTGCAGCGTACGCAGCAGCGGCGCGCCGGCGAAAGCGCCGGCGGCCACCGAGAGCAAAGGGTTGTGGCTCAGGTCGAGGGTACGGAGGGCGGGCAAGCCTTGCAGAGCCATGTCCTCGATGGTTTGGATGTTATTGTGGCGCAAGCGGAGCAGGCGGAGGTCCGGCAGCGGGCGGGCGGCGAAGGCGGCCGGGTGGAGGACGCTCAGGTTGCTCCCGACGATGCTGAGGTTGTGCACGGTGACCGGCAGCTCCCTCGGTGGTTCTTCCAACCTCTCGTACCGGCACTGGACCAGCTCCGGGGTGGCCACGCAATAACAAGCCGACGGGCAACCCCCGGGGGCGACGGCGGGGGGCACGGCCAGCGGCAGCAAGGCGAACCCCAACCAGGGCAGCCAGCCCCCGCTGCCCGCTGCCCGCTCCTGCCTGCGGGCCATGCTCGCTGCCCGGGCATGCAGGGCTGGGGGGGGGGCTAAGGGGGGGGGGGGTGGTGTAGGATGGGAGGGGGGGGGCCCGGGGGGAGCGGGAGGGCGCGGATGGGGGGTGATGGAGGGGTGTGGGGGGACAGACCTGCCTCCCTTCACCTTCCCCCCCCCCTCCTCCTCCTCCTCCCCCGCGGGGCTGAGCTGCCTCCGGCGCGGCTCCCGCACACGGCGGCTCTGCCGGGAGCGCTGGCCGTGCCGCTGCCCAAATCCGGCTGGGGGGGAGGAGGGGGAGGAGGAGGAGGAGGAGGAGGAGGGATGAGGAGGAGGAGGAGGAGGAGGAAGGGGGACGGGTTGGGGCTGCCTGGCGCTGCGGGCTGGGCGGAGGAACGCCGCGGGCTGCTGCCGTCGGGGGCGGGAGGGGGGGGGAGGTCGGGGTGTTTTGGCACGGCTCGGTTCGGCTCGGCTCGGCACCGTTCGCAAGCCCCATCGTGCCCCCGTCGCTGCGGGAGGTGGGGGGGCTGGGGTCTGACGCGGTCCCCTTCCAGCCCGGGGAGGGAATTAGGGGATGTGTCCGTCCCCATCAAGTCCGGGGAGGATTTAGAGGGGGTATCCTGGTCCCCTTTCAACCCGGAGAGGGATTAGGGGATGTCGCGGTCCCTTTCTAGCCCCGGAGAGAGGTTTGGAGCTGTACCGGTCACCTTCCAACCCGGGGAGGGGTTAGAGAACGTCGCGGTCCCCATCAAGCCCGGGAGGGGGTTGAGGGCTGTCCCGGTCACTCTCCAGCCCCGGAGAGGATTTGGGGGGGGTGTCCAGGTCCTTTTCCAGCCCCAGAGAGCGTTTTGTGGCTGTCCCGGTCCCCTTCAAGCCCGGGATGATTTGGAGGCTGTCCCGGTCCTTTCCCAGCATGGGGGCAGTTGGGAGCTGCTGCGGTTCCCACCCCCCCAGCCCTGAGGAGGGGATGGGGGCTGTCACGGTCCCTTTCCAGCCCAGGGAGGATTTGGGGGCTGTCCCGGTCCCCTTCCAGCCCCGGTCCCCATTCCCCGCCCTGCCCTGCCAGCCGGACACCCCGCAGCATCCCTGAGCGTTGCAGCCTGGAGAGAGATGCAGGCAGGATTGTCACCGCTGCCTCCAAGTTATCACCGCTTTTGCTTTTCGGGACTTGGTCCTATCGTCCCTCGTGGGTCCCCATCCCCTGCCCTGCTTTGTGGGGAGCCGTGGGGTCCAGCCACCCGGATGACCCACGCTCCTGGGAGAAGGGATGCTGAGGGACAGAGAGGTCATCGCTTTTATTGGACCAGCTTCGAAAAAATCCCGACCGGCGCTGGGCATGCAGCGCTGGCCCGTTGTGCACTCCCGGCTTTATTTTCTCTTTATTGTGGTTAATAAAAGATATTACCTCTGCTGCAAAGACTGATTTGGTCTCACCGCCATCCCGGGGGGCTGCCCAGGGCTTGGGGGGGCACAGGCTGCTGTGTCTAACAGCAGCCAGAAAAATCAAGGAAGCTTGTGGGAGGGGCAGGGGGAGAAGAATAGATTTGGGAATATGTCAAAAAATTGCGTGCCATCAAATATTTAAGTGTGGGGCAGCATCCACTCTCGCACCAAAGGAGAGGGAGTGGGGAGAGCCAGGTGTGCACAGTGGGTTGTGCTGAGCTAGCACTGCAGCACTCATGGATGGAGCCTCCTCTCCCCCCAAATAGCACTTTAGGGCCCATTTATCACATTTAATTGCTATATTTAATGAATCAATAGCGCTCTGAAAAACAAGGCAGATGGTGGGCCGGGTCCACCGCTTTGCGTGGAGGTCCTGGCAAACTCTCATCCACTGGGCTACAAAAATCCCAGCACCTTTTAGTCCTCCTCCGTGGCTCCTCGGAGAAGGAGCATCTGCCGTAAAACCCAAGGCTGAGGCAGGGCACCTTCGCTCCCTCTCCAAAAGCCATAAAACACGGCCGGTGAGTGACATTAGAGGTTGTGTGAGAGCACGAGGCTCTCTGCAGCTGAAAGGGAGCCGAACTCTTTGACTTTGAAGGGTGGAGATGCTCCAAGGTCCGGAGGGAATGTGAGCTCTAGTGCCGTACTGTGGCGGGGTGGCTCTGGGGACGTGGGCACTCTTGCTTGGTGGGACCATGGTGCCTTCCTTGCCTGTTGCAAACATCCTGGACTTCCCCAGGGATGGCTGGTGTGGGGCTTGGGGAGAGGGTGATGAAGTCCCAGCATGGGAGCTGGATGCAACCGTCATCTCAGCAAAGCTGTGAGCCTTTGGGGAGCTGGGGCTGTGCCAGCATCTGCAACTGTTCCTCCTCTGCACCTTGCTGTCCTTCTGCTCCTCCTTTTCACCTTGTGGCATCTCTGCTCCTTGTTTCAGCCTGGTCCAGCCCAAAACCAGCTCAGGACCTCTGTCATTTCAGACACAGGAGTGAAGGACAATTTTTTCCCTCTTTCTCTTCACAGCCACTGTTTTCTGGCCTCTTTTCAGATGGGTCATAGCTTTCCTGAAGTGCAGAGCCCAAACCTGAGCCTCCAGGCACCCCAAGGAGCAGAAGGATAGCCCCATCTTCCTCCATCCCCAAAAGGATGGGTCGCTTTTGGATTTATGGTCTCCTCTTGCCATCCATCCTATCAGTCCTGTGTGTTCGTCTCGTCTCTAGCAACATCCATGTGTCTTTGCTGGATGGCCCTGGATCAGTTTTCCACCCTTTTTACCAGTCTGCAGTCTCAGTCCTGACATCTTGGCATTGACCATCAGGTTGATGCTCTTCATTTCCAGTTATTAATGGTCACACTGGATCCTGCAGCCCCTCAGACATATGGTCCCCTTCGAGCTCCTGTTGGACTTGGATTGGTTTTGGGTCCTCCTACACCATCTCCCCCAGACCATAACTCTGCATTTGAAACAGCATCGAAGTCTTCTTGCTGTTAAAGGCAAGGAGATCTGCATCACCCCAATGCCGGGAGTCCATTGCCGTGTCGCAGGACAAGATTAGGTTGGGCTGATGCAATTTATTCCTACAATTTAATACAGACCATTACTTATCACCTCGTTATCTTCTGGAGGTTTCCAAAGAGAACTGATTACTTGCGCCGTGTCTTCAGTAACCAGTGTGAAGCCACCTGCTCTGCAATATTGCTTCTCTTTTCCTCTCTTTGATGATGGCCCATGTTATTTTTGGTTTTGCAGCCCGGGGATGTGCAAGCATGGCTCTGGTTCAGATCTGAAGCCCTTTGGGCTTCCCAGCTCCTCTCCCACTGCGTCCCACCCTGGTTTTTTTGCTACTGGTGCTGCTCCCGTTGGCCGATTGCAGATGGCTTTTTAGCGAAGGCTGGAACAAAAAGGCATTAAATGATTTGGCCAGCTCCTTCTCGCAGTAAGAGCATCGTTCCTTCCTCCTCCATCCCTCCTCATTTTCCGCTGCTGCAAAACAAGGCTGAAGGCTCTCCTCCTCCTCCTGCCCACACCTCCCTGTGGTCTTGGGCTGTGTAATTGTCCATGTATTTTTGCTTGCATTTTACTTGCGGTTTGTGGACAGTGTGAAAACCGCAGCTTTGGGTGTAAGGCATCTCATGGTTCCAGAGTTTCCCTGCCTACAATTCCACGACAGAGGAGGGCTGAGAGCAGTGGGGCATGAGGCAGTGGACGGTACAGAAAAGCTTCTGGTGCTCGCCAGCCTTAAACTGGCAATTAACAGTGTTAAAACCACAACCCTTTGTCTCCCCCGTCGCACAGTTATGGGTAGAGGGGAAGATCTGAAGACATAATAGATGATTTAAAAAAAAAAAAAAAATTCATTTTCTGGCCTCTGCGCCTCTCCCGGGCACATTTTCAAGTCTTACTCCACAAGCGCAAAGGCTGAATTGCTTTTGTAGAGGGATGCTCTTGCCCAGCCTTGTGCTGCCCCAGGCGTCAGTGTTGGGGAAGAGTCGATGTGCCGGTTGCAATATCGTCGCGAGATGTGTCGGGATGGAGGGGGAAGGAGCAGAGTGGAGCTCGCCACATGCAGCAGCTCTCTGCCTCCTCTGCCCTCTTAGAGGGGGCATTTCCACTTCTTCTGGCTCCCTTTTAGTTTTTTTTTTTTGCTGTTCCTTATAGTCCCTTTCAAGTGACGGTTTTCTGCCCCAGCCACATGCTTTGGGGCAGCGTGAGAGCAGCCCTCTTGCTGCTAAGAAATCCTATAATCTGTAAACTGCAGCATTTGAACCCAGCTCTTAACCTTTGCTCAGCAAACGCCAGCAGCAGCTGAGCACAGCCTCCCTTTAAGATTCATGCCTGTGAGACTGGAATTGCTCATTTCTCTGTGGAAGGATCCTTGGAAAAATGCTGGAAAATGAGGAATATTTTCTTTTGACAGTTTCCATATGAAGCTGTTGGAAATGACACTTCTTTCACTTTGAAAAATCCTCCCACCTGTATTTGCAAGGGATTTGGCACTGAAGTGTGAAGTCCTGTTTCAGGTTTTGCTTCATCCCAGATGATTTCTCTCCCTCACTTGCACCCTTTTGGGATTGCAAAAGGTTTTGTAAAAATCTGCTTTTAGCCCAACGTGGGATAGTCCCCAGGATGCAGGAGAATGGGAGAATAAGTCCCAGATTTTTTGTCTGGGATGGTGCAAAGATGCGATGGGCGCTGGGGCTGGGGGCCAGGCTGGGACTCCCCGGTCCCGTGGCCAAGCCGTTTCCCCCTGACCCAGCAGAAACTGCCTTCCCCCGTCCTGTTTGCTCAGCACGAGCAGATAAGAAGTGGGAAATGAAAGGCAGGCCAGGACGGGCAGACAAAACAAGGCGAGGATGGCACGTCCCCGCGGGCTGTGGCTGGCCATGGTTATTGCTGCAGGCACGAGCTCATCCTGGGGATCGGTGGTCACCAGCAGAGACCCACCGCCGGCTGGGTGCTTCACGCCACCTCCTTTTCTTGCTCCACAGCTCCCGTGTCCATATGTCCCAGCTGGTAGCACCCAGATCCCATATGCCATTTGGTTAGAGGATGGTGAGGGTCATTTTGGTAGCACAGCCACCATCCATCCCGCAGGGTCCCAGGCCACCACGCTTCTGCTAATTGATTCATTGGCATCCAGGCAGCCAGGTGGAATTGGACCTGCTGAGCTAATTGGTGCGTATTTTAAGATGGTATCAAAGATTTTGCATTTAAACATTATGGACTTGCAAATGCAGCTGCGGGTGGGCAGGTCTGCTGGGGCTGGTCACGGTCATCGTGGTATGAATTGGGTTGCAGTGACTTCGGACCCCCTGGGCACGGGACCTGGAGTCATCAGGGTGGTTTTTCACCCCAAATAAATGAAACCCTGCAGTGCTGGGTTGTGATGGCCAGCTCTCTTCACTGTTTTGTAGCCCCGGGTTGAGAACAAGGGTGCAGATTAATGGGCGTCAGGGAGCGGGTGCTTTGGGTGCCCACAGCCAGGCTTGGCTTTGCTGTGTACCCAGGACACAACAGATGCATGGAGCAAATGCTACACCAGCCCAGCAAGAAAAAAAATCCACCCATGGAAAAGCCACAAGATGCAGGAGGGTAGAGATGGCCCTTCCAGCTCATCAGGGCTCGGGTACAAAGGCAACGGCTCAGCAGAGCCCGTGTTGTGTTTAACCACTCTATTTATACCGTGATATCCGAAGGAGAGAGGACCTTTTCCCCAAATGTCTGCAGAGCACCGTGCATGCTAGTAATGCTCTATAAATACATTAGCAATAAATAATGAATAACCTGGATGGGCATTAAAGTGTAAACAGGAGGTGAAGGGCTCTCTCCCATTACCGGTCCCCCGAGACACCGGAGCAACCCTCTCTCCAACTCTGGCTTGATGCAATTCCAACTGCCGAGTCACAGCAGCGACAATATCATAGATCAGTGGCTCCATAGTTAAGAAAAACAAGCCAAAAATAGTCCGGAGGGCACAGTCTTCCTCCCGATGGCATGCTGGATTTGCTTGCATCAGCGTTTTTGCCTGCGGTGCTCCTCTGCCTGCGTGGGCTGACACTCCCAAGGAGTCAGAGTCCTCTCCATCGCACTCTCCACCCCCGGAAAGCTTGGGAGCCCCCTGATTTGGGAAGCTTTATCTCCCTCAGATGTAGAAGAAGTGGGGAGCTGTGCCAGCTGAATGTGGTCCCCAAAAGTCCCTGCCCTGTGACTCAGGGTGGCCCCATCCCCTGGATGGGAGGGGACTTGTCCCCATTGCGATGGGGTCAAACGGGATCATTCCCGCAGATGGTCCCAAGAGACAGCACGGACACTCACCTGAGGTGCAGGGAGAAAAAGATTAAATGAATTTATGGATGTGACATGGGATCATTTGGGGAGGGGACTCTTGTGCTACTGAGGTTACGGGATAATCATGGGCTGGGGCTGATCAGAGGCATTCAGACTGTGTTTGCACATCAGGGGGTCCCACGCTGTTTCAAAAGGGTCCTCACAACCCCAAATAAAAGCAAACCCTCTTGCTACCAGCTGTAAATGATTCATCTCAGGGTCCCCAGTCTTCCTGGTGAGGACACCTTGGTTGGGGCTTGGAAAATGGGGCTGCCGGCTCTGAGCCCTTCTCCTCCTGCAGCCTTGCTCTGCCAAAGCTGGGCATTAATACATCAGCCGGCTGCAAACAGCTCAGAAGTGGCTCTGCTTCAGGAGAGAGGGAAGGGATGAGATCTTTGTCTACCTGGCTTTCATGGGAGCTTCACGCTCAACCACGGCGGTGTGAGTTGGGAGCTGTGCCAGCCCGGCTCTGGGCTCGCAGGGTCAGCAAACCCAGCGCGTCATGGTCTGGTTGGGCTCTTTTCTCTGATTTCGCTCTTGTCCGTGGCTCTGGCAGTGAGCAGGCTGGCCAGTGGGTCCTGTGGCCCCACGGCAGCCCTGCAGCAAGTCTGGGGTCAGGAGGTAATTCATGGGGTGGCACGGCAGCATCGGCTGGGAATGGGGCGGTCGCAAGGTTTTTCCCCTTGCAAAGGGGTGATGCTCGAGGTCTGGCTGGAGCTGGGAGCTGCCGACGCGGACACGCAGATGTGATGCATGTCAAGGATCTCGTAAATTCTCCGCCTGATAAAAAGAGCTGTAGGGAGCTGGAGGGTTTGGGGACTAAGGAGCTACGTGTCTTGGAGGAAATTGCTTTGCTGGAGCTTCTGCTGCCCTGTGTTTGGGGCAGGCTTTACATCTCCCCATGCCGTGCAGCCCCCCAGCCGGTGGGAGAACGCAGTGTGTGCTGGAGGTGGGAACACCAAGTTGGGACCTTGGCTGGAGGAGCGGGCTGCCCACCTCCATCCACCCCTCGTGAGATGGGTCTGTAGCAGGACCTGGACACAGTTTGGGGAGGCCCCATCTGGGATGCTGCATGCAAGCCTGGAGGGGAGCCAGAGCAGAGAGGAAGGTTGTTGGAGGTGTGGTCGGGGTCCAGTTAGTCTTAGCCCACCTCTGTGTTGAGAAGGATTTCTTAATCCTGACAAACAGACCCCATTTGTGTATTCGAGCTGCCAAAAAAGTCCCCATAAAATTTAATGTGCATTTTATCTACTGGATCTCTCCCACCCATCACCAAGACTGGGGCCAGTCTGTATCGGTGAGAGCGTATATGTTTAATAAAGCAGCATAAGCCATTAACATACATAGAAAAAAAAAAAAATAGGATTGCTGGGCTGCAGCAGAGATCCACCTCCATCCATCGCCGATTGCCCCTCTCCTGGTGTGGCTAAGCTGGATGATAACAGCAATACTGTTTAATTATCTGCCCAACACTTTCTGGCTGCTGCGGTATGGGTAATTAGGCGAAGGGCTCCAAAGTGCTCGCCTGTTGTATCGTCTCTCCTCGTTGCAGAACTGCCCCCACCCCCGGCGCCCTTCAGGCCTGTTTATCTTTTTGTGTTGCTTCAGAGAACTATTATTTCAGGCTTTTCAGGGTGTCAAATCCATTTCTAGAGTTTAACGAGTGGGTTGGAAACCACGTTAATGACGTGGTCTGCTGGGGAGGGTGAGGGGATGGCAGTGGAGCTCACGGCGGAGGGAGGGGAGCCGACCTTCCGCTACCCCATGCCGCTCGGGGCTGAGCTTTGTACCCAGGGACGGCTGATGCGAAGCTGCTTGTAGCATCCCAAATTATCAAGTCAAGTGAAAGCCGAGGGAGTGATGCAATTAGAAAGCAAGCAGCTGACGGGCTGCCGCGCGCTCCCTCCGCAGCTCCAACATGTGCTTCCCCTCGATATTTTTCATCGCCAGCCAGCTGAGCTCTTGCTACTATACCAAGAAAATAAAAAGCTATAAATTTTCCCGAGCTTGGGACTTGGGGGGGGGGGGCACGATTACTCATATCAGAGCTGACAATTAATAATGGAGACATGACAAATTACACACTCACCTGCAATAGCGCATGGCACCTTGAGAATATTTAATTAAAGCTCAGTGCTGCGGCTCCCAGGCACCCTGAGCATGGAGCTGTGAAGTCCTGGTTTTGATGTCGGATGGCAGAGCTGAACTCAAAGCTCCTCCCATGGGCATGGTGAGGGCAGGACTGAGGGACAGGCATCCTTGGGGACAGGGCCATCACCTGGGGACATTGCTATGGGGAAATGCGCTTAGAACAACCTGTTCCTGGGGGTCTTCCCCCTCCATCCTTGCAGGATGGGGGATGGCGTGGAGGAGGCTGATCCTGGCCACCATGAGGCTGTGATGATGATGATGATGGTGAATGGCTCTACCTGCTTGGGGTCATGGAAATTAGCCCTCGGAGCTGCGAGCGCAGATGGGCTGGAGGCTGTTGTGAATCCTTGTCCTTCCTGCTATGGGAAATTAAAAAATAACCATGGAGGATAAGAAGGGGAGTGGGGGGCACAGGGGAGTCCTGCGGCTTCCCTCTCCCCTTTCTCTGCCTGTTCTGCGTCTGCTGGGTCATGGAGCCAGGGTTTAGCATAAGCCAGCACAGTCCCGGCTGGGCTTCCCTTGGTGGTAGCCACCCAAATTTGGTGTCCCTGGAGTGCTACAGACCTGCAAAAACGGTTCCCTATCTGCCCCATGCTGCACCCCACAGCATGGGTGCAGATGTTGGGTCCTGCCTGTGTCTGTTCTGGGGGGAGGCTCTAGGGACTTCTCCAAAGCAGCAAACTGGTGGCCAGTCCCAAACTGGGGTGCAATGAGCTGGGGAGATCTCTGCACCCTGCCTCCTCAGGGTATTTCTGTCTTCCAGCTGCTGAAATACTGTGGTAGGACATGTTTTTGCATTATTCAGGTGGCATAAGTTGTCTCCTGAGTCTAAAGGAAAAAAAAAAGGCAGCTGCCATGGCCATGCCGAGTGTCCCTCTTGCAGAAGGTGATCGGGGTCACCGTCACCAGTGACAGTCCTGCTCTGGATGGGGACCGGGCAAACGTGCCTTCCCCGGAGACAAGAGAACCTAATGTAAGACCCCTGCAAAGAAGAGCATGAGACCTAAGTGTCTCAGAGACCCTAAATGACAGCTCAGACTTTGTTCCTCATCTCCCATGGGCAACAGGATTTTCATGGTATTTGGGGCTACCTTGGAGCTGGGAGGGATGATGATTGTGTAGCATCCAGCAGCTCACCTGCGATGAACCTGGGCTCAGCGGATGAGGTTTATGGCGAATTCTTCCTAAGGGAGATTTGATGATGATTTCTGAGCAAGGAGTGACAACAGAGCTAATTGCAATGTTTAAAAACGCCTGCCTCCTGCCTGCAGAAGGCATTCTCGGGGGAAAAGCGGAGGCCAGCGATCAGCAGGATTATAAATAACTTGCTGTGGGGACCTTCCACCTTCCCTTCTGTGGCACGGTCATAAATAGTTTGCTTTGGGAAGCACCGGTGCATTAGTGAGAGCTGTAAAACATCAAGGGCTTTGGCTTGGCGCTGCTGACTGAAACCCCAGCAAAAACCTGGGGAGAAAAATGAATCCCATTTTCTTTTATGAACCACAGTGATCTGCTGGCTAAAAAGGGATTTTTAGGAGACTCACAAACTAAAGCCCAGCAAGGACAGACCTGCCCCAGAGTTTCACCCAGGGGATAAGTTGTTTGAATGAAGGTGATGCAAAATGTGTCCCAGCAGAGCAAACCATGAAGCCACCCCAGGTGTTGTCCCACATTGCAAGGTGGCACAGGGAGGGACCCACCGGTGATGCTGTGGCCTTGGACACTCTGTCCTTGGTGGCACCGCGAGGAAGAGGAGGGGTTCGGAAGGGCAACAGGATGGTTTTGTGGATGCTATTGGGGAGCTCCTCCCCAAGGAGCAATTTGGGAGAAAGGTGCAATGTGCAAGTGGAAAAGAGGAGGTGTTGGACTTGCATGGTCGTGGGCAGGACTCAGCCCAGCAATGCCAACTCTTTCAGGGGGATAAATGCTGCCCCAAAAGGGTGGCTGGGGGCCTGGGTTGGTCACCAAGTGGTTGCAGCAGAGCTCTGGGTGGGTGTGGGATGGAAGAGTTGCCCTGCCACCCCACATGGGCAGGTCTCGTGGAGTTGTGCTTGGAGGAGCCAACATCAGCCAGAGGTGTGGTAAGCTCGGACCTTTTTGCCTTCAGTCTGCAAGATGTCAGTGGCAGGACTGGGGCTGTGCACTAGCCATGCTTGGAGAACTTTCCATCCCCATCCATGGTGATGTCTCCAAGCCTCCTCCAAGTCTTTTCCTGACCTTTCCGCACCATCCCTGGCCAACGTCTTTGTCCTTCAGCCCAAATTGCACCAAGAGATCCCATTTATGAGGTCTTGAGGAGAGTGTGGTGGCAGCTGGTGGGCTGGAGAGCCCTGACTGGTCTCCTGCGCCCTTGATAGCTGTCACCCTTGTCCACGTATAGCAAAAACCGGTGGGGTAGGAGGTGTTGTTGGACAGAGGGCTCCCAGCTGGGTGGGGAAGGCGCTTGCAGCAAGGCATTGCTGTTGAAAGCAGCGGAGTGACTCAGCAGAGCCAGCAACCTGATATTTCCCGCAGGAGCATCTCTAGCACCATGAATCAAAGTCACGAACAACCCACAAGGCAACCGCCCTCCAAAGCTTCCTGAGCCTGGGCTGGGGCAGAGCTCTGGCTTTTCTCCCTCTGCTGCTCCTCATGCCTTGCACCCAAGCAGGGTGGGCTTTCCTATGCCACCGGAGAGACCTGTGCCACCGTGGGCAGGGCAGCAGAGGTGGTACCTGAGCAAAATGCTGCAGCCAGAACATTTTGCAGGAGAAAATGCAGACAAGGGAGTTGATAACATCTGGTAAATGATCCTTCTGTTATTGCTGTTTTATTGTTGTTTAATGGTTGGCATATAAAACCCCAACAAGCTTCATCAAGGTTGCGATGAAACCTTCTGAAAATCAAAGCAAGGGCTGCTCTGAAACTGCTGCGTGGGAGGGGGAGCACGGAGAGCCCCCAGCTTTTGACTTCTCAAAGACATTTTCTGCGTCACCTCCCTGGAGGACCTCTCTGCTGATGACGTAGGACCTGAGGGAGATGTCATCTCCACAGGGTCCCTACACCAGGGAGGGCAGATACCTCTCAGCAGCCCCCCAAAAGCTTTTACACTGGGCTTAGGATAGAGGTTTTAAAAAAACCCCCTGCTACATGGAGAAGATTTTAGGGATGAGCAAGTGGGATGTGATCGTGTCCAGGGTTATTATTAACGTCAGAGCTGCTAGAATTGCTCGACTCTGGTGATGCACCAAGGGCGTGGGACCAGCTGGGCTGGGAGCAGAGCCAGCTCCAGTTGCCAGTATCCATCCTCACCTGGAGGTTGGTGCACATGGGGAACGGGAGCAGGGAAGGCCACCTCCCTGTGCCGGCTGTTGGGGACACATGGCTGTCCCTGGTGTCTCGTTCTTGGCAGGGGGAATTATTTAGTCTTTGGCAGCCCTGCTCCTCTCCCAGCCACAATCACCTCTCCAGGATGAAAGATGCTCCTTGGCATCTTCTCCTTGGGCTGCTGTAGGGAGGGATGTGTGAAACAGCTATTTCTGCAAGAGGAATCTGTCCCTCCCTCTTTGCCCAGGGTTGTCCCATCCATCTACACTCCAAGGGTCTTTGTCCAGGTACCGTCAGGGTGTAGGATCCTGCTCAAAGCAACCATCTCCATCGTCTCTGTTGAGGAAGCATCTCCCTTCTCTCAAGCACTGACCGTGCTAGTCCTTGACGTTTTTCCAGAGCAACCCACCCACGCCTCACCATGGTCACCACTATCCCCAGGGCTGGAAGGAGACACTAAGACCCCAGGACACGGTCCCTGGAGGCAGCTCCCTGCAGAGAGCTGGCGGGTTGTTTACGACTGGCAGAAGTGATGGTCCAGCCATGGTGGTTCTTGTTTGCTGGTCTGAAGCCTGCAAAAGATTAGGAGAAAACAGATGGCTTCTAATTGGCAGCGCCAGCTTACTTCCTGCTCTCCAGATAAACCATTAAATTAAGGCTTAAATCAAACTTCATACAAGTTAAGAGGCTGCTTGTAATTATTTCGAAATCTAGACAGACTTAAAGGCCTGGATTAAGGCTCTGTTTACTGTAAACGATGAAAAACGCCTGCTGTTTCCTGTAAGGCTGAGCAGCAAAGGGCTGAAGTGCTGGAGATGGGACTAGCAAACTCCTCAGCTCTGATGCCCAAGGTTTTGGGGGAAGAGCAAGAGGTCATGGACTTTGGCCATGCTTTTACATGGTAGCAGACCTGTGGGGCCACCTGCAATGGGGCTATTGAGGACAATGCAGCTCACTATGGGACATGCCAACACAAGCAGGAGCCTCTGGAGACCCATGGGGAGCGAGAGCTTGGTGGCAGCCAGGGAGCGGTCCAGGGCTGATCAGAGACATGGGATATTTTTAAATGAAGCTGACTTCAATCATGTGCAGCTCAATTAAGATAAACAAAAATAAATGAGCTACCCATCAGCTGAGGCTGCTTAAAGGGAGTGATGCCTCTGGAGCGCCTGGGAGCATCCCCCGCCAGAGCAGCACGTGTTTATGGCTGGTCCAAGGATGCACAAATGCATAAACTCATGTGTTTGGGAAAGACCTGTGTCCCTGTGCCAGGGCAGGGGCATTTCCACCAGGCCATTTCCACATTTCCAGGGTGCATGAAGGACCTTCCTGGCCTGACTCCAGGTGCATTTACATTTCAGAAAACCCAGGGGTTTGGCAGGGGGAATTATTTAGTCTTTGGCAGCCCTGCTCCTCTCCCAGCCACAATCACCTCTCCAGGATGAGAGAAAAACCTAAAGGATTTTCCCAGGTGCTGTGCTTGAAACTTCAGACTTTGCTGGATCAGACCTTCAGTTCCTGACCTGTATGCATTTGAGATGTACACTGCATTTGGAGCTATTCGGTTGTCAGTCACGAGTCTGACTCCTTTTTCCCTTCCAGGCAACAAGTAGCAACATCTCACTGAAGAACACCAATCCCCCCCAAAAGTCTCCAGGAGGTGAGATTTTTGTTGTTTGTCCTAGAAAAAACCAACATGCCTGCAACTCTGGCCAAGCGATGTCTGAAACTTCTCCCTTTCTTAGCCCATCAAGCAGGGAAAATGCCCTCAATTCTACCCTAAAACAACTGAGGAGCTGCTATCTTTTCCTAAGATTTTGTTTGGGTGCCAACATTTAACCTCTGCATGAACTTTCTCGGCTTGTTACCACTACAAGCAAAGCACAAACCTCCAGAAACCTGGAAAGAGGGGAAATATCTGGAGAATGTTGAGACTCATGATAAGGACCCATCCTTGAGGTATTAAGGCAACCAACTCACCCCGAGTCAGGGTGATTCAGCTTTTTAAGAACTGGGCCCAAAAACCTTGTCCAGGGTCACACTGGGAGTCTGTGGCCCAGGCTCATATCCAATGTCAAGGTCTTATGTGCTGATAAAGCACAGGAGACGTTGAGCACAGCAAGTTATGGGAAATAAATACTACCCCTTCCCTACTTTAGGTTTTGCAGCTCGTGGTTAAATGCCAAGATTAATTGGGGGGTTTTGCAAATGTAAAAGATTTATTTTGGGGGGAAAAGTGGTTTACTTGCATATGGCATGAAATTTTATCCTTGATCGCTACGTGCTTGGCTATGTCTCTTATCCAACAGCATTTAAAAAGCTATACATGCTTTGATTTGTGCACTACAGCCCCCTCCTCCCGACGGCTCTGCAGGATTAGCCACCTATCCTGCCACATGCTTTACTCTCTGTAATGCCCATTAATAAAGTTTCCTTTAATCCCAGATGCTTCACAAGCAGAGGGCAGATGCAAGGGGTAGAGAAGTGGAGCCGGAGCCTCGTGTGTGGCTGAGGTCAGCGCAGCATCCCAGGGCTGCTTTTCCTTTCCCCCTAATTGGGTTTAGGGGATAGCTAAATCTCATCTGAATCCATAATGCCGCATGGCAGGGGAAAGAGAGAGGTTGGGGTGGGCTGTGATCCTGCACCACGCCCCGGAGAAGTTTCCCATGGGAGGTGGTACCACGGGCAAAGGCCACCCAACCCTGCGGCATCTGGCATTCCCCCCTGCTCTCGTCGGCTGCTCCGTCCTTCCTCCCCTTTTGCTCCCTCGTGAACTTTCCTCCCAGGGCAGCTTTGCCGAGCCTTGTTTATTTGGCATCCCTGGCTGACAGCTTGCTGCAGCGCTAATCACTGCTCCAAAATGGCAATTAGATTTGTTGTTCATGTGCATAGTACAAGCAGCCAGATTTACCGTCCTCTGCAGCTTCGCATGCAGGCACTGCTGCTCTATTCAATCTTCATTAGCAGCGCCGTATGCCACACAGGGTGGGGAAAAAGGTGCAATTACAACAAAATTTAAAGGTGCTTTCCCAGGAAAAGTAAGACCCCCTGGGTTTTCTTGCAAAGGACCATCCTGGGCTCCCCTCCTCTGCAGTATCCATCAGCCCAGGAGGAGGTGAAAAGCTCAGATGGGAATCACAGGAATGTTGGTCCAGACCCCAACAGCTGATTTAGTATTTACTGAATCACATAGTGAAAATAGGAATAATATAATAAGTGATTCTAAGGTGTCACCTTGGTGCCTATCCGTGACATGATGGCAGCAGCGGGAGCTTCTGTGCCACCACCTGAGAGCTTGGACCCCATCAGACCCCATCTAGCAGGGAGGGAAAAATTTGGACACTGTGTCCAGAGAGGTCCCAGCTCTCTCCAGCAGTGAAAGGACGCGCTGCTGCATTTCCCTGGCTCAGGGGACCATGCACTGCTGACTGCAGTCCTGCCTCTGCACAGCCACACCTTGCTGAGGCTGGAGCAGGGGATCTTGCTCTCAGCATGGATTTGGCATCCTCTACCCAGGGATGCAGGGACTCATTGCAGCTCAGCACGGTGCTCTGGGTCTGGCCAAGTGACCCATGGTGATTCGAGTGCTGCAACGAGGCTTTGCAGCAATGGTGGCTGCTGCAGGGGTGATGCAAGGCTGCAGGGAGGATAGAGAGCTGCAGGAACAAGGTTGGGCTGCTTCTGATTTACCACGGACTGATCCTAGGGAAGGATGAGGACAGGGTGTTCTCGTGATGCATGCTCTCTCCTCGGTCTTTGCTTGTGCTTTGCTTTGAGTAGCTGGGGTTGGTTTTGGGGCTCCGTGGGGAGCCTTGGTGGGGGACTCCTTTTGATCCATCTGTGCTCATCCTGGGGCTTTGAGACTCCACTTTGAACTGGGTAAATGGGATCATCACCCAGATCAGCTCCAGCGATGGGGCTCAGAAACCAGAAGTCAGGATGTTTGCTGGACCTCAGGATCTCCATGAAGTATGACTTGCTCTTGACCAGAGGAGCTTTTGCCATGGTGCAAGCTGAGCTGTCGGGGAAGTTTGCTCTGTGATGGTCCTAATCTGAGGACTCAGCTGAGTGTCTTGGGGCTGAGGGGATCAGGGCTGGATTTGGAGTGCAATTGCAGGTAGAAGCTTCTAAAAAGAGACACTTTTTTCCCCAGAGTGTTACTTTTTTCCAAGCTGCTGCTGGGTCCTTCCTATCAATGCTTTTCCTGTGGGATCTTAAATCAAGGAGCTGCTTGTTTTTAATGGGCTCTTGAAGAGTTTGCAGATTGACTGCACATGCAGCACATGCCCAGGACACCAGCGTCCTCACTGCCGTACCTCCAAACACCGAGAAGTCCTCCCCAGATCCTGCCCCACTGGCATGGAAAACTGATTGCCAAAAGAGATTCTTGCCCGCTGTATGGTTTTAGGCTTTCTCTTGAATGTGAGTTTCATTTTTCAAGTTTTTCCCCATATTGTGCAAACTGAAGGGAGAGAAAGAGTATGAACCCCTTGATGGCCATCCCTCTGGAAAGAGAGGCTGGGAGGAGAAAAGAAAGCATCTATCGTGGCACTTGGGATGAAAAAGGAATTGGCAATGCTGGATGCGGAGAAAATGGAAATACTGGTAGTGCTCACCTGGGAGAGAGGATCTGGGATGTGGGCATTGCCCGTGGAAAGGGAAGGGAGATGGGCTCATGTCCTAAAGGCCATGTCTCCTTCAGGGGCTGGCACCCTGGCACAGAACAGCAGCTTACTTTGGCCATAAGGAATTGCTCTACAGACCCATGCCACCCCTCGAGCCCCCATTTCCAGTCTCTCCAACCACCACTAATCGTAGCTCAGGCTGAGCTGAAAATAAAAAAAAGAAGGTTTTGATGGAAGCCACTCTAAAATCTCATGAATAACCCATACAGGGATTGTATTAACCTCTCAGCATGAACTATGACTATTGCTAATTAAACCTTTTTTTAGAGCAAATGGCTCCCAACAGGGCAAGTGCCACACCACGTGCTCTGCCTCCTCTGAGATGGTGTCTGACCATCTCAGAGCTGTGGCGAGCCAGCCGAGCATCCTTCGACGGAGGCGGGAGGGAGAGGTGTTGCAAGCCCCATGCAGCAATCTGTTATCAGCGGTCACAGCACCTCCGAGGAGAGCGACTGACTGAATGCTATGATGCTGTGGTCCTCCCTGCCAACCCCAGCCCATGCTGACTTCCCCCCAAAATCAATTTATGGTGAAAGAAAGGTTGTGGAGGAGACCTCCATCCCACATCTCCTCTAGCCATGGGCTGTGCCTCCCTGGGGTGCGTTGGGCATGGTGAGCAGAGGGAAGGACATGAGCTGCCATGCACCAAGGAGCCTGGGGATGAAACCAGGCAGGGTGTAGTGAGAGGGTGACAAAAGCACGAGGAGACAGCAAGGGGACACTGGACACGGTCCTGGGCAACCTCCTCTATGTGGCCCTGCTTGAGCAGGGGGGGTTGGACACCCAGAGGTTCGTGCCAATCTCATCTAGTTTGTGACTCTGTGATGTTGGGATCATTGAGGGATGCTCCAGCTCCTGACAATCACTGTCCCAAGAACTGAATGTCTCTGAAGGGCTTTTAAGCACAGGGTGTCCCTCTGAGCTGAGCGAGTTCTTCACCCAGATCCAGGACTTTGCATATATTATGGCAAGTAGGAGTTTGTATGTATTATAGCAGAGTCCCCTGGCTATAAGACAGACACAGTTGCCCTTGCAGAGGGCAGGTTACAAAGAGGGGTGGCCTTGCTCCCAGCTGGGCTGTGCTGGGACTGACATCCTGGTGGTACATCTGGTGGGCCAGGCTCTGCTGCTGCCCTTGCTTGAAGAGGGGGGTGATTCACCCCATGCGGTTGGGGTTCCCTGGGGTTATCTTACCCCAACGGATCCTTGTTTCATTTCTGAGGTCTCCCAGACCTACAGAGGAGTGGGGCAGGCTGATCGGGGCTTGGATGTGATGTGGAAGAGGTGATGCTCCCAGGCATCACCGGGCTCGGGACCCGGCGGAGCCATCGAAGTGTCCTTGGGAGGCAGCTGCCCTCCTCCCCACCTCTCCCTGCACTGAGGTGCAACACTGCAGGCACCAAGGCCTTGCTAAGGTGGCTGGATTAACGATCCTTGGAGTTTTCCTTCTGCTGGGGGCTGTGGAGAGGAGAGTGTGTTAAAATCAAATTTTGATTTATTGCTGGGCTGAAGGAGGGGGGAGCCAGGAAAGCCCCGGTGATGATGACAACAGAGCTGAGGCACCGTTAGCTGCAGGTGTTTAGGAGGATGCTGGTTGTCAGTTTAGCCTATTATATCCATGTACTAATTAGCCATACTATTTTATAACAGGATCTTTCCACTTGAACCATTCCCTTTCCATATCCTGAAGTTTCCCTTTTTCCTGTCTCTCCCATTTATTATTTCTTCTCTCCCTTGCGTTGATCCCTAGGCCTTATCTGCAAACTGAGGGAGCGCAAGATGGTCCCTTAAAAGGAACTTTGCCTAAAATAGTGAGTTTTCAATACCACAAGCAAATAAAAACCACAGAAAATCTATGTAATTCAGTGGTATGAAACATTTGCATTTGATCCTTGTCTGGAAAATGATGAGTAAATGTAAGAAGAAAGAAAAGATGCTTCGAATTAATAGAAAAGATTATTGCAAAGAGACCTGACAAGGAGTTAGCCTACTAGGAGGTAAAATCTGGGCATCTGCAGGTGGGAGCCTCTGCTTGAACCTGGGTTCAGCGCTGCAGGAAGGCTAAACCCTCCTTCCTCCTTATCTCTGTTATAATCATCTTAATCCTTAGAGGGCAACCAGCTATCACTGTACATCCCATCTGCATCTAAGCAAGGTAAAAATTATCCCTACTATGTGATCAAACTGGTTCTCTGGCTTACTACCTCTCATTTACCATGTTGCCAGTAACTTCATTTCCCATCAAACTAATTTGACTGCAGCACATCTTGTGGGCACACCTCTGGGAAGGACAAGGGTCTCATTTTAGCTGGAATGGCAGATGCAGAGATGTCGTTGCAGGCATGGAGGTGTCCCATTTGATCCCCAGCCTATTTCCCATGCTGTTCCACAGATTCTCTACTGCAGGGAAAGAGTTGATATATTTCCGCGCATTGCCCAAGAGAGATGGTCATACCCCACGCATGGGCACTGAATCCCTGACAATTTCCTAGCAATCTAGAGAAGTATTGATTGTGCCAAACAGCATATTCATGCTTCATCTCAGAGTGAAAAATTCAGTCCTGCCATGCAGTAAATTCAGCAAAGCATTCACAATTAATGCGCAGTTCCTGGCCATGCCTTTTGGATAGGCTGCCACAGGCTGATTGATAATAGGAATTTTGCTAACTGCTTTAAGGAGCAAATTAAGGAACAAGTTAAAATATCTGTGCTGTGGGCACTGAAAAACAGCCTCAATGAGTAAGCTTTAAGTCGCATTAGTCTAGATGAGCCTTTCAGCTGTCCCCATAGGATCTGCCTCTTTATCTCCTCCCATCAGCCCCACTGAAAAAGAACAACATCCATGGGCACATGCAAAGGCAGACTTAGGGCTCAGTTCTTGCTCCCACAGGAGGTTTCTAAATTCAAGCTCAGCTTATCTATGCCTATGCTGGCAGGCAGACCAAGGTCCAAGCTCAACCTGAGGTCTGAACTCACCCACTAATCCCCCTGTATCTCACAGACCTATGCTTAGTGGTTGTCTTAGCTGGAGTTGAGGAGCCCCAGGAGCTCCAGATGAGCCTGGTCACTGGCACTGGCTCAGCCAGGACTGAAGGTTTTGTTCATGCACTCTGGATGGAGAGGGCAGGGAAGGGCAGAGCAGGCTGCAGCCCTGCCCGTACCACAGACATGGCTCTTCCTGATCCCGGTGCAGATGTTTTGGGGCTGGTTGCCACCAGGCTTACGGGCAACACATGGAAGGATACCACAGGAGCCACAGTGCAAACTAACAGGGATGTGGTGAAGGAGAGACTGACACCCACGTGAAGGGCTGCAGGTGCATTTGCCATCACAGGAAAGATCCAATCAGTGAAAAGCCCAACAAAGTGATGATGAAAGGGACTCAAAACGCTATTGCTTTTTTTAGCGGATGGATGCGAAAGCTGGAGGTGCACCAGACCTTACAGCAACAGCTAAGTGCCTCGAAAAACAAATGACTCAAGGAAAGATTGCCTGTTAAATGGAATAACAAATACCAGTATCAATGTTCACTAGAGAGCTGGCGATCACTTCTTCCTTGTCATCCAGGAAAGGAAGTCACGCAGAACATCTGATAAAAAGAAAAAGGGAAATGTAGAGGCTTAACAAACAAGATCCCTTCAGAAAACACCTCTGAGAGAGGGAAGATGAACAGGACTTTGCACAGAGCAGACGTGCAAAAGGCTGGGCAGGAACAGAGATGCCTTGTTTGCATCCAAATGGGCTGCATGGGAAGGGTTTGGGCACAGAGGACTTTGCCAGCCCAATCTCATAAGACCCAGCTCATAAACCCTCCATTCAGGAGGTGTTGGGATCTTTCCCATCAAGGTCTATTATTAATTGACCCTCTGCCTCTGCTTGCACTCACACCTTCCTATGGAACAGCACATTGTAAAATTAAACAGTGTTGAGATGCACCGTGAAGTCCCTGGAAGGGGAAAGCAATTTCAGGCTGACCGAAGCAACGGCCGGTCTAGTGCTCAGCCAGCTGTGCTGCATAAACACTGAAGACCGAGTTCCCTGTTGAGTGCATGCACCACCAACATAAATGCTTTTGAGCAGCAACGAAGAGGGCTCAGCTCAGCGTGTTTATATATTCCAAAGGCTTTGCTGCTATTCTCGTTTCATTTTGAGAATGGCCACATTCAGCTGGATGGTAATACCAACAGGAGAAGTTGTGTAACCCCGGCACAGTTAGATGTCTCTGCAGGAAAAGCAAGCAAAGGTTGTTTAAAGAACAAAGGAGCGCTGAAAAGCCTAATAGCATTGCGGAGTATGCACAGAAAAGGGCTCTAACAGCCCATTGAAAATCAAGTACCATTAAGGTATGAATAACCAACCAAGGGGAAAAAAAAAAAGGCCTCCATATTATAAAGAGGGATGAGGAAGAAGGGAGCAATTCACTGTAGGGAATGAAAGTGCTGTATCAGTCTGAGGGTTCCATCAACAGCCAGAGGGACTGATCTATATGTACGCTGGGAAACATGCCACCATCCCAAATGACGTCTCCCCAGTGCTCTCCCAGTCACAGCCCCCTCTCCTGAGTCGTGGGGGTGACTGGCTGCAAAACACCTCCCTGGGCATGCTGGTGTGACCGGACCCCTCTGCAGAAAGGATCTCCCAGCACAGGGTGAGAGGCGGTGTGTTGGCCCGTTTATAACTGCCTGGGTTTCCTAGTTGACTTAAAGCTCCATTTCTGTGTTCCCAAGGACTTCTCCTAAAACCTCAGCCAAGCCTGGCTGGGACATGGGGGATGGAGGGCTCCCAGGAGATAACTTGGCTGTGCAGGATTTTCTTCTGAGACGCTGAGCTCTGCCCAGTATTTTTCTAACATGACACATTCAGTCACATCATATCGTACCTTCTGAGAGACACAAAAGACAGCCCATCTGGTTTCCTCATGTAGATACAGCTGACCTGATCATCCCCACGTCCCTGTGGCTGATGACCACGTCTTTCCATTTCCCCGTCATATTTCATTGCACACTGTCACATCCAGCCCGAGATGCAGAAAACCTCCAAGGCAGAGATTATGTGTTTTTATTTACATGGTGCACTGTTTTTCCAGTCCTGGCTGGCCTCTGAGATCTATGGATAAAGAGATTTTTAACAGCAGACAGTTGCAAAATAATAAAGATGATCCAGATGGGCTCATTTCCATCATCCTGGCCAGCACTCCCGTGGGTCTGTGGAAAGTACAAGGCTCCTTTGGTTTGTTCCCAATGTCCTCCAGCTTCCCTGGCTCTCAGTTGTCACTCCTGTCCAGCACACATCGTGTATGAAGTGCTACCCAGCTGTATTAGGTGTGTTCATGGGAGTAGAGCAGCCAAATAAGCATCTTTCAGCTCCGGTTCAGGAGAGACTGAGAGCATAGCCCGCGAAGCGGAAAGCAGCTGGGAAGGCAAGAGCAGGAGCAATGAGGCCATCTCATAGCTGGGATTAGACAACCAATCCTTCTGATTTCATCCAAGGGGTCCATGAGACCCCTTGCACCAGCCAACGGCCTCAAAGCAAAGAGGTTTGTGCCATGAACATGGATGCCAATCTGCAGGTTAGAGTTCTGCCTTGGCAAAACCACCCCTTTAAGGCAGAATTGCCTTTGGATTCATGCATGAGCAGACATAAAGAGACTGTAGCTTTAGTCCTGACTCCTGCATGACCTTGGAGCAAAACCATCGGCAAGTTGCAGTGACCCAAGAGTTCAATCGCTGAGCTCTAGAGGTAAAACTTGGAACAAATATTCAGACACTTTAAGGGAGGGTAATTGCAGGTAAAGCACTGCCTGGAGACTCTGAAGATACGATTCAATTTCCAGCTCTGTTGGTGGGGTATGGTGTGATCAGAACTGTGCAACCTTCCTGGAATCCATTCCCAAACTGCAAAATGGGGGTAATTCTGGTCTTTTATTTCTTGACTGTTTTATGTAGGCTGGAATCTCTTTGGGGTCAGTATCATAACAAAGCCTCATTCATTGTGTTCCCTTATAGCATGAGCAGTGAAGGAGGAGCACAAGTAGGACACAGCTGCATTCAAGTGATACCTAAGCATCACCTTCATACTAAGTTTCCTGTATAAATGTACAGCACTGTGAATTTCATGGCATCCAGTTCAACTTGGTTGTGGTCCAACTCTTCTCATCTTTTTCTGAAATATTCCTGTCTATCCCACCCCTGCTTTGTGCTGGCCATTTTCCCAGTGGTTGCTGCTCCTTAAGAGTTTTTCAGATTCTGAAAACAGATGATGAGGGTAAGGAGAGTGTTTGTGTACTGAAGGAGAGGTGATGCTGATGGGCGTCAGGGGAGGAGAGCCAGAAGTGCCAGTGGGTGATGGATGGCTGCAATGTGAGGGGCACGACTGGAAGTGCCTCCTCCCCCAGAGCCTGGGTTACACAAGGGAGAGATAACAAAGGGGAATAAGAAGGAGATAAGTGGATCAAAAGGATTTACAGCTCCTGCACAAGAATGGGGGGAAAACTCTTTGGGGTCATGAGGGAAAAGGCAGGGATGATTGCACTTGGCTTTGCAGCTGGTGTTGCGGGAAGGTGACCCAGATGCCAGGCTCTGCAGAGTTAAACAGCTCCCTTTGCTTGCTGGCTTCTGACCCAGAAATATGATTTGTTTGGGGGAACGCCGTATTTTTACAGCCTTAACATAATGGCGTGACATTCTGAACCTTCAGTATTCCCCTGGCAAAGTGCTGGGTAAATGCCATTGCTGGTAAAGTCTAATGACCTCTCTGGAAATTGAGGGGAAGTTGTACAGTCTTCACTTGGAGGAGGATTTTAAGATCCTCATCCACGCGGCAAAAGCCCAAATTCAGACCACTACATATTGAACAGCAAATGTCCCGTGTCCCATGTCCCAGCTGATGCTACCCAGTGTCCCAGTGCATGTCCCAGTGCTACCAGCTGAACACCGCGATCCCCTGAAGACTGGCTGGCGAACAGCAGGAGAGGAGCGTGGTCGTGTTCTGTTGCTGTACAGACAATGTAGTGCATCAAGAAACAGTTGGGAAGAATGTTTTGACAAAAAAAAGGGGGGGGAATAAAATTGGTAGATGCCCAGGGTGCATGTAGAGAGATATGGAGTGTGCCCCAGGTGCTGGGAAAGTTATTTGTAAGCAGCCATGACTTGTTAAATGAATTTCCCTGCATTATCTGTCAGGAGCTGACTACAGCTTCGTCATCTTTGCTCATGACATAGGATTATTGCCAAATTATTTCTTGCTCCGTTGATGGCTCCTGAGCTGTCAGAGCTTCTCTTGCAAACAATTGCAAGCGCAAAACTGGAAGATGTTTTCAGTGAACCCTGGTTCCTCCCTGGCTAATTGACAGGGGCAGTCACATAGCAGAGGGGATTACTGATTATGGACCTAAGGGAAGAGTAGAGCAATTTTTTCAGTACAGGTTTCTTCCTGAGACAGGCATTAGGGACCATTTAGGGATATTGTGGAGGATGCAAAGATTTAACTGCTTAACAGCAGAACAAAGTGAGAAAAGGTTTGAAGGCATCTTTGGGTTTTCTTTATACCTTCAGGAGTTTAGGTGGTAGAAATGAGAGTATCTAGGTGGGGATTCCCTCCCAGGGACATCGCATGGTACTGTGGCTCAGGTATATACCCCAGAGTATCCTCCTCTCTGAGGGTGGGGGGACCACAGAAGCCAGTCTGCCTATTTCAATTGCTTGAAAATGCTTGTGTGTCCAGTCCCCAAATAAGTTGTTGCAATCCTCATCCTTTCCTCCTAGGTCACCACTTCTGCTTGGAGCTCCTTATCCTTCAGTGCAAGCAGCCAGAGATGGTGCACGGTGCTGCTGACTGCATCCCTCACCATGAGCTGTCTTGGTTTTGGGGAAGAAACAAGCTACGTTCACCAAGGCAGAGCCTGCACCTCTTCATGGGAGTCTTGCAGCTCTTGTGCCCTTGGTGCTGCTATTCTCAAGTCCACAGCCATCATTAATCACACCCTGACCAGCTGCTGGAGGGTTTGTTTTAAATCTCCCCAGACGGTTCTGCAGAGAGTTCATTAAACACAAGAGCTTGCCATCCTGAGAGGGAATTAAATGGGAGTTAACACGTCTTAATGAGGAACTTAAGTGCCAGGTAATAGAAATAACAGCTGAACACTGCGGATTTCGACACATGGATGGGACACAGGGGACTCGTCGTGAAGTGCCAAGTGATCTTACCTCTTGCTGGCAGGTGACCTGATGGAAACTGTCCCAGAAATGGGGATGATGCTGTGCTCTGCCCCTGAAGAGCTGCACCATAGTGGCCCTGCTGGGAAAGAAATGTCCCTAGGATCCCACATCCAAAGGCAATTTAGTGCACAGCTGGGTGCAACAGGCAGTTGGGTGGAGGAATTAAGCGTGTTTGCAATGTGCTGCTAATGAAAAAGACAGACAGTGAGGAAGACGGACAAAGAGAAAGGTAAAGCAGGTGGCCAGGGACTGGGAATGCAAGCTGGAGAAATGAAAGGACACACTGAGATTATGGGGGGAAGCAATGAATAGCCACAGAAACAACATTGTCCCCTCAGAGGGCAATTAATACTTGATATGCTTTGATGTTATTTTGCTCCTATTAAAGTAAAAAAAGCTTAGCAAGGAAGATGCTGGGCTTTGGAGGATCTGTTGGTACAGCTCAGACAGCTAAAGAAGGAACCAGAGCAATGTCCCCCAAAACAACTTTTGCACCTTGGTCGTGAGGTCAGCCTCAAGAGGCAACCCTCTGCTAGCAGATTGGCCCAGCTAATTGGCTTTGCATGTTGTAAAGGGGTACCTTGAAGGTAAAATCCCCTCCAGGGAGGGTTTTCCTGCAAGCCCTCTCCCTCTCAATGGGACCTCTGGGAATTCAGCTCAGGTCTGGGTACGATCAGCCCTTCCTTTTGCTTTGCAGAAGCAGCGCAGTTGTGTGAGTGGGCTGTCGCTTTTGGTTTATCAGAAAGGTGGCGTAAAAAAAGCACTGAAAAGAAGCTTTAAAATGGTAATGTCTTATTTTTCTGATGTCTCTATATCTGGGGGCTGATAAATATTCGCATTTCCCTTGATAAAAGCCAGTGCTTTAGAACTGTAAGGGGAAGTAGGTCTGCTTCGAGGTGGAGTATAGATCTTGATAAATTCTAATCAGCTGCTCAGGAATAGACATGGGGGAGTGGGGAATTGATAGATAAAGCATCAGCTATTAAAAGAAACACCGTACAGCTTCTCCAGGCTGGATAAATCAAGGAGCCCTTTATATTCACATTCACGTGTAACCAAGGAAGGCAAATTGATGAGGACTTGAGTTGTACTCTCGTGTCGGATTAATCTTTGATTTATGGCCTGGAAGATTACATTTAAATGTACCTGCTGGGGAAAATTCTTGTCTCCATTTTTAGCTGTGCTTCTTCCCTACCAGCTAGGTGGTTAGTCAAGAAAATAAAAAAAAACTTTTCTAGGAAAGTCGAAGAGCCAAACACATATTTCAGCTGGGCATGCAGGGGCTAAACTCTGCTCTCTGTTATGTCCATGTGACTCCACAAAGATCCTTTCGGAAGCAGAGCGTGGCCTCTGGCCACTTTTCTCCTCCGATCCAGAGCCGGTGTGTTTGGTGCTGGCACCCCTCCTTGACCCTTGTGGTCTGAGGCATGAGGATTCACACGGTCGAGAGAAATCTCGGTGAGGATGGAAACATGAGAGGCCCTTTCTCTGCATGTTTCTCTTTTCTGCGTGTTGACCCATCTGTGATGGAGCTGCCTGCGGTTTTCCTTTCTCAAGTGGACTGGGTGTATTCATCTCAGCCAGGCTTTGCACTGGTGCCGCCAGCAGTGCTGGGAACAGCCTGGGGCTCTGCACTGCATCGCTGTGGCACTCCTGGGATGCTCTTCAGCATCGAGCCTGACCACAATATGTTGTGGGTGCATGCGATGTCTCTTGCTGCTTTATTTAGCTGGGAACTAAGAATCATGAAAAGAGGATGCTGGAAGAGCTCCTTCTTGTCAGGAAGGGAGCTGACAGCACTTAAGGGATCCTGGGTGAATAATTTCTTGGTGCATCCCAGGGGCTTTGCCAGGCTCCGTGCCCTCAGGCTTTTTCTGACTTTTGGTGGCCAGGGAGGTAGGAAGTGGCTGGGGATATGAACAGCAAGGTTCAATATGAGACCTTGGGGATGAAGTCCAAGTGCCAGTTGCAGGAGTGACCAGAAAGAGCTTTCCAGACAAAAAGTGAAGGAAGAAATATTGCTCAGGTGATAAAGCAAGAAGGACAAAGCTAGGCAGGGTGACCGTGGTGCTGGTCCGCCTGCTCTGGTGTGTCGGGGCTGGGATCGAGTGCTCACCTTGCTCCCTTGGGACCAGCTGCAGTGATGAGCTGGAGCTGGGAATTGTCCCCCTTCCCTGGTGCAAGGTGCCAATTCCCAAAATGTTCATTGCAGTCCCCAGCCAGAGGGTAACCAGGAGGGAGTTGGGTGAGAAATGAAGAGATTTTCCTGATGGTCATTTCAGAGGGGGTCGTATGTGGCTATTGATGTGCTGGGCCTGGCTGGGGAGATTCTGTCCTGCAGGGAAGGGTCGGCATTTGGGGTGGCTGCTTGTAATCACTGAAAATAAAGCAAATACAGACTGGACACTCACCATAGATCTGTTTGTGGGTTTGTTTTTCATTTCATTTCAAGGTTTAATTTATGACCCCTACCTGTCTCCAGCGAGGGATGGCAATGAAGCTGCTGGGGTCTCGGGGCAGCCTGGAGTCTTGATGTGACCTTGGGCACTCCTGGGGACACTGGAAAATAAATTTTGGAGGTAAGCCTTTCCCCAAAGGCACAGACAGGAGTTGGCAGTGTATCCTGCCACCACCAGCCTGATCTGAAAACAGTGAAGGAATAATTCTTACTGACTTCTAATTTGTGGCTTTTGTGTCTCATGCTTTCAGGCTTTCCTCTGAAATGAGAGAATAATAGTTTTGGCATGGCGACTGCTGCTCTCACATAATCCCCTGACTCCCAGAGCTTCTGCTTTAAGCCAAGTTTTTGTAATGCAGCTTGTGACAGTCCAGGCAGGTGGTCTCATGCTTCTGCATGGCAATGGTTGAGGTTGGTCCAGGAGGCACATGGAGAGTGGTGGATTGATGTCCCTTTGGTCTGGTCCCCCACAGCTTCCAAACCATGAGCCACAGACACCTCCAGATCACACCTCTCCTCTTCTTGGCTCTGTCCCTACCTTGTCCCTGAGCCCAGATATGTTGTGTGACATGGAGCAGTCCATGAAATGCATTTGCCTGGACCTGGCTGCCCGGCTGATGCTTGCCTGAGCTTTCTGTTCCCAGCTTCAGCAAGCCCAGAGCAGGTGCCTTTCTCTTGCTCTGCTGCAGACTACTAGCCTGGATAAAAAACTTGTTTGCAATTACCAAACAGAAGGGAGAGGAGAAAACTGCTCATCATTATCAGATGTGGGAAAGACAAGAAAAGACGAGGTAGACTGAATATCATGTGGGGTAGGGTCTATCTTGCTCTCCTTCTGAAAAGCTGGTGGAAGACCTTGCCCACTCAGATCCAGAGGCACACCGCTGAGCAAACACCAGTCCCGGGGGGGGATGACCTATAGGGCTGAGAAGCAGCACAAATCCAATACTTATCCCTTTGGGAAAACTGCATTCACTGGGGTTGGCAAAAGCACAGATAAACTGCATGGAGCAGCTTGGAGTGCAGCGTCTAGGCATTGCATGAGCATCTCCTTCCATCCTCCCCTGTCCCTGATTCTGCACCTGTGTTTTGGACCTGGTGGCAAACACACCTGGACCCAGGAAGGTGCCCACAGTCCTGGCCCCAGGGTGAGCTTTTCAGAGGGGTTTCACCTGCGATAACATCTGGCTCCCCTGCCAAAATCGGTCCTTTTCACCCTGCAGGAAATCTGAAGTCTGCACCTGAACTGCCTACAGCAGGTGAAGGGTTTGAATTGACTTGATGGGAGGAAGGTTTTTAGCCCAGCTGAACTGGGCTGGCTGGGTAGCAGCATTGCTTTTCTCTCCCTTTTCCCCCTGGCATGAAGGGACCATGACATTAATTCACAGAATGGAGCAAATAAATGCATAACTCTGCCTACATGCAGATCTACAACTCACTGTGAATACTGGTGTGCTGAGCCCAGGTCATTACAAACAGACTTCATTTTTTTTTTGCTGAGCCTGGTTGGAAGTGGCTGAAAGCCCGGACAGTCCTGCTCAGCTGCAATGAGTAAATCCTGTTTCATCCCATCACCTCTCTGCTGGCTAACTCTGTCAAGGATCATATCCATTCCCAGAAGCAATGTGGGACAGCCGTGGTGGTATATGGGGATGGAGGAGGATGGGGTCACCACCCTCTGTCTACCTGATGCTTTGCATGTCCTGGTGAATGCAGCATCATTTCCAATGTTGGCCTCAGCAAGGCATCATGAAACAACCTGGTCTGTCTTCTCCAGGCTGAATTTCCCTGATTACCCGTCCCACCAGTTTGCTATGCATCTGCTAGAGAGAGCGAGTGCTCGATGAGGCTGATTTTCCTTCTCTGATCTTGTCCTGGGGCTCCCACCCTTTCCCAGACCTGGGGACACTGTCGTTGAAGAAAGAGGGCTGTGAAGCATCCAGCTCACCCGTGGTCCTTGGAAATACCTCTGTGTCGTTCCTAGTGCTGAACGAGCCCGGCGTGTTTCTAAGGCAGCGTGAGGGGGAACTCTTCAGAAGCTATTTGGAGTTATTGATAACCCAGGCAGGAAATCCTCATTATCTGATGGAGTGCCAGCAGCCTCCGCAGAGCGGTTTGGAGGAGTGCTACGTGCACGGGCTGCACAAGCGCTTGCAAGATCCCTTGCTTCCCAGGGCAGATCAAACTCTTCTGCACCCTTCCCTCCAGCCCCCGTGGTGGTGGGGAGGGGGGCAGCCCTGGTGGGTCGCTGGCATGTTTGCAACCACAGACAAGGTGAAGAGCTGACGTGCGTGTTCAGCGTAGGGAACGAGGCAGGGAGCAGCGAGGGAGAAGCACCGAGGAGCGAGGAGGACAGCCATGGAGATGCATCATCTCTGGAGGATTCAGGAGGCAGAGAAAAGAGGGATGTGCATTTTAGAGCGGCAATAAATCCATATTCTGCATTGTGTTTACCAGCAGGGAGGGTACCCAAAGCATTTAGCTCCCCAAAACTCTGATGTTCAAGCTCCTGAGTAAAGACTGACAGTCACGGCAGCAGTGTCCATGCAGAGGAAAGCCGGACCAGCTCCTGGGCTGCTCAGACTTCAGGCTGTGCCGTCCCCACTGCCTGCAGATGCTCAAGCCCCTGGATAAAGCCAGCACATGCCCTTGCGCTGCCCAAGTCCACCCTGAGCTCTGTGAGGGGGATGGTCAAACGTCACCCACTTGGTGTCATTTAGTGCCAGCGATGGCAACCACCACCCAAGCCTCCAGTGCAAGCAGTGCCCAGCTCTCACTCATCCCCTCAGTCCTCTTCTATGGGGCAAACTGGTCTGAGATGGGTCAGACCAGCCCTGTGACAGCAGCATTGCCAGGGAAATTACACCCACAGCACCAGCCTTCCTTAGAAATTAGGAGCATGTTGACCAAGGGAAGAAGCTGCTTGGCTGACTGCTGATGAAGAGCTTTCATTTCCACCTCTATTAATGTGCAAATAGCTATTTGCAAAGGGAAGCGGCTCAGAGAGGGACATTAACCATTTGCTTCCTCCCCCTCCTTTTCCTTCCAATGCCTGTAAGTGATCCTTCAAGGCACCTGCTGCATGCAAAATGCATTTTCTTGCTGGTTTCCAGGTCAAGACTTGCTGCAGTATCAGAAGGTTTTGTCTTTGCTCAGGTCCCATGGGGAGGAGCGAAGACAAGAAAAGACCAACATTGTCTCTTTGAACCTTGACCTTTAAGTAAGTCACTTGGTATGTCAGGGCAGGAAAGGAGCATTGAATGCTTGACCAGAGCTCACCTGAAGGGAGGGATGACTCTGCTCCCGGATTCAGATAAAGTCTTTGGAAAGAGAAAATGCCACTGTTGTTCTCTGGCTCCTGTAGTACAGCAATGCACTTTTTGTCCCAGGCAGCTCCCAGGGCCATGTGAGATGAAGGTAGAATGGAGCAGGTTGGGGCTGGGGATTCTATGGGGCTGGGGATGCTATAGAGCACATGTCAGTCCACCCCACTGCTGGTGCCAAATGAACAGCATGATATCACCTAAAAAGAAAGCTGCTCAGTTGCCTGCAAAAAAAAAAAAAAAAAAAAGAAAGAAACCAGAACAGCCTCAGGTGATCTACAGGACCATTCAGCAGCAGGGAGAGAAAAGATCTCACAAACTTGTCAGGAGATGATAGAAACCAGAAGGCACTTTCCACTTAGCTCATGTGAACTTGGTTTGCTCTTTCCTCTGAATGCCTTCTCCAAGGGGAACCTACAGAGGTTGGAGCTGCAGCGTGCTGCAAACACTTAGGTGCCATCTCCAGCCCAGGTCATTGGGCTCAACCATCTTCTGTGAACCTGGCAGGGACCACGGTGGAAATATCACAGAATCAGTGAATAACTGAGGGCAAGGAAGGACCAGCTGGTTTGTGTTGCTTAGGACCTTGTGCTGCCCAGGCTTGAATATCTCCAGGGATGGAGAGTCCACAGGCCTGGACTGCTTGGACTCCAGCTTCTCCTGCTCCCCCAGCACAGCTGCCTCTGTCCTGTCCCCAGATCGTGTTTTCCTGGGAACATCTGGGAGATGCAGCTCCCTTTTTAATTAAAAAAAAAAAAAAAAAAAAAAAAGTGTCATCATTGGTTTTGGTTAAATTTGAAACATTATCACCCATAGACCTGCTGGTTAAAAGTGGAGCTATCAGCAGAGAGCCCTACTGCTGAGGAGCACAGGAGAGCCCAGTGCTTGACCAGTGCTAGCAGCAGAGCTGAGAGCAAAACCTTAATTCCCTCATTCCCCATGTATTTTTAACCATGAGATCACTTTTCCTTGAAAAAAGTTCAAAAACATAAGATGTGCTATTATTTGGTCCATCAGTAGGTGGGGTAGAAAGAGGGGTCCCTGGGACACCCTGCTCGCCCTCCTGCAGCTGCTCGAGGAGGGGCAGGGGTCTCTCCAAATCTGGGGACGCAGCAGAGTGTTGGGGACCTACTTTGGCTTTAGCACATCTGTACCATTTGGGGTCTGGTTTCTGGGGAGATCTCTCTCCTTCTCATTCCCTCTTTCTTTTAGAGAGCTGAGCAGAGAGTACAATCCACCTTGTAAATCCTCTCCAACTTCAGTTTTACAAAAAAAAAAAAAAAAAAAAAAAAAAAGTTTTCATCCTGAGAATGCTCCAGGCCCTGAATATTCACTTAAAAGCTTGGCAAAGGAGGAGAGTTCAACTTTCAGCCTCATTAACTAACAAAGCTCCCCACAGCTCTGCTATCGCTCACCAGACACCGCTGCCCAAGAGGGGCAGGTCATCATTCGGGGGTCGGGAGAGGGCTATTTTTGAGCTGTGCTCCTTGTGCATGTTAATGAAGCTCAGCAGGGGATGCGACCTATTTATTCTCTCCTTGGTGGAAATGCAACCAGCCCGCAGGACTCAATGCACTTGGGTGGACAAACGCTGGAAACACGTTGGCGAGGTGAATGGATGCACCAGAGCTCATTTCTCTCCACTGCCCCGTGGGGAGAAAGTCACCACTGCTCCGCCTGCCAACAACCCACCGTGGGTCTACCGTCTGTGAACTGCCCTCCAGGTGGAAAAGTCTCAGGACCACCCTTCAGGAGATGCTGAAGAGGTGCATGTAGACATCATGACCGGTGTGAGACACTTGGCAGCTCAGCACGCAGAGCCCCTCAGCCACGGTACCACCAGAGATGTTTCTGATGGGAAACACCCCATCCGTCCCTCTGGAGTTTTGTGTTGTGCCGAAAAGCTTTCACTTTTAGCACGGAAAGAGAAATGAGGTTTTTTCACTGCAGGCTGAGGTGACCCAAACTGAGTCACTTCTGTCTGCTGAATCACAGTCCTTTGTTTCTGAGTCAGTTTGACATTTATCAGCAACATTTACTGTGAGGACGTCAGAGGAGATGAGGAGCCTGGTCCTTCTCTTTACCTCCTCTTGCAGACCAGGAGGGGGACCTGGCTGGTCTGCAGTGAGCTCCATGTGACAGCGTGGCGTGCTCTGAAAAATAGAGAAAAGCCCAGAAAAGTTATGAAGTACCTGAGTTTCCACTCTGGTGACTTGCTGGAGCAGTCAGATCGATTTCATTCAGGATCAAGTAAGCAAAAACCAGACTTTCTGATATTGCTTAATATTTTGTCCTTGTCCTTTTGCTCCATGGGGAGTTTCTCTATTTTGACATTTCCATTAGGGATGAAGGTGGGTGTCGGAATTTCCCGAGGGATAGAAATTCTCATTTTCCCTCAGGCCAGCCCAAATAATAAATCTGCAACCAATTAAACCTCCCACACATCCCTATTCCACAAACCATGGCCTCTTGGAAGTTCATGGCTCCAGCTGAGATGAAGATCCTCCATTCCTCTCACTGCAAAGGCAGAAGCTGTTGCTCCTAGGGGACCCATTTTCCTGTTTTTTGGTGATTTTATTCCCAGCGTTTACCTAGTTTAATTGTACCACCTTTCATTTCTGGCCCACGACTGCTCTGGTTTGTCTTTACAAGGCTGCCAGCAAGCACTCTGGATTATTCACACATATTTTGCTTGCAAACATCAGTTAGTTTGGTCAGAGGCAGGCCCTTGTAATCATTATTCTTTTAAGGACCAGAAGCTTTTAGCCTGGTTTGTTTATTTTTTAAATGTCAGAATCAGTGGAGTTTGCAAACACAGAGAGGGAAAGGGTGGTACAAATGGCCCATCCTGATGTTAAAGCCAGGAACTAGAGGTAAATTTAGAGACTTGCAGGTTCAGAGAAAGGGTTGTGGGTGAGAAGAGGACAAGAGAAGGGAGAAATGGTGGTAGTATCTGATAGACACATGGAGAAGCTTTCCTACAACAGAATACAGTGCAGATAATTGCTAGGTCTGCCAGTACATCCCCTGGCACTTCAAGAAGGATACTTATGATCTTTGCACTTAACGAGGGATTTTCCTGTTAAAAGTTCTCAGCAAGTTTGCACTCAGGGGACACCAGTGCACAGGTGGTGAGAGTCCTGCCATCCCTCTGGGCTCCCCAGGGCTAGAGGTGTCAGCAATTGGGGTGGAAGTTGTGGGAGAGTAGGGAGAGCTACTCATAAAAAAAGAGGCACAAGCAAATGGAGAAATCCTACATGTAAAAGGGGCTGTAAGGTGCTATTGATGAGCCGCTGAGACGCTCAATGCCCTGCAACGGAAACTGATTGCATGATGACACCCCTTTATCCAAATCCATATGCATAGCCTCTGCAGGTAAACCTAAGAGACCCCTCTCAGGACCGAAGCAGCAGCTGGGGCTCATCCTGGATTGTTATCTTGTCTTAGGGTCATCATTCGGAGGCGAAAAGCCAAACTTCTTTCTTGCAGAGGATCAGGAACTGTGATGCATCCCAAGAGGGGACTGTCGTTGTTTCTGGGGCTGTGTCATCCCAGAGGGAGAAGAGCAGCGTGTGGCCGTAGCCCTGTACCAAGTGTGGGAGGAAGGAGATGAATCTGACTCATGTGCTGGTGCTTCTGCTTGCAAATGGGAGCTCATGGAGGCTGCTTGGGAACTAAAAGGATTCAGTGAGGCAGTCAGCTTGGACCTTGGCTGTTAGCAAGATGGATGGGGACCATATGCTTCATTAATAACAGGGACACAGATGAGCAGGTTTGAGGCAATGGATGGCTGTCAGCTCTGTCACGGTGTCAGGTAGTCTCGTGTTTGAAGGATTTCAAACCCATCCTTTATTTCCAAGTAAACAGTAATGCCAGATGGGTACCCTCACTGCCTAACCGTCCACCTCCCCAGGTCCTCCTGGGTGTTCACAGACGTGCTGTACAAGCTGTCCCCTTGTGAGATGACTGCAGGTGGCTTCAGACTCTTCTGATGTTTGGCTTGCACAGGATGAGGATAGGAAAGGACATCCAGGAACAATAAGGGAAAGAAAGAAATCTGGCAAGGGAGTTGTTAGGAAACAACCACAGGGACAGGAATCAGCCCAGGAATATGGGAAACGAGAAGAACCTGGATTGATTTAGAAATGAGGGAAGGAACTTTGCCTCTGCAGAAGAAGGGGTGCCGGAGGGGAGCTGGGTAGGCTGGGGAAGCAGGCAGAGATGCTGCATGCCCGTCTGGTGGGAGGGGGACCAAAGTCTGCAGCGTGAGCTGTGGGGGATAGGTGGGAGCACTGCTTGCCTTTAAATCCACTTTTTCCCTTTGAAACTACATTCCTACTGCCAAAGGTCTCAAGTGGAATTGCTGCTGTGGCTTGAATTGACTTAGACTTCACGGATTTGCTATGCCCAGGGTGGGAAAACAAAAGACCTGGAAACCTCCAAGGTAGCTAAAGAGTGGAAAATGGTGCAGCTGGTCCTGCTAGGAGAGGGAACCTGTCAATGGGGACAGACAGCTATGGATATGGGAGTGTTACCAGCACAATTCACCTTATGAGATGGCACTGGGCTATGGTGGGCTGCTGGATGAGGGAGATCTTGGGTGATTTTACAAAGGACTCTGTCACCATGGAGAAGGAGGAACATGTGTCCCTTGCATACACCTCCAGTGTTGACCTTAGTCAACAACCACAAGCATCAGCGGCCTCCGGGTTAAGTTACCACCAAGAAGCCTCATTACCTCAAATATAAGTCTTCCCATTCAGTCCCCATTAAACCACACTGTGCCTACCCTGATTCCCAGCAGTGCTGCGTGGTGGAGGGAGCACTGCGGGGTCTCCTAGAGCTTCTTGACATTTGATTTATCAGCCCAAAATGCTGCATCACCATGAACGGCTTGCAGTTAATAACTGATGCAGCAGAGCACTGGGGGATGTGCAGGTAATAGGTGCTACAAATGTGCAAAATGGGACTTTGGCTCCAAGGTCAGGGCTCGGTAAGGACGCAAGATGTACCAGGGAGCCAAAGGGCAGAGGGACAACTCCTTTGTCCTCTCTCTATTGCATTTTGCAAGATGTGGGAGCGAGTGTGACCACTCAGCGCAGGTTGAGCCTTACCCACGTCTCTAAGGGTGCAGCAGCGGTAGAAAACCTGCACAACATCCCTTGCAGAGACAGCAAAGAGACAGCTTGGGGAAGGGCAGGGGGTGGAGGGAGATGATAAATCACAGCGAGCAGATCAAGACTCCCAGAAGGACACGATGGCTCCGAGACTCATGCAGAGTGCCCAGCTTCCAACCCACCCCAGCCTGCAAGCAGGGTGACCCCCCAGGTGTGAGCTACCTTCAGTGGCAGGTATTCATTGCACCCCAAAAGTCACTGGTCCCAGGCTTGTATACACAGGCAGGACCCAAAGGAATGGCTTTTGGGCCTCAGAAAATGGAAATTAAGGTTGTAGACTGTTCTTTTCATTTTTTATAGCTTTTCTCTCCCAATCTTTAATCAAATGTTTCTTCAGCTTTTTATATAGTTCCTATCAAAAAACCCCATCTATAGAACAAAATTTCCCTCATTTCTAGTTTGATTTTTTTTCTGCGAGTGGCAAAATGTTCTTGTCTGAAAGATGTTTAATGAATTTTCCACTGTCGCTTGCCTTTATTAGCCGTGATTTCTTATTTCTGGCGAAGCGCTCTGCCATTCCCATGTTCCAGAGCCCACTAAATTATTCAACCCATTTATTTCTGACTTTGGGTATTGTTCTGATCTACCAGTATGCGCTAGTCAGGTGGTAATGGGGAAGCTTTTCTTCATCAAGCCAGGGAATCAGCACAGGCAGCACCCGATGTGAGTGCATGGGGCCATTTCTCCCCATCACACTGATTTTTAGCAGCTCCACTGCGAAAGTCTCTACCACCCTCAAGTCCCTCCCATGCAAGATGCTGTGCCCTTGGGTGGCAAGCAATGATCCTGGCCCCTCGCTGTCTGTGATCCCACTACCCCATGATGAGAGAAAGTTTATCCTGTATTTAGGGACTTACCCAAGGCATGGATACTTGTGGGAACAGGCTGGTTTTAATGACCTGCTGTATGGGAAAAGCTCCTCCAGGACATCTCTGCCTTGTGCTATGGAGAAATCCACTCTGTCTCCAGTTTCCCATAAATACGATGTCGAACCTGCTCCAAAAGCAGGCTGGGCTGTTAGTATTTATGTGGTGCAAGGACGGTGGGGGATAGCTGTGAAGGGAAAGCAGCCCACATGCGAGAAAACTGTATTTTCACACACTGCCTTTCTGACATTTGTTTGCCAGAAAAGAAATATACCTCCAGGCATGAAACAAATTGGTCCTATTTATGTACCTTCCACCCATAAAGCAATCATTTGCTGCCTAAAAGCTCCATGCTGTTGGAGAAAAGGGCTTTATTATTTTGGGAAGCAGGGATTTGGGGAGGAGATAATTGTCAGAATTTAAGAGCTGGATAGAGACTTATCTGTTGCTAAAAGTCTGGTGGGCTTCTGTTTACTGATATTCATGCTTTCCACCTGGCAAAAAAAACCCCCAAAACCTTGATTTAACAAAGGATATCAGTACAAAGTATAAACTTGTCAATAAGATTTCTAGCTGCATGCTGCTTTTGATTACCCAGTACCCAACCTTTCATTAACCATACATTACTGCAAGCTGGTGACTGAGGTGGGATAGGCTGAGAGAAACTAGAAGACAAGAGGTCACTGGTCCCACTTTTGCCCTAAAACAAAGAAGTCAAGAACTATATTAATAATTGAAGATATTATTCAGAGAAAGTGTCGCCCCTTGCTCAGGTGTTCGTGGCCCCAGACCACAGAAAAGTTGAGTCCTCATCTCCAGGAGTGCCTTGCTCTCACACACTCATTCTCTGTGACATCTTTCCCCACCATTTGCAGATGTATCAAGGTCTAATCATCCTGCACTGCTTCATAACAGCAATTAGCATGTGTCATGCCTGATCCAACCCATAATGCTGCTGCACGGTTTCCCAAAGCTCTGATTTGACTGCTCTGCCTCACCAAAGCACCATGAGCTGCTCCTCCTTGGTTTAAGCCCCTTTGTTGTCTATCCCTGCTCTCCATACCATTGCTTCTCCAGCATGGAAAGCCTGGCTCAGCTTGGCCTGGGAGATGACGAGCACAGATGAGTTTCTGGAGAACATCCTTTGGGTTTTCTTCCATTCTTTCCCTCACTTTTCTGCATAAACTTCAGTGCAGCCACATCCTTGGTCTCTCCTCAGTCCCTTCTTGGATGAGTTCTGGGCTGTGATGCCTCCTGAAGTCCTAACAGCAGTTGGGTTCGCAGGGATGTATGGCAAACACTCCCACCAATGACCAAAACTGCCTCCTTGTAGCTCCACCTGGCTGAAGATGCCATCTCCATCCATCTGGGACATTAAAACAACACTGCTTTTCCATTCAGCATTTGCACAGCACCTGGTGATGGGATCGAGTCCCTGAGGCAGCTCCTCAGCACTGCAACAACAGAAATAACTTCAATACAGTTGACCCTCCGTTGTCCGTGGGCAGCTCATCTTGTTTGAGGCTAAACCCTGCCACATACGAAGAGACATGCATGCCATTTTGAACCCAGCAGGGTTGATTCTCTCTGCCCACAGGCAGCTATTCTGTCTGGAACCTGCTCAGGTCTGGCTACTGTGCAGTCTCAGCCTGGAGAGGTGATGCAGAGGCTCCTGGAGGTTCTGCACAGCTCTGGACCACCTGGACATCTATGTACCAGGTCCTGGGAGGGCTACCAAACTGTATGCACTCATCAGGGACTCAGATAAGTTATTTCTGAACCTAAGCAACTTCTTGTGTTTGCGTGATGCAGCATTTGAGATAATAAATCCTCCGGGAACAGGGTTGTGCTGCAGAATGCACCACTGAATGCCCAGGCTGGGTCTGGAAGCAGCAGAGCTCGTATTATCTAGGTTTTTCCTCTTATTTGCAGAATTTAGTCTCCTGTTACCTTGGATGAGAAAGAAGCTATTGCAATCATAATTAAATGTCACATATATTTAACAGAGCACAAGTCTCTATTCCACACTCCCTCTTCCATCTGGCTCCAGCACAGCTGAGATCAGACTCTTCACAGCCTGTGAAATAATATTAGGGCAGTTTCTGTTTATCACAGCTGTGATTGATGCCTGCAGTCAGCTCATGATATAATGAAGGGAGTTCAGGCTGTACAATGGGGGTGTATATTTAGAAGATGAAATAGTACCTTGTGAGCCGTTAAGTATCATAACATTAACACTGGGGAGTGTAAATAAGAAGCATAACATAAGGGTTGGTGAGTCACCATATCAGGGAGTTGCTCTCCATCCAATAAAGTACGTATTCTCTCTTAAGAGAGAAGAGCTGGAGCTGGATGACACTTACTGGGAGCCCTTTTGTACCAGTGCCTTCCCTTCTGCAAGCTCTGCAGATGGCTTGAACAAGTGACTCTTTCATTTACCTGCACGAGATGGGGGAACAGGCTTGTGAGCATGGCTGGTGAGTGGTTTGGCCCCCAAACCTGCAGGCTTGCCAGTGGCAATGTTCTCCGAACACTGCTGAGCCTATCTGCTAAGTGGAGATGATTGTATCTCCGTAAACAGAGCTTTCCCAGGATGCCCCATCTCCTGCTGGATGGCTGTTTGCTGATACAAGCCATCACGCCAGACAGAGATGGATGGGGGATTCAAGCTGTATGTGAAATGGGCACGTTTTGAGTACAAGGCCAAGGAAAGCACTATATATCCTGGTCGTGCCATGGGCAGCAGCTAGTCCTGGTAGGACCTACCTCCAGGGATGCAAGCAAGCTTGGGCGAGAAACCTGGGGAAATTTACCTTCTGCAGGAAGAAGAAGATGGTAGCAAGAAAAAGACTTGGCCTTTTTCATCATGGTTATTTAAGTAAGGATTTGTGCAGCCTGGCTGACATAGTAGGACATTTCAGATGTGTGCTGACATCTTTGGCTGTAGCTCTGCTCTTCCCCCTGCACGTGTTCTTCTCTGCAAGCACTTGTCTGGTGACAGAGTGACTTGTGCAGCTGTGGCTACTTCTTTTGGATGAGGCCTCTCCTAATGATGGTATCATGATTACTCACATCTTTGCTCTCGAAGTAGTGCCAAAGGCTCACAGTGTGGACTCAAACATCTGCAGAAGAAGGCAGAAATGATAGCACAGCACATCAGGTGGTCAGAAGGGTATGGTGTTTTCTTCAATATCAAAGGCCATCCCTGGGATCATGGTGGGAAATCACAGCCCCCTGCTTCACCCAACATCCCAGGTGCATGCTGAGCACAAGCTACAGATATTCCCAGGACAAAAGTGGAACCAAGCTTTGCTCCATTTCTGCTTCTCAGTCGCCCTAGATGGACGAAAGACAAGAAGAGGAAATCTCCCAAGAGCTTGAGCTTCTGCTGAGCTTGCACCAGTCCCCTTGCATTGCCAATTCAAAGCCACCAGCACTGGTTCAGCCCTGTGTTTGCCCAGGACCCGACATCCTCCATGGGCCCCCCTGCAGTCCTCAGAAATCCGGTGTCCCCTAAGCCCGGAGAGCTTGCTGGCACTTCTGTGCAACTGCCTGTTTCCTTGTTCCTGCCAACAGCCTTGTTCAAAACATGTTAGATCAGGTTTGCAATTAAGTTCAGCAGGGGCTGGCTTATGACAGGTAATCACTGGGCTGTTGCTCATAGGTAGTGACAGACCTCACCGATCACAAATAATTTCGATGTCTACCTTGCCACATGCCAGTTTGTATCTTCATTTCAGCTGCAATTTCCCTATTTGAGCTGACAGCAGCTCTCGCCATCTGGAGAGAGGTGTGCTTCTCCTTGGCTGAGCTATTCAGCATGGAGCTGCCGGAGCATCATTAGCAAACATCAGAAACTGGAAAGCGTCAGGTGTTTATTTCTCCACAAGCTGTTCTGGGATGCCTATAAATAGGAAGTGTGCTCCAAAGTCACCTGAGAGCAAAAGCATGTCAGACGTCCATGGTTGTGTGACCTGAGAGCAGAAGGATGCTCAATATCCATGGTTTGGTGATTCGAGAACAGAAAGCATGCTAGACGTCCATGGTGGTGGCTCTCTGACTAAACTGGGGCTGAAGCTGGGAGCGTGGTCCAAAGCCGCTTGTTAGAGGGAAGTTCTTTCACTGGTTGTGGTGAATTTTGCAACAAGCCCTTAATTTCTACAGGTGAGGTTTCACAGGGAGCTTCAGCTAATGGTAGCAGTGCATGGGGAATAATGGACTCTGCCTTTGGAAAATCTCCTGTCCCGGCATGCCCTGGCCATGCCTCCCACCCTGTCCCTGGTCTGGTGCAGGGGTTTGTTTAGTTGCATGACCCAGTTTGGCCAGTGACTGTGTTTTTCCCGGAGGGTTTATTCAGCCACAGCTCTCTGATGCAGGTCCCTGAGCAGCCCCATTGAGAGGAGAGGGGTAAAACAGAAGGCAGATGGGACTCCTCTTTTTGAGTATCAGGTTCTCTTGGAAATAGCAACCTGCAGAGCCCATGTACAGAGTCTACCTTGGAGTATCATGGTCCCAGAGGAACCTTCTGCTTGTCCCTCCACCTGGGACAAAGCCTATTGACTTGTCTGAGCCCAGATGGCTTTAGAAAAGTTCTTTGCCCTGCAAATGTCCTGGTCAGAGTGAAGATATCCTCTATAAGCTACCTTGTAGCTGGGAAAAAGCTGTACCATAGGTCTGCCCACCTGGAGGTGACCAAGAGACTGCAGAACCCAAATATCCGTGGATTTCCTTGTGGGGGAGGACAAGCTACCGAAAGATGGAGATGGAGACAAGATGACCCATTGGAGCTTTGCCATCTCTGTAGGAGATGTTCCAGGGCCTATTTCCGTGATAATGTCAGCTACGTCTAAACATGGCTATGTGAAAGAGCTAATCAGAAATGTTCATAATGATCTTGTGCCTGTAGGGGAATTTGGGTTCATTCAATGAGCAACATTTCGCAGATATGTTTAATTTCAACAAATCTTTGAAAATCCCCAGAGCAGAGTGTTCTTGTAAAGTTGAAATGGAGCAGGCTCATGTTCCCTTTTGAAAGTGCTTTTGGGGGTTTTAATTTAAGCATGTTAGAATTAAAAAAAAGTCCCAAACCAAACCAGAGTATTGTCCTCTTTAAATGAAAAGCAGAACAAGATCATTTGGCTTCCTGACAAATTTTTAGAAATTATTCTGAACAGGAAAAGCTACAGTTATATAGAATTTCAGAAGAGAAAAGAAAATAGTTTCTGTCCACATCTGGGGTTGGGTATGACCCATGGGCTGGGGCGAACTGAGTGATTTTCCAACATCAGCTGTAAAACCACGCAGAGATTCGCTACTTAATTCAGTGCAGAAGAGTGAATTATCTCAAGACATCTGTGCCCTTGTGGCTTTATTAAAGGCATCAAGCAAGGAACCAGCATTGCTGAACTACTGTGTCAGAGAGAAGAAAACCTAGAGCAGGAATATTGACAGTTTATAAACTCTATCCTGACCTTACCTCCTTCACATAAACTTGCTGGCTGAGTCAGGACAATAAATCTGCTGCATCTCATTCGGGAAGGGAAATGATTATCCGTCTCTCCGTAATGAAAGAGATTTTATTCTGATGCCTGCCGTGTTGTGATTTGCAGACCTTCCACATGGCAAGGAGGGATTTATACAGCAATAACGTGGCTGTGCATCGGGGTGCAGCTGCATGGCACTTCCATGTCACCAAAAAGGCATCCAGATGATTGTGCATTAATGCTGGCTGTGGGAAGGAGAAAAAGAAGCAAGAAGAAAGATCTCAGCTGAGATCTAGAAACAGATGGGATATGGATGAGGCACGGAGAGATAAAGTGGAGAGTGTGCTGGCCCCAGAGCTGGGAAAAGAGGGATTTTGCACCAATACACAATTATCCAACACAAGAGTAGACAAAGAGAAGAGAATCAGGATCTGTTTGGAGATTACCAACCCTGGTTCCTTGAATAAAATGGTTTTGCACCTTTTGCAAAGGTCCCTCCCAAGATCTTTGGGGAGTGCAGCAGAAAATGGAAGATGTGCCCGGCAAAGCTGAGGTTAGACAGGAGGACTCGACCCAAGGAGCTCTTCCCACACTGGACACAGCCTCCCTGGAGTAGAGAGGCAGAAGCAGGGTTAATTTTCTCCTTGACAGCAAGAACCAAGAGCTTATTTATGATGGACAGCAGCTTAGTGGAGCCATGTTTAAACAGCCTTATAAAGAGCAGAAGTGGTTTGAAAGCTCTGAATGAAAGCCAGTCAGTCTTTTTTTTTTTTTTAAAGCCTCAGCAGGCTCTAAGCAGAGTTTGGCTTTGGTGCATGGCAGATGGCTCAGGAGATGTTTCTCTGCTCTATACATAGTAATTTTTGACCTAAATCTACTTTTGCCTCTTCTACAGAAAGCACACGTATTTTTGCTGGTGTGGGAGATTTCCAGAGCTTTTCCAGGATAGATCTTCTGGGAAAGGAGGGGGAAAAGCCCACTGCCATCCCCTGGCAGGACAACAACCCATCCCACAGACCATGCCAGGTGCTCTGCAGTTAGTAGGGCCAACAGCTTTCCCCTCTTGAGGACATGGATGCAACTGGGCCAAATTCATTGCACCGCTTGAACATCTTTCTGCACCACTCTGACGTTTTGGAAGCTAGGCTGCAGCTCAAACCTCCGGGAACAAAGTGAGCTTGGAGTCTGGCTCACCAGAAATACCTGAAGTGAAGCTACTTTGTCCCTGCATGTGCACCTCCATAGCAATGTCGATGACAGATACGTCATGATGTGAGAGTGCCTTTGCTCTGGCCACAGAGAAGCTCAGACCAGCAGCTCCAAAATGTCTGCTTAAAAGCAAGATATGTATGAGGAAGGTGGATCTCCAACTTCAGTGCAGCTATATCCAAGATGAGAAAATCCATTATCTCAGTAGGAGCTCTAAAACCTCTTAAAATGTAATACTTCTTGTCTGCAAGCACTGCTTTTTGGGCTGGTACCTCCAGGGGTTTACTTCCAGTCCTGGTTGCTCACCCACAGTGCCATGAGGAGCCTTAGAGGTGGGACAGGATCTGAGGCCACCTTCCTCAGGCACGGATGACTGATTGAACTATCAATCCCCAAACCCCAAAACAGAAGGATGTTACAGGGTCACCTGCAGTGCTCCTGGCAGGAGATCGGGACCAGTGGCCGAGACTCACCCTGCCGCTCAGCTGCTTTGCAGTCAGTAGCTATTTACTTTCGCTCTGCAGGCTTTCATCCCCCTACTTCTGCCGGTGTTTAAAGAAAGAAGAAGAAATGAAGTCATCAGGGATGCTGTAACACAGCAATCCTTTCAATGTGCTAATGCGCTTGCATTAGTGCTAATGGGCACCACCAGCAGCAGGCTCTCCGGAGGAGGGAGGATACAGAGCCCACCCGCGCTGAATTCCTCTAATGCTTCCTTAATCCAACCGGTCTTTAAAAGTGTAATGAAAAGAGCTCCTGTTTACAAATAACCAGGGCATCGTAGGGTTTTGTAGCCATCTTTGGACTTTCTCGCTCTGCTGAGACAACAGTCCTGGGCTGCGGGTTCTTCCTTGCATTGCGTTACCAAATCCCATCCCAAAAATCAGAAATCAGAAGTGTGTCCTGTTAAATGACCAGGTTGCCTAAGCTTGGTCTGATGCACTGAAACAACATTTGCCAAGTGCAAATCCCGCTGCCAGTTACGTAACTGAATTATCCTTCCATATGCCAGACAGCAATTCTACAGTTAATTGATTTTAATCTAATCATTTGTAGCCAGTCACCAGTTTTAATGAACCCTGCCCACCCCCAGCCCATCGTTTTGCATGAGCCATCTTTCCAGCAATTACTGGTTTTAATTATATGAAAGTCTGGTTACGTTTCATTAATTCTTGTCACATTACCACAAGCCTCCATTTCCACGTCCAGAGTCCAGCCACCTCGGCATCATGATCCATTACAGCGTACAAACAAGAGCAGATCCTTGTTCCACTTTCATTAGATTTTTTGAATGCTAATCAGCAAGATTCAGAGAAGGCAAAACATGGTTACTCACCCCTTTGCCTCTCCTCTCCTCTCCTCTCTGCAGCCGGAGCAAAGCCACAGCCTGGCTCCAACATTGGAGACCTGCTTCTTGCCTGATGGCATCTGGTGTGGGGGCACCTGAACCAGGGCAGAGCCCCACACAATGTTTTTTTTGCAATATGCTTCATTTTTCCTTGAGGAAAGGTACTCAGGACCTCCCAGGTGAGGGGGAATATCCCATTCATCTACACTACTCTAATCCCAGCTTTTATTAACAGCGTTAAATGCATCCTTGCGGATGGGCAAAGGGAAAGGCACAAAACCTTGCACTGGTTGGGGTCCAAACACAGCTGTGAGTCGCTGTGCAACAAGGTGGATGGTCTCCCGAGGTGGTGGGTGATGGAGAACAGGGGCAGGGGAAGAAGGAGGAGGAGGAGGAAGGGTAGAAACTGACCTTCAGGAGCATCTGAGAAGGCAAATTTCATGCCATGGACTGGGCAGTGCCTGCAAGTGAAGGCAAGAGCTTGGATTTGATGCAAGGCTGGAGAAGTGACTGTGATTGGGATCAGTGGGACGTATCTGGCTAGCGCTCAGGATGTGATCTGTGCCAGGGAAAGAGGCAGCAGAGGCAAAATTCCCCCCATTCAGCCTTGTTTGTCTGACTCCAGAGGCTCAGAAATGGTGACCCAGCACATGGCCCAGTTTGAGTGGGTAGGGTCTCCTTGACCTGTTAGGAAAAGCAGGGTTTGGCCAGGAAAACTGCAAGCCGCGCTGGATTTTTAAGCAAGTGTGAAGTTCAGGGGCTCTTGGATGTTCAGAACTGTTGCTGGAGCAGACATGTCTGCTCCAACCTGAGCCCAGACTCGGGTCCTGGATTGCAAGATCTCAATACCATTGGATTACTGAAATGTGATTCCCCCCAAAAAGCAGGCACTGGATCTGAGATGCACAAGCGGCCAGTGTCTGTACGGGAGACCCCAGCCACTCCTTCCCCTCCATATAGCTCCATATTCCTGCCCCATTTTCCAGCAGGGACACAACCCCACTGGCTGATGGGGTGGTCCAGGTAGATCCCCAGAGATCAGGCCTGTCACTGCCCCTGTGGTAGGGAACCCTTTTCTGCTCCCATCACTGACCCAAATGGCTAAATGATGCCAAGATGGAGAAACAGGCATCTTCCCAAGACCAGGGTTTGAGGGACGAGCAAAGGCATGGGAGGATTTTGGCTCTGGAAACAATCTACCTACAGGCTGCCCATTTGTCTGGGTGAGTCACCCCAGCCATGCGGCCCAGTTTGTTCCTAATTAAACAAAAAAATTCCTAATAAAAATGAAGGATTACTCCCTGTCTAGTTGGAAACAACAGCAAACCCTGCTATTCACATAGGAACATGGATATTTCCTTTTCCTAAAACACCTTTGCGAGGATCCACTTGCTACAGCCTGCCCGAAGGTAGTGTGGAGGGAAGGAGATGCCAGGGGGTCTCACAGGGGTTGTCCCTGTATCCTTTCTGCCATCCTCCTGCTGATGCTGGGGGGGGACATGGACTCTGGAAGTGTCCTGGCCATGGGGCTGGAGCAATTCTGTCCTGTCCTGTGTCTCTCTGGACATGGCAGGGCAACCCCTCAACCCAAGAAGCAACCCCAGCTCCAGAGGGACAGAAACCCCATGCACCCAAAACGGGCCAGAAAAGAGAGCCAATCACTCCAAATAAGGAGGTGTCGTATATAAATAATGTATTACCAGTGGAATTGTATAACGAGGCTTTTACGGACTACTAATAAAACAAACAGTAAAAGTCTCATTGCTGTCTAAGGTAACGCAGCCAGCACGAGCAAGTAATTTTGGCTCTGGGGACGACTTTGTGTTTAATCCTCCCTCTCACCATTTAGTCCAGTTTTATGCAGATATGAATTACTGAATGCGGCCAAACCTGCCCTGCGCTCCAGCTAGCCATGAGCTCCATTGCCGAAGACTTGTGGTAACACTAGTGCAACCACAGCAATAATACTCTCATAGGAGTTTCTGTGTGTATATAAATGAGCTAAAATGATATCTATAATAACTAGAATGAGATTACAAGCTTTGTGCTGGTAATTGTATAGATTATCCAAGTTTCCTAGCACCTCTACATGTAGTATGAGCATTTTATACACATTTATTATGCTATAGATAAACATTGTATTAATTATTCATTTATAATTTCTAAGATTATCTAGCATAAGGTGAAATGGAGAGTACTCCAGTTGAGTGTTGACATTGGAGGCAGACTCCCAGCCATGAAAGCCTTGGTGGCTGGAGCAAGGTGGGGAGAACAGAAGCATTCTTGCTTTCCAGAGGGAGCTTTCTCCACCTCCAATGGAGAATGCATTACAGTGTCTGCCAAGCCCAGGATGATTTTGATGGCCCAGAGAGGCTCATCAGCTCTTTGTGGTAGAGAATCCTGCACGGCTGGAGTGTAGCTGTTGCAGATGATTAGTGATGGAGACTGACCAGGTACAAGGGATCCTGGTGCTTGCGCAGGAGAAAGAACTACCTAGACCTCAGTGGCTTTGGTGGGTTTTGTGTTGGACACCAGAAAGCCCCATCAGTCTCCTTCCCTGCCATCGCCAAATCCTCAGATGTACTCAAGTCACACGAACCCATTTTTAAAGCAGCACTGCTGGGGATCTGATGAATCTCTCCCAGCACACCAACTGTGTCCACCTCAGACCTTCAGTCTTAGGCTCTGGAGAGGTGGCCAGAGCTGGTGAGGAGTACCATGTCCCCAGTGCCATGAGCTACAAGTCTGAGGGGACAGATGGGTGGACAGCAGAGGGCTCTCGAGCCCTCAGCAAGAACAGCCGCCCAGCTGGAGGATGCTCGTGTGCGCTTGGCCACTCCGTGAAACTCATTTGGGCAGGCTGCAATGAATCAGCTGCTGGAGATAGCAATGGTGCTAATAGGAATTTACTTCTGCTGTGGAGAAAGCTCGTTCCCCGATGAAATGCCACCCCTGTAGCTGCCAAAAAGGTATGGTGGGATTAAGTACAGCCAGGTTTCCCTGCTGGCTCCTCTTCTGCCTGGCTGTTTTGTTAAAGCTTTTCTCAATAACTACATGAGGAATTAAACATCTTTTGGAGATAAAAAGGGAGAAAAAAAAAAAAAAAACAAAAAGAGAAAGCTCTGTTTTCTTGTGCAGAGAACCAGTCTTTGGGGAGCAGTGCTGTGGGTGATGAAAAGCTGGGAAGCTCTTGTGGGATTGGGCTGCTGGGTCCTCCCCTTCCCACCCCGCTGTCCCTCCCTGCAGGGACTTGTTATCCATCTGCCTTTGGCTCAAATCCGAGCAGGGGAAGGAGAAACCCCCCTCCCTCGGGATGGGTTGGGAAGAACCTGGAAGGTTATTTTAGTATTTCGAGTGGGAGTCAAGGGGGGGATACCAGACTGGGGTTTTCATCCTTCCCACATTTCCCATTGGAAAAAAAATAAACAGAGTTTGCCACCCACCCCCCGCCAATGCAAGAAATGCCCAAAAGAAGCAGTGGTGGGTTTTTCCCATATAGGGCTTTGGAGGGCTAACTCCCTTGGGATTCACATTTCCATGGGGTCATCCACATCCCTTGTGATCCTGCATCTTCACCATGCTTCAGGTCCCATCTGTGCGATGAGGACAAGGAGACATTTGCTTTTTTTTTTTAATGGCAACGGCTATTTAGGAAGCCAAGAGAGGGAATTGGGCAGCCCGGACAGGAATTCGGCACTTTTCTGTGCAGGATCTGCCCTGTGCAATGCTCAGGGATGCCTGCCGGTCCCTTGAACCCACAGCACAGGCAGCACCAAGGCTCTGCCGTATTCTCTGCACATCCCAGTCCCAGAATAAAGCTGTCCCATGTGATGAGATTGCAGAGATTGTGTAGATTCATGCCATTTCCCGGGGCCGTACCCCTGCCCTGGTGGGAAGAGGGTGGGAGAAGCTGAGGGTTATCTCCGCCTTTGCAAAGCAGGGAAGGAAATTGCCAATAACACTTTGCTCCTTGCCACCTCTGGCATCTATTGTGAAGATTTGCCTTTCTCATTTATGTGTAAATAAGCCCTTTTCTTTCTGACACCGAGCAGGTTCTGCAAGTAACTCTAGGTACGGAGCTCATCCTATACCGGGGCTGTGAGCTCAGGACTCTGAATGTGCAGAGGGAGTTTGGGAGAACAAAAGGCTTTCAAAAAACCTCCTGTCTGGCTAATCCATATGACCTGACATCATCCTCAGCATGGAGAACAAGGTGGCAAGCCTGGCTGCCACTGAGCACACCTATTAAATTGTGTCTGCTCCGTCATGAATTATGTATCTTTGCATTTCCATTTCACCACTGCTGCTTGTTTGATGAAATTCTCCTCTGTTGATAAGGATTAAGCCACCTTCTTCAAAGCACAGCACTGAAGCAGCCCTGTGTTTAATAAACTGGAGGGAGAGAGTGTTGCATTCCCCAGGCAGGGTTTGCCCTGCACTGCTCCAAGGCTGCAGCATCATCTTCTGGTGCCTCCCAGAAGATGGGAGGAGAGGCAAATGCAAACCAAGGGTGGGCACCCAAGTGCAAAAAGTTTAACAGAGGTGATGGGGTTGTTTTATACCGTATGCAATGTGTGGAGGTGGGCTGAGGACTGGCAGACCTCATCCTGAGTCTTCCTTGTCTAAACACCAGTACCTGATGCTGGTTGAGATGCCTTCTAGCATCCAGCCCACCACCCAGCAGACACTCCAGGAGCAGAGAGCCTTCCCCTGAGTTGTGTACCCTACCTGCCAGCCCTGCATGGTGAACAGAGGTGATGTTTAGCTGCCTGCTTTCTCGTCAAACCTTGCAGATAGGAGGGAAGTGGTTTACTCAGATATCATAACCTGAGAGGCCGGCACAAAACCAATCACCATCTCTGTCTTCATCTTGTCTTTTGTCTTTTCCCTGGGAAGAACAGCCTAGTGTCCCTACAAAAGCCATGGCTCTGCTTCAGACAGGGGCCAAGCCTGCCTCTAAACCGTCATGAGACAGAGCACTGATTGCAACAGCTCATGGGTTAAACAGATGAGATGTCATGCAGCCATTTGCAAATATTGGTCAGAGTCAAATACAAACAGCAGAGCGCATGTGGACCTGCTGCTGTCTTTAGTGACAGAAGCCAGGGAAGGTTTGTCCTGGTTAAACACTGTCGGGAGAGGAGGAAGGTGTGTACATGTCTGGCTTTGACATATTTGTAAGGTAGATGGTGTCCAAAAAGGGGCTCAAGGACGGTCCAGTTGCCGGTCCTCAAGAGTTTCCCCTGGACACTTTAAGATCCCAGTGTGCAAAGGCAGGAACATTTCTATAGCAGATACTACCGATAAAGCTCTCTACCAGGTAAGAGGCTGGAGGGTACCCAGAGAAAGGAGAAAATAGGGTCAGAGTCAGGGAACACTAGCAAATGCAGTAGCATTTTTGTGGAAAATGGTGATCACTTGTGAAATCAAGAGATCAGGAGGGTTCTTGGGAGCCAAGTGTTAAGATTGTGGTGTCAAAGCAGCAACTGCACATCCCATCTGGGATGTAGGTGCTCGGCATCCTTGGAGCAGCGTGCACTGGCAGGGATGTGTCCACCCACTCCTGCAAGGAGTCATGCAGTCTCTTCCATCAGCTTGGCAGCTTCCACCTCAAAAGCTGTTAGGCTTTTTCTTTGGGCTTTGCCCCAGTACTCTATCTGGATGAAAAGAAGAAACCACCACCTGCCATGAGGGTCCCACAGTGGAGAGAAACAGAAGGTAAGAGTGGAGAAGAAACAGCTAAATGAGATATAACCAGGCTTGACATCATCCTTCAGGGCAGCAGTGGCCCAGGAGGAGAGGACACATCTCCTGCCTCCTTGTTCCCCTCAGAGCAGATATTCCCAATGAGCAGCCAGGGTCCACAGCAGGCTCATGAATTTGAACGTGCAAGTGGAAGTGGGAATCTCTGGGAATGGCTGCCTCGAGCCATGTCCACACCACACTTAACTTCTGCAGGATAGATAATTATTCCTTCCTTGAGCATACATCCTCCCTGCTTGCCACCAGCTGAGGTCCCCTGCTTATCCCCTCTCAAGACTTCTCATGCATCAACCCAGGCCTACCTGAAATGCTCCTGCTTTATTTCTGGCTTTCTCTGACGGCATCATGACATAACTCTTTAAAAAATACAATGCAAACAGGAGCGATACGCCCAGACAGCCCCGTTCTCCATTTGACCAGTGAGCCAACATTTGCTTTGGTGTTTATTTTCTGAAAGGAGGGAAGATTGATGGGAGAACCAGGCACGCCGCTGACGTAAACCCCTTTGGCTGCAAAGTCCGTCTTCTTCCTCTGCACGGGTGTTAAGCACACACACAGTTTGTCCAGGGGCTGGTTAAAGCAGATCCCCCCCCCGACCCTGCCCCCTTATCTCACCAGCCCACTGCTGGCCCAGTAAACCTCTGAGGGTGTCACACCCCCCTTAGAGTTATTTTCCTGCTGAAAATTAGATTACTGAGGCTGGATTTCTCCTCACCTGGATCGTGTTGTTTCACTAGTCCGACTTGCTGCCATGAGAGGTGAGCTGCCAAGAAGGGGTGACCAAGGAGAGCCAAGCAGAGGAGGACGTCCTAAATATCCTTTGCTTTCAGCTCAAATGCTGAAGGCAAAGTCCTTGCATAGTATTCAGTACTAGCAAGCCATGAATTCCCAAAGCTCTCCCACAGCTCTCTCCAGAGTGTGTTGTAAGTGGTTTTCTGGCTGTCCTTAGCTCTCGAGTGCCTAGCAGCCTTGCTCACACCTACTCAGCCTCTGCGGTTGCTTTCAGTCCCCAGCAAAACTCCCTGTCCTTGACCTCTCCATGAAGCTTTTCTCCTGGCTGCTATTATTTGAGGACTTTTTTTTCCCCTTTTACCAGAAAGAAGCATAACTGCTTCATACACTTTTTCTGCAGATTATCATCTGTACTAGCTTGAGCCCACAGAGTAAGCATGTGGACTTAATGCCTGCATAGCTGTCAAGTGCACAGTCAACAGTCTTATTCAGATGGATAACATCTGCATGAACATGTTCCTCTTCTCATACTCATCAAAGGGTAAAAGGTTTGGCATGACAGCAGGGATCTTACAGGGACATGTGGAGATGCTGTCAGATATTTCTGCAATTGCTTGTCAGCTAGTTAGCCATGAAACCAGCCACCAGACTGGCTCTCTTCACCAAAGTATGGGCAATTTTCCTTAATGAACCTACTAGAAGATGGGAATGCTCTGTTTCTGGTGTTGTCTCTCCCTGTCAGTGTCTTGTCAAGCCACGCACAGCTCTGGAACATCCCAGGATCTGGCTGGAGCATCTGCCCAGTTCTTCCCTGCCCTGAATCTTACCTGCCCTCCCTGGGATGGGCAAACAGAGCCTGGATTCACCCAGGACCTGTCTGCTGCTCCTTTGCCCACGTGGGCAGGGAAACTGGGGGTGAACAGCAAACTGGAAGGAGCCTGGGGAGAGACTTAGGCAAAGCACGGGTGGCGGATGCTGGGGAGAGATTGGGGAAGGCTAGAGATTTCCATCTGTATCTTGGAGGTGGTAGTAGTGACCATGAGCAACCCAACAAGCATCCTGGACTTCAAGGGGTAAAACATTTAATGCAGCTGCAACACCCCCAATGCACAAAACTGCCCTGCTTACCTCCTTCCACCTCCCCATCCTGCCAGATACCAGGCACCGAGCAATTTGAGGCCAGATCCACGGCATTTAGACCACTGTGGACAACCATGTGGTGCAAATGTGAGGAGCAAACTCATCCACAGCCTCCTCCCTGTGCTGTGACCCCCACTGCATAGCAGAAGCCCCTCTTTGCCCAGCTGCACCTTGTAAGAGGGAAGGCAGGGCTAAGTCAGGCCATGGAGATGTTGCCCAGAAGCTCGAGCAGGGACTTTCCTTGCAGCCAAGGGTCTTATAACAGAGCTGTGCCCCGAAGGTCCTGATGCAGGTGAGGCTGCTTGGATGATTTACACCGAAGGGTATGAAGCTCTATAGCCTCCGGAGTACCTATCCGCATGGGATAGCTGGATGAATTGGCTTCCTTTATCTCTGCTTTCTTTCCCTAGCAGTTTGTCAGTAAATCAGAGAGATGTCAGATGTTATCAGCACCTGCAACTTTTTTTTTGGAAGTGATACAGAAGCGCATAGGTGACTTTCAGAGTGCTGAAAAAAGGAAACAAGAGGTTAATAAATATTCCTTTTAGCAGTATCCATTCCAGTGTCCTTACCCCATTCCTGGCCTTGCACAGAGATGTGACACCCACTTATTCCTCTGCTATGTTGCAAAGCCCTGCTTTGAGCTCCCTCCTCTCTTTCTGAAGGGAGGAGAGGTGCGTATGTCTTGGGAGCAGGGCAATCACCCCAAGGGTGAGTTATTGCAAGGGAAATCTGACCAGGGTCCCGGTTCTGGCCCTCTGCTCCCTGTGCTCAGCGCAGCCCCACACTGCTGTTCATTGCATCGCGTGGATGTACAGCAGCTCAGCTCCAGGGAGGTGAGGGCAGTTCCCCAGGGTGAGCCAAAAGGAACCTGCCCGGGTATCTGAGACAGCAGCAGCAGGGGAAGAGGGGAGATGGGACACTCAGCAGGACCAGGAGTGATGCTGGGTACCTGGGCTTAGGCAGCTGCATCTCACCTGGGGCTGGCAGTCACCTCCCAGCTGCAGACACCGAAACAAGAGAGGTCCTCCTGCATCCCACCTGGCCTCCAGCCAGTCTAGCATGGCACATAGGTCCTGTGTCCCCTCTGTCACCCCTGTGTGGATGGGTGGCTGAGATAGGCGAGGGGTCTCACATGGTTTCAGACGCTCATGGACAGGCAGCTGGACTGAGCTGAGGGATTTAATGACATATATGGGTATCTAGAGCTGTGTCGGAGGTGTCCCAGGTGTGGAAGAGACCTGGAGGCAAAGCAGGATGCTAAGGGCAGCTGAATTGAGTCCAGTGGAGGATAGGGTTATTGGTAGGTAGGTGCTTATGTCAGGGTGAACAGAATTGCTCTCCAGGCTCCACCAACAGCAATGACTATATCTGCATTGAGTATAACAGGAGGTTAGACACCGAGCACACATGCAGGCACTTCTTCCTAGACATCGCCATTGCTGTGTCTACATGCTGGACCCAAACTGTACCCATATTTTCCACCAAAATGCGATCCTCTAGACTGCTCCATGCCATAAAGACCTTTGAGTGGTATTACAGTTGCTGCCCCAAAAAAGATCTCTCTACTACCTCTACATCACAGGTCTGACCTGCAATTCATGGGGCTGCCCCAAGTCCAGGGAGCTCATATCCAGACGTGTGCCAGCATGAGCCTACGGCCCCTTTGGTTATGCTACTTCCAAGATGAATGCAGGCTTCTCTTCCATTTGCTCCTCAGCTTTTCCTCTTGAGGCAGAGGTGGCTGCCCCATCCAACAGTTAAACCTGATCTTCTCTTTCCTTTGCACTTTTCAAACTGTTTTCCAGAAGTGCAGCTCAGCACTGGAAGAGATCTGCCATCTATTAATTAACTCAGTACCTGACGGGTGTCATCACGCTGAAGGGATTTTTGAGGACAGCATTGAAAATTATTAAGGGTTAGAAGGGAGTGATTTATTGGCGGAAGATTAAAAGAGTTAAATATGTAAAGCTCAAGTGAATGATGGCAAAGGAGAATCTGACGCCTGTGCAGAGTGGTTTGAAGGGTATAAATGCCCAGAAAGAAGTGGTGGCATTCTTGAGATGGGGCATTTCAGCAAAAGCCCCTTGGGGAAGGCTCAGGGTAAGCAAAGGGAATTGTTCTCTGCAAGCCTGCAGTTATCAGGGTCCACACTTCCAGATTCACTCCTTTAATTTAAATGCAGTGAAGGATTATTGGCTCTAATGCAGCAGAGACATTGTTAGAAGGCCAGAAACTCAGTTTCTCCTCCCTTTTCTCCCCAGCACGGGCTCTTCAGTGCCTCGAACTACTCTGTGCTCAGCACTGCTGCATCTTCTGAGCCCCAGGGAAGCAGGGACCCACTCGGGACCTTACAGAATTGTCCTGGTGCTGGCACACCTTGCAAATGCCAGTCAAGGCAGAGGCACAGAGAGCAATATCTGCTTTCCTCTGAAGCACTAGATTTTGCTATCATAGACTTGCCTGATCAGAAACTTCAATCTGTATGTGTTGGTCAGATGCTGTCTCTGCAAAGCAAGGTAAATGTGGTGCTGGGAAGCCGTAAGTTATCCAGGCTGGAAAAAGCTTCTCAGGCAGGGTTGTTAATAGCAAGATTCATCCAAAGGAGCTATGGACGGGCTGTGTTTCCTTCCTATTCGCCATGAGAAATCCTGGTTTCCTGTCTTGCAGAAATACTTGTTTCCAGCAATACTGGTTTCCCTGCCTTCCTTCTAGCTGAGTTCACCTCTGTATCTTAGAGGGCTGCAAAATGTTTATGCACTGTTCAGATAATGGTTAAATGACAACCCAGCTAATGAGTTCCTTGGTGTTAACCAATGTAGCTGAGAGGTCACTGACAAACTCTTCCAGTGTCTGTGCAATTAAGCATCATGCTCTTCCCTGTTTATCTGACCTCACTCTTGCATAGAGCTGTGACAATTACCCAAAGCTTCCAGAAGGTGTAAAAAAAGTGTTGCAGTTAGTCTAGCTCTTAATCATTTTTTCTTTAAAAAGTTTGTACCTCTTAAACCAATGCTAATTATACATTTCTTATGGGCAGCATTTTATCAATACAGCCAACTGGGACTGGAACACCAATTAAAGTCAGGGAGAGAACTACAGCTGTAGCAGAGCACCTGATTTTTTCAAAATTATGACATCAATTTAATTGCAACTTTCCAATCCATTTTTCCCCCAATTAATCTAAAGTGCTCTATTCTTAGGAGAATTTCGGAGCTGTGATAAAGCAAGTCAATGACCTGTTTTCTGACCCTCTGCTAAACTGCTAATGACTTTTTTGGCGGGTTTCATCTCCATTTTAATTGATGATGGACACAGTCAAAATCTGGTTAGGAAGTTGTAAGCAAAGTTGTGCTCTGCCTTTTGTGGCAGGGCCATCCAGTTTGGCTTCGGATGCGGAGAAAAGAAGTGGCTGGAATGACTCAAAACTGAGTTGTCAGCTATAAAAAAGGTAAGCAAGCAGTGAAATTTACGCTGGCAAAATTGCCCAGCTGGACAGATGGCCCCTCTCCATCGAACTCGCATCAGGACTTTGCTGTGTGGCTCTTTCATCCGGTGTGTTGGAGCAAGGCTGCTGTATTTCCAACAGAAAGAAGAGGGGAGCTGGTGTTGGCAGTGGGGAGAGGGCAAAGCAGGAGCCTTGTACATGTCCATCACCAGCTGATGAACTCTGCTGGGTAGGAAACCATCTGCTAATACTCTGCACCTCTCCTAGTGAACCCCCACCAAGGCTGCAGCCCACAGCTCTTATCTGTCCTGCCCCAGAGCTCAAATCCCCCAACGTCTCCCCCATCCCTCATTTCCCACTGCTCTGCCCTGCAGCTCTGGTCCCCTGTCCCAGCTCCTTCTTCATCCTAGGTCATCATCCCCACCTCCACCAGGCTTCTCTCTCTCACCCTGCCCCATAGACATAATTGCATGGTTGAGACCAAAGGTCTGCTCAGCCCAATGTCCCATGTCTACAGCAGATGCCAGGTGAAGAAGAGGGCAAGCATGCAGCAGTACTGCCCCAAAGCAGACATGCTATTATCTGTCCCATTCCCTGCCCCTTTGCCTCTTGGTTCTTCTCTGGCTTTCCCTGAAGAGGCAAATCCCACCTCCTCCATGGGGGATTTCCATCACTTGCAGCTTCCAACACCTGTACTTACCAAAAGCACGCTTGAGAAGGATCCTCAAAGCAGCAGAGAGGACACATGTAGGTCTGTAACGGAAACAATGCTGAAATATTCAATTCCTTTGGGGTTAGTGAGTGCTTACAGACTTCTCAGGAATGCAACCTGCAATTACCCACACTCTTTAATTGCTAGTTCTTCTCCAGCCTGTGCCAGCCAGGTCTTCTCCAAATAATGCTCAGACACGGATCGGAGTGGCACAGACCAGGGTTTGCTCCTGGGCGGCAAAGTGGATGAACCCTCCAGGTTTTGGGGAGGAGAGGATTCAGCGGCATGGGCACTGCTGTGCCATGCTGCCTGCCTTTGGGGCTGGTGAGCATGTCCCCGGGTTTAGCGTGGGAGAGGCAGTGAGGGAGACTCCCTCCTCCCATCTCGAGGTGCTCATGGACTGGGTGATTTTCTTAGGACCATGAGGACCCATTATGATAAAGGAGGGAGACTGTGGCATTTTGTAAGCAATGCATAGTTCTTCAAAGCAATGGAAAATCTCTGCATCCTTCTGTAATCTGTTGTAGTGGCTAATTACCCTCAGTTTTAGAAATGGGTGGCTTTTTTGCAGTTTGAACATGTTTGGCCCTTGTTATCTGCTAGCCATTAGCTGGCTAGAGGTAAGCCTCCCTTCATATCAGGCATTCCCCGTCTTCATTGGGAAGCACAGAAAGCAATTTAACAGCCTCTTAACCTTTGCTGTAACAATCTCCATAACCAGGACTCCTTTCATCTCTTGCAGTAGCACATGCTTTTCTAGTTCCTGAATCATTCGTATAACTCTTCCCTGCAGTCTCTCCCATTTATTTCTCTGTTCTCTTAGAGCCTGGACACAGGAACAGATCCATCACTTCAAAATGACTTTCCAAAGAATGCAGCTACAACTTTCTCCTCTTAGCACATCCCAGAGCTGGGTCACCCTAAAACATACGGTGCTCAGCTCATGGGCTGTTTGTAGCAAATATAGTGCAAACCACTATGGGTGTTTGGGATGTGTGAGACCAGATTAGTACAAAACAAGACTGAGAGGGGCTGGGAGAGCTCAGCTAGACACTCACTGTCCCCAAAAGAGGGTCGATGCAATGAAACCCCTCTTGGCTGACTCCTGGCTAAAAACCTCCCTCCCTCCACAAGCACTCAGCCCCAGGCTGTGTTCTCCTTCTAGCTATAAAGACTATCTCAGCCTGGTTTTCCCTTGCTGTAATTTCAGTCCATGACTTCTTATCCTGTCCCTGGAGGAGCTGTTTATTCTCCCCCTCTTTGCAATGACCTTTTACATAATTGAAGACTGCTATTGTGTCTCTTCACAGCTGTCCTTCCTCCAGATTAAATGACACCAATTGCTTCCCAGTAGCTCATGTTTTCTCGGCCTCTGATTATTCTTATTACTGTCACACGAATGCTCTTTGGGTTGTCCTTGAAGCGAGATGTTGAAACTGGACCCAGCGGTCCACCCATGGTCTGTAAGTGGAGAAGAGACAAAGTGCCACTTCTGCTGTCACCTCCTCCCTGTGTCAGCCCTGGAGCGATCTCCCAGAGGTCTGTGCATGCCACAAAAGGGTAAGTAAAGCCTGATGGATGCCACAAGGTGGTATTGCTCCTGCACTCCACAAGCCAGCTTGCAAGAATCATAGAATCGTAGAATCATAGAATCACAGAATGGTTTGGGTTGGAAGAGACCTTTCAAGGTCATCTCGTCCAACCCCCCTGCCATGAGCAGGGACATCTTCAACCAGATCAGGTTGCTCAGAGCCCCATCCAACCTGACCTTGAACACTTCCAGGGATGGGGCATCGACCACCTCTCTGGGCAACCTGGGCCAGGGTTTCACCACCCTCAGCGTAAAACATTTCTTCCTTACATCTAGTCTGAATCTCCCCTCTTTTAGTTTAAAACCAACACCCCTTGTCCTATCACTACAGGCCCTACTAAGAAGTCTGTCCCCATCCTTCTTACAAGCCCCCTTTAAGTACTGAAAGGCCAAGAGGACGCTGCTTGTGGGAATTGCACTGTACAGGTTTCCCAGCAAGGCTTAATGCTGCAAGATCATGGAGATAAATGGATTGTGGTTCTCCAGAACCAGTCTCACTTGGAGAGCCGTGGTGACAGTCCTGAAATTACTGAGAACATTGCTGTCACAGAAAGGAAGACTGAGGATGTATGACAAGAGGAAGGCAATTAAGATGCTCCTGAGCTATCTGAAAGTGTGATGCACCATTCATCTGGGTCAGAAGCCTTCGCATTTGTCAAAACTTAAAGAGAATCAGACATAACTGACCTGGAGGAAAAAAACATCAGTGAGAGCAATTGACAGTTGTACAAACAAAGCAGGTTAGATTCAGTTCTCTGTTCATAAAGGAAACCATTAGAAATCACTGAACCCGAGTTTTGCTGGTGATGATAGAAGGAACTAATGAGTCTGGAAGTTTTACGAGCAACTGCCTGTGCTGCTGGAGCAGGGTGATTATTGGGGAGGGTATGCTGTTTGTCATGATAACCACACCATATATTTGAAGATTTCTAAAGAAAAAAAAAAAAGCTGTTTACAAACTGCACCAAATTTTATAGTCTTCCCTCTGTTTTCGCTCAAGACAAAGATTTCTGAGGGTCAAAATTTACATACAGGCTAAGCTCTTTGTGGTGCATTCACAGTATGTTAAAAGCTCCATTTGCATCATTAGGTGCAAAGCAGCCATCTCAGGGGTCTCTTGAAGATTGTGGCTCCGGCTGAAACTGTTTGTGCATTTATTTCTGGAAATCCCCAATGTAATAGCTGACATGCTAGCCCCAACATGGGCCAGTGCCTAGACACAAAACCCCCTGTAAACCTCTTCTGCACCAAGATTTCTCCTTCTCTCTTTCCACTAATCTAGAACAGAGATATTATTTGCATTCAGAGTTGCTCAGAGTTGGCTGGACACATGACAGAGAGAAGCCAGGAAGGTAATGAAAGCAAGTGGAAATACTGGCTGAGGAAACAGAGAGAGTATTTTTAGTCTTGCAGTGTCACAAAGCCTCTTAACTTCCACCTGGAAGAAACGAGGTTGGTCTTAAGGATTTCATACAAAGACAAAAAGGTCATCTGCATTGGAAAAATCTGTACATTAACTCTTTCAGTCTCTCACAAGGATTGAGAATTTAGCTAGACTAGCCTCTACCTTAGAGCCTCTAGCGTCATTGCCATTCCTATTCACGCCCCTCCAACCATGAGCACCATAGCCAGGCTCTTACTCTGTGTGATTCACATGGAAATAAAGAAAAGTCTGAAAAAGAAGAAAGTAAAGTCTCAGGGGAGTGCACGTATCCTGTGGCAACCTCCCTCTTCTTGAAGCTGGGTACAAAAAAGTTCCAATTTCTCATCAGCTGAGACAAACACCATTCCAAACCAGCAGGAAAAAGAGCCATACCTTCTCCCAGGTAACCCAACGCAGTGGGAAGGACATGTCTGTGACCATAGCACCACATGTGTGTAGGGCTGGGGGGACCTTAGGAGATTGTGTAGCCCAAAATCTGCACCAAAGGGTGGTGGAAAATGGCTGTAACCGCCTCCCTTCATCTCTTGGGCCGGGAGAAAGCCTCTTCAACAACTCTGCTCACTGTAGCATCTTGCTTTGCCTTGCACGCAGAGACCACCAAGCAACTGCATGCTGGCAAAAAGCATTATGTTCTGACGTGAGTGAATAACATCCCAGGAAGGAAGGACACAGATTTCTTCGGTACCCTCCAGAAAGGGAATCTTTCCCCATTCCTCTTGTTCTTTTTTCTTCTCTATGCTCATCATTGCCCTGGGGACCACTGGCTTGGATTTCCCCATGAACCCCTCTCAGATGTTAGGAATGTCCCTGGAAGATATCTTAGGGTAGGAGAACCAGCTCCCATCCCCAAAGGGTCCCGTTCAGGCCTGGCACCACCTGCAACAGCACGTGGATGTCTCCTTGGCCTTGGATGGAGTCCTTCAGGCTGGAGCTGCAGGACCAGGAGACACATATGGGACTCATGGGAGGTGCCCTTGGCTGCAGGCTCATGACTTTTTGGAGCATGAACCTCTTGGCAATGCAGCCATGTAAGTTCTAATGAAAGGTTTTCCTATTTCCCTGGGGTTTTATTTCAACAAAAAAAGCGATTTCCTAGTTGTTTTTAGCTCTTCTTGATATGCTGCCTTCATCTTTGGTACTTTATGGTGTTAAATAGCTGCCATGTTTCACTCCAGGAGAGTGCAAATCCCTGTATTTCTGTCCCCAAAAGGCAGAAATAAACACAGAGGTAGTCACAAGTGAAACCACTCATTCTTTTTCTGTCTCCCTTATCTCTGGTACTTGAACAAGATTTCTCCTGTGTCTTTCTTCTCCTTGATCTTGTGTTTTTCTGTTCCCATCATCTTCTTATCCTCTTTTCTTCCTTCCCTGGGTTTCTGGAGTCTCTACCTTTTATGCACAAAACCAGCAGCTCTCTTTAATCAAACACAGCAATTAAGAAACTCTAAATTACAAGTGTCACCCATGTCACGATTTATTCTTGGCTTCAGAATTTTAAGTTCACATTATTTCCGTGTCTGAAAAAGTCTGAGGGGAATTAAGCACAGAGGATTGGATCACAGACAGAAAGCACCCCAAAGAGCAGCATCCCCTGTCTCCAGCAGCCCCAAATTGTTATCTCCGGGGATTCACCAGCTGAGAGTTTTATCCCCATGCTTTTGCAAGCCAACAGGCACCAGATACTTACCAGCTTGCTGGGAAATCTTCCCTGCCCTCCCCATGGTACATGAGGAGACTCTAAGCAAAAAAGAGGATGACTCTTTCCTGGGGGTTTTCATATCCCCATTTTAGAACAGAGAAAAAAGACGACTATGGAAGTCATGAAGAGAAGAGGTTGTTTCATACAGGGTTGGAAAACAGCTCAGGCAGCCATGCCAAAGCTGTCTTGGCAGAGTCAGACTGTCTTCAGCATCGCCTGTTCCCTCTGTGTGCACTCCAGCCCTCCTCCTCCTCTCCAGGCTGCAACAAAGGGGCACAAATAGATGGGCCAGGAAACACTCCCTTCTCTGAATTCTTAGATGGCTGATGGACGGGGATGTGGGAATGCTGCCCAGAGGGAGAAGGGGCCATGCACATGTCCTTTGTGCTGGGAAACTCCATTAGGACAAAAGGTCAACTTCTCAGCTGGGTCCTTGTGGTCAAGTGGGATGAGGGCTATCTGGGGTCTGAGCCAGCATTTGAGACTCCTGCTTGGGAGGATGCTAATCCCAACCTAGAAATGCCCACGTTCTCTCCTTGACTGTAGGTTGGCCCATGGATTGTGGCTCTGATAGAGATGTTTCCATGCTGTATTTGGTCAGATGAATCTCCCTGCAATGTTGTGGCCATGCCGTCCAATCCCACCTGCAGCTGATGATTTTGTTTGACCAAAAGACCTAATTTTGCTTGATTTGGAGGGAGACTGTAGCTTACTTTTGGGAAGGAGGTGATTCCCAGAGGAACCAATGCTGCATTCTAGAAGACTAAAAGACACATGGTGATTTCAGGGTACAACAAAAGCATCTCCTTTCTTCTTTTTTTTTATTAGGTATCTTTGATCTAGCTTCTTCCCTTTGTGCAAGGCAAATGTGGAAGTTAAATACACTATCTCAAAACTAAAACCCTGTAGCTCTCTCTGCAATAGAAACTAGCCAGGGCTGAGCCACGAGCTCCAGGCTTTGCTCATTATCTCCTAGATTACTTCATTGTTAGCTGATTCCTGGAATGCTGTTGTGATTTTTTCAGACCATGCTTGAGTGTGGCTTGGAGGATAACATGGGCCAGAGGTCTGATCCAGATAAGCAGTTTGGATGCAGCCCATCACCCAGGGATGGGAGCAAGTTCATCTCTGCAGACACGTGGACGCTGTACTTCTCACCTTCCTCTTATGTACTGAGACACAGCTTTTAGCAGTGAGTAAGTGCGGTTGCACAGGGGTTTACTGCAGATTGCTATACCATTTAGTTCAGACAACCATTCCTGAGCAGCGAAGTGAGTTGCAGTGAAAATGAGCTGCAGAAAGATCGTAAATCTCTGGGCTGAGAGGCAGAGGGCTGCAGAGAAGTTTCTGATGCTGCTTTTTGGATTGCAACTATCAAGCACATGCTTTTATCCTTTGGGGCCGCAGATTCCCCTCCAAAAATGTTACTGGTCCAGTTGCCTACCAGAGGTGTCCAGAGCAGTTTGAGATGCCCTTGGGCATCCTGGCAGGACCCCAGCTGTCAGCCACCAAGGGCAGATGTTTCTTGTAGGTCCCATATTCTGGCTGCTCGCCCCATTCAATAGGATTCACTCTTGATCCAAGCTGGTCTGTGCTTACATAAAGCTTTTCATGCACACTCATGTTCATGTAAGACTTTTCATGCACACACATGCATAAACCATAGCACCGAGGAGGTCTGTGCAGCCACAGACAGGGGGGTTGGACTAGATGACCTTGAAAGGTCCCTTCCAACCCAAACTGTTCTGTGATTCTATGATCCTCCATCCACTCCAGAAGCCCTGACTTCTAGAATCATAGAATAGAATCATAGGTTTGGGTTGGAAGGAACCTTTCAAGGCCATCTAGTCCAACCCCCCTGCCATGAGCAGGGACATCTTCCACTAGATCAGGTTGCTCAGAGCCCCGTCCAACCTGGCCTTGAATGTTCCCAGGGATGGGGCATCGACCACCTCTCTGGGCAACCTGGGCCAGGGTTTCACCACCCTCAGCATAAAACATTTCTTCCTTATTTCTAGTCTGAATCTCCAAAACCATTACCTTGTCCTATCACTACAGGCCCTACTAAGAAGTCTGTCCCCACCTTTCTTATAAGCCCTCTTTAAATACTGAAAGGCTGCAATAAGGTCTTCCCGGAGCCTTCTTTTCTCTAGGCTGAACAACCCAAGAAGAAGGGGGAAGTTCAGCAGCATTTGCTTCCACAGCACAGATGAATAGTTGTGTAGTTTCCTTTTTTCCTTTCCTCTCTTGAATTATAGAGACTGACATAGAATCTCCTCTTTCCCAGAAATGCACCTTTGAGTATTTGCGTGTGCTTTGCTTCTTGGTGTGACTTTGATGCTGTGCTGCAGACATCCTCTGGGTACATGGTCAGTGGCTTTTTCAGAGTCCCGAATCCCCATCCAAGGGAGTGGGGTACGCTGGCTCGTGGAGGTGCAGTCAGGACAAGGGTTTCTCTTCCCAGCCTTTTCCTCTCCAACCTTTCCAAGCTGAATCCCTGCTCCTGTGTCCCCCTTCACTCTGTGCAGCACTGGTGCCCTGGAGCCCAGGCTTGTTTATACCCACGGATTGTCCTGTGATAGAGATTATCACTCTGCTACCCTCACTAAACCATTGTTTGTTTTGTTGGTTTTTTTAAATGCAGAAAGCACCATACGTGGAATTGGGAGAGCTGCTTTGCCCTGTGCAGTGCATGTTTCAGCAGTTCTTGGCTGTTCCCGGTGCTTTGGCACTGATGGAGGTGGATGCTGAGGGTGATGTTGTCATCCCAGGGCTGCGGATGCTGCAGCCCAACTGAGGTGCAGTGGTTGATCCCAGGTGACAGAGGCATGCTGGGACTCTGATGACTTAAATTTCTGCCCTGCTGTGTAAGACAGAGAGCTCTGTCTTGCAGGGATGAGCACACTTTGCTGGCCAGCAGCGTATGGAGGTTATTAATGGGTAGAGTAAAAACCACTTGCACAAAGTGGAAAACTTCACACTCATGGTGCAGCTGTGGAGTTACATTGGATTTAAAAGCCAGATGAGGCTTTCCCAGCTCTTATTCCCCAAGTTGCTCTGTCTTGTGCAAGGAGTCCCCATGGGCTAATGTGCACAGTGCTTGCTGCACCTGACTCCAAATCAAGCCAGCGACTCTCTGGTTCATGATGGAACCCCAGTAGATGAAGCCAAGGAGGACCTTGAGCCTTCTCCTCCACAGCTGTCTGTGGTGTCCTGCATCCCTTTCCACTTCATGTTTCATCTGTTCATTTCTCACTTGCCTTTTTGCTTTTGTTCAATTCTTTCTCCTTCCCTATTTATTATTAATAAATACATTTGCTGCCTAATTTCTCCCTCCTTTTATATTATTTAACTATACCCAGGCTACGGGTAGGGTCCTCTGGCTCAAAAGATGCTTTTAAATTAAAGCTGCAGCTGTGCGTGGACCAGAAGAGATTAGAGGTGTGTTTGAAAGCCTCCATCACCTTCTAGGGCTTGGATCAGCCCCGCTGGGTGCTGCTTTCCAGCATCCCCAACACGATGGGGTCTGAGGGTGTTCAGGATCTGCCGTGTTTTACAGAAGCATGTCCTTGAAGACTTGGCCATTAGGTTAGTATGTGCCAAACTCAACCTTACCAGTTACAGCAGGGCTGTTATTGTTGGAAGGGTTTAACCCTGCAACCTGCAGGGTTATTGTGCTCCTCTGAATAGTTTACATCCTGCATGATTCGGTGGAAAGGGGAGCGAAGGAGGGGGCTGCTTGTGTCGGAGGGGTGGGCTGGGCACCCCGCAGTGGGATGTGCTTCTGATCCCAAAGGGATGTGCTGGGGAACAGCCCCTTCCCATGCGTTTCCCAGCAGCAGCACAGCCTTCTCGCTCCCCAGTCCAGAAACAAGCGGAAGGAACTGTTTCCCTCCGGGAATCTGGACAAAGTTTATTATTTTGCATTTCTGGAGAAAAATAAACATAAAATTTCTTGGTAGAAGGAGTCAGAGCAGGCCCAGCATTAACCCTTGTGCATCTTCCTCCCATTGTCCTCTCTCGGAGAGGCTTTGTAGGCAGAAACCATCTTGTTGGTACCTGACCTGGTCCATCACAATCTCTTCTGTGGCCTCTGCTTGGTGGCCCTGCAGCAGTGGCAGGTTGTGTGCATCCGTCATGATGTGCCAGCCCATGGGATGCTTTTGCTGGGTGGGGTATGCAGGAACATATTTCAAACATTTAGGACCCCAGTGTCTTAAATAACGCTACGCAGCTGTGTTTGTATAGCCAAATCTAGGCTGTAAAGGGAGCTGAAATACTCAGTGCACATGTGGACGTCTACATTTAGGGGATTTAATGTGCAAGCTGAATCGCATCCTGGCATCTGTACAGGGGGAAAGACGCTTGGGGCTTGAAAATTTTCATGGGCCTCATCAGTCACTGGCTCATTTCTCTGCTCTGTGCACAGCTTGCACTTTCAATGTCTCCCAGCCTTAGGAGAAGGGGTGTGTGAGACCAGTACCCTAGGGGCAGGTCCAAGGGGGTGGGCATGGGATGGTGGAGACCACACAGGAGATCAGGCATAGCATTGCTGGGAGATGTTCTTGCTTTGCAAGCTGATACCTTGCTTGAGCTGCCATAGACTCCTGGCTTTTTTTAGATACCCCTCAGTCCTGTGTCCTCTGTTCCCACAACATCTTCTGCAATTGCTCCCTTGAGGTATGAGGAATCCAGGAGACTTTGCAGCTGGGTTTTCAGGGAATGACATTGGCATTCGAGGCTGTTAATCACAGCTTTTCTCCAGTTTCTTGGAAACAGTAAAGCTGTAATTTCCTCTGGGCTTGCCTGTCATCATCACCAGGGTCCAAGAGGAATGCGTTGCCTTGTGTGCCTAAATATCTTCAGTCCAGGATGAGCCCCAGCTGTGTCGCATCTCTTCTGGAGGGGACAGGCATGAGAGCTGTGCCCCTTTCTGCTCTGGATGTTGGAGATTGATGCAACAAGACTCAATGTGAGACCTTCTGGAAGGGAAGGTGGTACTTATTTTAGTCCAGATGGGTTTCAGTCTTTTGCTCCAAGATTTCACCCCCTCACCCTCTGCTACCCATGTCTGCCAGCACCAAGGCGTGCATGCCTCAGTCTGCTCAGGATCATCTACGTGCAATGAGGAAGATCAAGGCTCCAAAATGTCTGATCCTTCCCATCTCTCTTGGATTCCTCTTTGTTGGCAATGACAAATATTTTTTGGAAAGGGGTCTGTAGGAGATATCTTTTGCCTCAAAATCTTGCTTATTTTGGCATCTGTAAATCTTAGGCAAAGCTGCTGCATCTCCTTGCTCTGGGGCTAAGCATGGCTCCAGCCTGTATCCCAGTGGGACAGCAGGATGAGGGCAGTTCCTGGGGCATGGGGTGGCACATCCTTGCCACCCTCCCATTGCCAGCGCTGGTCTGCGCCGAAGGGTGGTTGTGTGGGGCTGCATAGGAGTGTGTCCTTCGGGTGGAGTGGGAGTAGGGGTGTTCCCAGTTTGTTCACTGTCGATGGTGTCCTCATTTGTCAGCACCCCATCCCTATCCACCTGGCTTTAGTGTTTCTACAGGTGATTTCACACACAGGCATTTCCCATCTCCCTCCACCAAGACCACCCTCAGCATCTCTGTCACAGACCCCTGGGATGCACAATGTGGGACCCACCTGAGGGCACAAAGCCAGCTGCTGTCTCCTGTCCCCATGCTGGAAACAGTTAGGGGATGAAGAGAGAAGATCTTTCTCCATAACTTGCTTCTCTGGAGACTCTATGAAGGCAGCAAGCCACAAGAGCTGGTAAGAAGTGTTGTCCTTGGCTATCATGATGTGTTCCTCTCCAGCATTCCTCCTCCCTCCCCTCCATCTCTGTGGGGTCTCCATAGGCTCTGACATGCTCACTTTTCCCTCTGTGCCTCTGACTACTCCACCCCTGGAGGTGTACATACTGTCTCTATGCTATCAAGGTCCTTCACGTTGTGTCCTTGCCCACCGTGGCAGTCTCTCAGCCCTCAGGTCACCGCTGTATCCACATCTCTCTGTTTTCTCCAGGGTTGCCTGATGGAAAATCTATCTGTAAATATTTGCAGATATCTAGCTATCTACATCTCGCTTGCCTCCCTCACATCCCACCTTGAAGGTCTCTGTTGAGAACCGGCTACAAACAGAGCTGAGACTGAAGGAGCGAGTGATGTGCAAACCCACCGTGTCTCAGCCTGGCCAGACCCATGTCCTCCCTAGGTAGCTGCTCATCCTCCTGCTTGCAAAGATTTCTCAATATCTCTGTATTTGTGCCCAGCCTCTGCTCCAGAGCACTCCTGCAGTCCCAAGAAATCAGAAGCTGGGGAAAAAAAAAGATGAGCACAGAGTCCCCAAAACTTTATGAGTGCAATTTGGATACATCCAGTCACCAATGTGTAGTTAGGTCATGGCACTGGGAGAAACAGGACATGGGAAGCATGACAAAGGAAACCTTTTTTAACAGCAGGTATAACAGCAAGAAGGTTTCAATGGCAAGTTTAGCTGGAGAATGTTTTTTTTTCACTGAAGTTTGCTCAGAAAGTTATAATGGTGTGCACAGCTTGGAACCATCTCAGGTTCTGGTCTCTTTAGCAAATGACATTTTAACTAGAAAAGTGAGGTGAGAAGAATTAAAATGTTATGGCAGCCTTTATCAGCGCTGTCTGAAAGCACTTCTGTCCTTCAGCGCCCTGAAAGCAACAGATTAGGATGAAGCTGGGAATATGCTCAATGACGCAGTGTCAGCTCTTATCAGATCCAGAGGATAACGGATGTTGTTCCCTCGCCACAATAATTTCAGAGCCTTCAACAACAAGCTCCCACACAACTTTGTTATAAGTACATTAAGCCCCAAAGATGAATTTCATATTTCATGAGTAATCATTACTCAACCTGTCTCTAAACACAGAAGAGACTTCCTGATTTTTTCTGCTCTGTTTGTCTTGGACCTTCAAGTAAGCACAACAGGAAGAGAAGAGGGGAGGGCATCCAGCAATAAGTAGAAAAACGCGTTCAACTTAACAACACGAGGAAATAATTTTATGCCTCAAAGTGCAAGGGGTCATAACTTTTCCACACAGGACAGCAAGTGAATTCTGGTGAATGCCAATTTAATTTAAAGGGATGATATGAGCTTAAAACTCTTATAATGAAAGTCCAGCATCTTGGCCAAATCCCAGCAAATTCTGCCTCTTGTGCGTTCAGGCAGCTGCCATCTCCCCCGTGTCCTGCCGTGCTCTTGGCCAAAGGACAGGGAGGTCACCCCAGAGAAGGTTGCATCCCATGGGTAGGATGGTCATTCTTCAATGCACAGCTCATTAATTCTTTTTTTTCTGAAAGTACTTTGAGATTCAGCTGAATGAAGAAAGGTTTGTAAATGGCAGGTCCTCTGTGACCTTCGGTGTCACAGCTCTGCAAGGAAATGTTGACCCAAGTAACTAGGACTGCAATGCAAGAACCTCTTTAAAAGGACAGTCAAATGCCACAAAGCACTTCAGAACAGGAAACGAAGAAGGGAGTCATCAGATAAATAGCTAACAGGGATGATTGTCTTGGTATGATGGTGCAATTACTGCTTACAAGAAAAGCCCACCCAAGCAACCAGTAGGATTTAATGGGATCTGAGATATTTCTTTCTTGGTTCCTGTTGTCTAAAAAAAGCACTATTTTGGAAAGCATGGCTGTCTCCTACCTCTCCCTGCCATGCACCAGGCAGACCCCAAATGGTGGTGGGTCATTGATGAAACCCAAGAGCAAAGCCAACCATTAGATGACAGTAATGTTTCCTGCAGGACACGGTCTTTTCTTGATGACCTCCTGTCCAAATAGTGGTGCTGCCCCTGCTCTACTTGTGAGCTCTCCCAGAGTCAGTGCATGGCTCCAGCTGTTTGTATGACTGCAGTTTGCTTGGAAAACTGAAACTCTACCTTTAGAGACTCCGTAGAAAGTAAAAAATTGGGGGTGATACCTGTTACGCAGTGGAGAAGCATCTGTGCCACTTTAAGTGGTGCAACAAGACACAGTCACAGCACAGAGGAGCAGCTCAGATCCTTCCTGAAGCCATGAATCCCTTGGCTTTCCCATTTCTCCTTTTATTTGGTGTGACGGAAAAGGCAGGTGACCCTTTCTTTGCAGTACTTCTGTTGGGCTGCAGCTGCATCAGTGTGAGACCTTCTGGAAAGCAGCATCAGATCAGGCCACGTAGGTGTGATTCAGTGATTCTCTACCTGCTACAGCACTACAGGGCCTATGAGCCCCCAGATTGCCTTGTTCATGGATAGTCTCTGTCAATCAAGACACCGCAGGGTCCGTGCTACTGGACGGTCAGATCCCCAAATCTGCTCCCACACCTCCCCTGGTGCTGGGGTGGGAAGCCTGGCTGAAACCCTGGAGTCCATGGACTTGTAGAGCCCCTGGGATGCCGGCTCTGTTCCTATCCCTGGACCCAGATGTGTGGTCAAAACCCACAAAGCAAGGCAGCGAACTGACTGATGGCTGTGCCGGAGGCTGTTTTCGTGCTTGCCTGCGCAGTGCAATGACGTCCAACAGGAAGCATGAATTTCTCTTACAGATTTCTGTGTCAGGGTCTGCTTTCTTTCATGTCGCCAGCTGGGGAACAAGCCACAAGACCAAGGCACGTGTTGTTGGACATGGGTGCTGCCAGATCAAATCACAGCAGTGCTTTGCATTGCTCTATAACCTCAGATGCTGAACCACAGCAGAAACCCCAAAAGCAAGCTCTGCTGCTCCCCATCTGACAGGATATACTTTAAACTAAGAGATGTTCCTCCCTTTTACATTTGCAACCTTCCCTGATGTAATTCTGGGCATTACCAAGATCTATATGGATTTTACATCCTTTCAACATCCAAATAAGTCTTGGCTTTAGCTCTCCCACCCCCTAGCGAGGCACGCAGGTGAAAAAAGTTGTTCTTTGGGAAAATATTTCCCATGACCATCCTGAACAGGTCGCCTGTCAGGTTCACTCACCGTCACACAGCTGGCAGCACCGACACAGCGGCGATCCCGGCAGTGCTGCCAGCTCCCGAGCAGTGCCAGCTTGCACGGCATCCCCACGGGGTCCCAAGAGGTTCCCTCCGTTTTGCTGCTCTTCAATGCTTCAGCAGAGCCTGGGAAGGGCGGGTTGGAAGCGGCTCAACAGCCTCATGTATATTTTGGTCTAAGAAAAGACTTTGCCTTTATGATAGTCACCCTGTGACTTTGGATTAAACAGATGGATACTTGCATCTCCCATTCCTAAAACCTTCCATGGAAGCACCCAGGGCTTTACAGTCTGCTTGGGCATCTCATTGCAGTTGAAGCTTTTTCCTGCTCTTCCACCTACATCTTTTCCCCAACTGATAGTTTTTTTCTCCTAGAAAACACTGATCTTCCCTCCTCCTTATAGCTACTCTGTATGAGAGGTGGCTGCCACATCCCCTTTCTTGCAGGGCAGATTTTGCACCCAAGCCCTCCTTCCTCAGCAGCGCCATTTTGCTCTCATTGTTGAATTCCAGCATTATCGATTTCAGGCCATTTCTCCAATCTGCCGTGAATGAGTTGAATTCTAATCCTGCCATCGGCAGCACTCGCGACCACAGGCAGAAATTTTATTAGCTCCTCTTTCTCTCATCATCCAAGTCATTAATTAAAATATTGATTAGTGCCAGAGACAGGGCAGACCTTAGTGAGATTCTGCTAGATAAATCCTTTTGGGTAGGCAGTAAATTACCCATAACCCCTGGAACTGAAGCTTTCCAATTAAGCATGCTCTTTCCCCTTCTTTTTTCTCCTCTCTGCACGATAATTTCATATGGTTGATAATTAGTTTATGAGAATGATGGGGTAGGGTCAAAATCCTTACTTAAGTCAAGAGGTAGCACAGCTTCCCCAGATGGGGCAGCTACCTGCCCAAAGGAGAAATTAAATGTTTGATGTGATCTGTCTGTGACAATCCATGACATTATTATCCAAGTGATTGTACATGGATTAGCAATCGCTCCAGCATCTTTCTGGTGCTCAGGGCTAAGCTGGGTCTGGATCTGCCTGATTTCTCTGTTTTCCCTTTCTAAGATCCTCCAGAAACCCCCAACCTCTGCTAATTGTGCAGTTAATTAGTAGTACTTCAGTAATGCCTTGGCTCATCTTTTCAGTATCCTGGTGGGAACTTCCCAGGCCTTCCTAAATGGAATATTTCTACCTTTCGTATATACATATATGAATTATTTGCCTTCCTCTTCCCCAGCTTGGGGATTAGATTTCTTTCACAGCTCTGCCTCAGTCTGATGCTATGGCCAGGCACAGCGATTCTTCGTGTTTTTGCAACAAACTGAGTGTCTTCAATGAGCAATTTCTGGGAACAGCTTTCAGGTTGCCGAAGGCAGTTTGAGTGAATTTTAATAGAAACATTCAATGGGTTTTGATACACATTTTTTGTTGGCATTCTGCAAACAGTCACCAAATCCACATGAGACCATCCCTATCCCCTCTGCTGAAAAACCTGCTCCTTTAACAGCAGCAGATGAGCAGGAGAAACCCTTTGGGCTTTGATTGCAGGGTGGCCAGGAGCACCCCAGGGAGAGATCTAGCTGAGATAAGTAGATCAAGGGGTAGCTAGGTTATTTAAAAGCTTTAGCTTTGCTCTTTTCCAGAAGAATGAGCATTGTGCTTAGCTATAAAGTAGCATTCAGCTCCATAAATGCCTTGGATCCTTCCCCACTCAGACAGACAGACACAAACGAACCAGGTTCACTGAATCTTTGGCAAACTCTGCTGAAGTTTTTCTTCTCCAGCCTGCAGAGAGTTGAACCAACAGTGAAGATTCACAGGTTGGACTACAGCCCAGCAGATAGGCTGTTTAGTGGGAAGGGGTTAAAATGCCAGGAATAGCACCAGTGCAGATGTCTACAAGATGCAATGTGTTGAAAACCCTCATGGAGATGGAGGTTTGGAGTCTGGGCTCCTCTGCCCCAAGCAAGGGCTCTAGTCATGGGGCAATTGGATGAAAAAAGAGAGGTGCTATGGCTTTCTAGGCAGAGATCTCCCTCACACCTCCCTGGTATTTATCTCTGTTGGGTTCAAGCAGCTCCCAGTACTGCACCTCATCTTTTGTGAACCCCATTTTGAGGTGCTGGTCTCCATCCCTGCCTTGTGTAAGAGACTGTGGAGAGGGTTATCCCAGCCATGAGCAGGATCTCACCATGCCAAGCGCTGGCAATGCAGCTGTGGCCTTTTTTGAGCCTTCATCTGTGCTTGGTGGGACTTCAAGGCACCCAGCTCCCCCTCTACTGCTGGATGGATGGAGTCCGGGTGTTGGCCAGGGACGCCTGAAGAACTGCTGCGTTAAGCTGTCTCAATTTAATACAGTTGACAAGAGCAATTACTGAATTTGCTGCTCTCACCATTTGCACCGCCATTTGTCACTCCTCGGTAACGAGGCAGGCATCCTCCTGGGCTGGGACATTGATGTCACATCTTCTGCCTGAGTAATTGCTGGCCTCTGGCAAGGGGCTGCTGGGAAGGACTGGGTTATATCTCATCAGGGATGGCAGAGGTGGCCTTGGCCCTGCTTTGAGGAAATCAGACGACCTTCGGAAACTTTTCAAATTCCTCCCTATCTTCTTTTCTTCGAGTGTCAGTCTCTGTCAAGTGTTGTGCTAATCCCCCACACCCTCTCTCATTCCATCTCCCCAGCTCCCCCGCAGCTGAGCAGTACTTTGGGCATGCAGACCCTGTCCTGGACACAGCCATGCTCCAGTGCTGTGGGTTCTCCCAGCTGATGTGGGCTCGGGGATGAAAATGCCCTCCGGAGATGTTAGCACTGAGCATCATCACTTTTCTGCTCTGGCCAGTCCTGAAGAAGTCCCAGCTGTGCTCAGCTGAGTGCTGCACTTTCAGAGATGTATGGAGGAACCAGAGAGAGACCGGAGGAGACAGTGATGGATTTATTAAGGGTTTAGAAAACATGAGCTAGGAGGGAGAGGTTGTTTGTTGTCTGTTGTTTGTTTGTCTGCTGGGTTTGTTTACTCCAGAAAAGGGAAGGTCAAAGGGTAATGGATAAGTAAAAAAATGTTGCTGTCAAGAGGATAACAATCAGGTTTTCCCCTGTGTTTCCTGAGGAAAGACAAGAGGAAGTGTGTTAATTTTGCAAGGAGAAGATTTGAGCTGGCTGCTCTGAAGGGCTTCCCAGTGCTCTGACCAGTGGGCTGGGCAGTGTGGGCAAAAGGGGAAGGCCAGATCTAAGAGGGCTGGTTCAGCTTTATTTTGGTGTCTCAGCTCCTTCTGGTTTGAGGATGGTTTGAGGAGTAACTTGTTGAGGTACTTTGGGGTGGTGCCTCACTCTGGGTACCACTGCTCTACCAGCATCATATTGTCTTGGCTACTGAGGGATGCTATGCAGCTGTTGGTACAGAAAGGTTGTCCGGACTGGGTGAAAAACACACCGGTCTGGGTTAGGTCTGCCAAGAAAATGAGTTCAAGGCTGGTAACAGAGGAGGAGGAACTGGATCCACCAGGGGAAGTTCTGGGCTGGAAACCTCAAGCTGTTAGAGACCTCAGGTCACTACAGCAGCAGTGCTGGTGGTTGGAGGCTCCTCTGCAGGACAGAAACACCTACCTGCTGGCCAGACCTGTCATTTAGGGAGGTTTGCTGCTTGCCTGGAGCCCAGATCCATGATGTTATGGAAAAATTGCTGAGGCTCATCCAAATTTCCAGCTTCCCATGGCTGTTATCCATGTGGGGATCACTGACTCAGCCAGGGGACACCGTCAGCAGATAAAGATGAATACAGTACCCAAGGTATGAGGGAGTGGGGACCCACGTGTGATCTCCATCCTTCCAGCCAAAGGGAAAAACCCAGACAAGTAACAATTTCCTGGTGCAGATGCTACAGGGGCTGAGTGAGGTGATGCTCTATCATGGAGAAAAACTGAAAGTAAATATGGCCACAGGGACAGCTGGGGCTGCTGCTCTCATGAGATGGGCAAGCTCAGGATCTGGAGGAAGGCAGGGAAGGTGAACAGCAGTTATGCCTCAGGAAAGCAGATTTTTGTTTGTTTGGAGACTTGCTAGGCAGAATCCTCCAGGTGTAGCCATAGAGGGCTGGGGTTCCCAGCAGAGTGGGACTTTTTGTAAAGAAAACTCTTAAAAACCCAGGATAAGCCATCATCTTGGACAGGAAGAACAGTAATCTCAGGGGAAGGCTGTTGATAAGTATCTTATCACTGAGCTAAAACACAAGAAGAGAGCACACCACAGGAGTGAGTGCAAATGCATTGCCTGGGCTCATAGGGACACAATCCAGCACACCAAAGCTCAGCTGGAGATAAGGCCGATGAGGGACAATGTGGTAACAAGAAGGGATCCTATGAGTATTCTACTTGTCAAAAAAAGATCGGTGAAAAAGTGACTTCATTGATGGATGGGGAAAACAGCTGGTATTGGATGCTATGGAAAAGACTGAAGTGCTCAGAACATCCTTTTAGCCTCTGTCTTTACAGGCAAACCCATCTCCTAGACCTTGTGTCCCCCAGGATGGTTGGGGAAGTAAGTAAGTGGAGAGCCCAGGGACCAGCAGGACCACTCAGAGAAGCTGGAGCATTCACATCCATGGAGTCAGATGGATTTCACTGGAGGCTGATGAAGGAGCTGGCTGACATGTTTGCAAAGTCACTCTCTATCATCTATGAAAATTTGTGATGATCTGAGTCCCAGACAACCAGAAGAGGCTGAGAAGGTGCAGGCTTGTGGGCAAAGGGATGTTAGATGGGTTGAAAACTGGTGGGACTGCCAGGCTCAGAGGGTGGTGATCCATGGCTCCACATCCAGCTGATGGCTGGTAGCAAGGGGAATTGTTGATCTTCAGGGATCAATACTGGGGCTGATATTGTCCATGACGTATATGATGAGACAGAACGCACCTCAGCAAGTCTGAAGGAGTTACTGAATTAGACAAGGTGACATGATGAATGCGACAGCTTCAATCCAAAGTGTCCTTGAGAAACTTGATGGTTGGGTCAACAGAAACCTCTGGGAAGTTCATCAAGAAGTGTGAAGTACTTTGCACCTGGGTGGAAATAAACCCGCTCACCCGTACAGGCTGGGAACTGCCTGGGTGAGTAGGGACCCACCGAAAAGGATTACGGTACACACTGAGTTGAAATTAGGCCATCAGAGCACTCTCATCATGAGAAAGGCAAACCACGTGCTGGCCAGCATCAGAAGGATCTTGAGGAATGTTTTTATCCCCTATACTCAGTCCTGGTGAGCCCACACCTGGGATGTAGTGTGAAGTTTTGGGCTCCCCAGTTCAAGAAGGATGGGGATAAAATGGCGAGCGCCTGGGGAGGACCTGGGGCACATGATCAATCGGAAGATGTTGAGGGAACTAGTTTGTTTAGGCTACCCAAAAGGATGCTAAGGGTGATCTAACACCACCCTACAGCCACCTCAAGGGTAGAAGGAATGGATCTAAACTCTTTTCAGCCACAGCAGATGGCATGACAAGGGGCAACAGCCACAAGATGTGGTTTGGGCTGTTCAGGCTGGACACTAGGAAAAGCATTTTTCACCAGAAAGGTGGAGCAGCCTTGGCACCAGGGAGGCTGTGGCCTCTCCGTCCTTGGAGGTTTTTCTAGGTCAGGTCAAAGTCACAGCTGCCTTCATCTAGTGTTGGTGATGGTCTTGCTGACTAGATGACCTCCAGAGGTACTTGTGATCCTGACCCTCAAGGCAGGACAGTTGAGCTCATGAGGGTCTCCTACAATGCTATATTTAGTGACTGCTTAAACTGGAGGCTGCATGGTACTGGAGACCAGCCACCACCACCATATTAAAAACTTACGTTTAAAGAGTGACAGCATATGATGAAAAGATGCCGTAGACCACAGATGAATTTGCAAGGGACTGACATGAACAGGGTGATTCAAAAGTGGTAACTCTGCACAAAAGCAGCTCCCAGCCTTGGAGATATCTTCCTGCAGAGCTATCTGTCTCTGCTAACCAGCTTGCTGCCTTTGCTGGAACTGGTCCCACCCACCCAACCTCCTTGCACCTTGCAAAGCCTTCTTGTAGTTACAGAAATAGCCTTCCCTCCTGTTTTAATTCATCCTGTTGACCCTGTGCAATTCTCACCAGCCCTAAAGGCACTGTTCTGTCTTCAGGTCTGTGACCCCTGGTACTACAAAAAGTGCTGCACAGAAACAACCAGTGCATTCAATTCCTGGTCTGGATGTCTTTCCTATACCTGCATTGCTGTAGGTTATCTCCTTTAGCCTTCCGGAGCACAAAGGAGCAAGACTGAACAAAGTCAGTGGAGTTATGGCCCAGCTGGACCGACTCATGTTAACCTCCCCTATGCAATTTATGGCTGTTGCCTAAGGTATATCCTTAAGTGCTTTGTAAAATCTATTTTAAGCTATCTCCAGGGGAATATTTCCTCTGGGGAAAACCTGGCAAAGCATAACAGCACAGGGTGGATTTTGCTGATGCTACACCTTCCTTTGCTTCTTTTGCTTCCTTTTTTTGCAATCCTCCTACCTGCCTGCCCCTTGCTCTCCATCAAACACTCCTCCTCCTACCTTGGTGCTGACAACCTTTTCATTTTTCCTGGTTTTTATCTTCCTCCCCGCTGACAGTGGGAGCCAGCCTTTCCAAACTACCTCTTTTTAATCTTCTCTTGCAAGCCAGTCCCTTTCAACAGTGTTCTTAAAGAGTACAGAGGAGGGGAAGGGGAAAAAGTGGGTTTATTTCTCTTTATAGAAAGTCCAGCCCAAATTAATGGCAATTACCACAGCAAAAGCATAATAACAGGCCTATAGCTGGCCACAAAGCTAAGACACACTGTTTGCAATTGCCTAGGATGCTTACCCACAGGGAACTCTCTTCTGCTGGAGGGATAACAAGGAAAGGAAGAATTCAGGCTGTACCAGCTTGTGCATTGCCTGAGAAAAATCTCTGTGTGATGTGATCGAAGTTTTCCAAGTGGAAAATGGATGTAGAGTCCTGAGCCCAGCCGTGAGAACAGGACGTGTTGGGAGTGAGCTGGCCAGGCCATCCTCCGGGTTCCTTCTGCATCCATCATGAGCCCAGCAGACCTGGCCATCAGTCCAGTCAGATGGCCAAGGGATGGTGCAGCCTGCCTGCTGCCTGAAATAGCACTGTGAATCCAAGGGAGGTAATTGAACTCGCTGTTTATTTTTGCATGATGCTGTTTGTGAACAAACTTACAAGACAAATTGCTGTGTAAGGGTTTTTTTTCCTCTTTTCTCCTCCTTGCTATAAGCAGCACCACTGCCTTGGTAATCAAGAGGATTAAGAAACAGCTGATGCAATCTGGAGGGCTTCCAGAAAGGCTGCACGGTCATCCCTCTGAGGGTCTCCCTCTGACTTGTAACAGGAGAAGTCTAGTGCTATGCTGTCTGCTTTGCAAGAGCACAGCTACCCCCTGAGCCCGTCCCCACCACTGCCCAACAGCCCGGCATGGCAGACCCAGCAGCACAGGATGAGCAAAGGGTCAGCAGCGATTTTGCAGAAGGATTGCACTGGCAGACCAGAACACAGAGCCCAGGACTCCTTGGACCTGTGCAGTGGCCACCAGCCAGGCTGTGCTGCTCTGGTGCTCGAGCATGGTCTGGTCCCCGTGTGAAGTCAGCTGTCCTAATGGTAGGGAGGTGCAGCCTTTCTGACTTTATAAAGTCATTTTGCAATCCCATCCAGGGGTATTCCTGGCAAAGCACATTGCAGGTCTCGACTTTTCACGCCATACAAAATGAATTGTGTTGTTATTAGTTTGTTGTGGTTTGGAAAGCACCCTGGAGCGACTTGAGGTTGTGCTGAACAAGGCAGTAAACTGTCTGTGAGCCGAGGGCTTGTGCTTAGCCAGGAAAGAACCTTCTTCTCCGCCGCATGCCACAAATTTATGGGCTGCCAAGAGCTGGAGGGACAACTGTGAACATCGTGGACTGTCTCTTCCCTACTCCTGTCCAAAGAACCTCATTCCTATTCCACACCTGCTAACAGTCTGGTTTAGAAACAGATGCTACCTAGTCATGGCTTGAAAACCGAGACTAGTGCAAAACTCCTCCAGATTTGGCTTTCCGATGCTCATGGTGAGCATATGCTACCCATCCTCCCTTGAATGGGTCCACCTACATCTCTTCAGCATCCACTCTCACGACTGTCTTCCAACACCTTCTTTTGAGGCATAAGTCACTTCTGTGTGTAGGTACCTGTGAACAGGGCTGTAGACTCTCTTAACCATCTCCTCAATGAACAAAAAGCACTGCACAAAAACTATGCAACCCCCCCCCCCTAAAAAAATAAAATAAAATTAGTCTCTCACTTTGAAATATGTTAATTGGGTCTCTCAAAATGGCTGGGCAAACAGTCTGGTGAAATATCTAAACCAGCCACTTAACCACTGGCCTTTCCACCCTCCATCACCGTACATCTCTACACACCCCAGATCTTACCATTGGATATTTGCCAGGGTGTGAGGAGTTAATAAATGTTCTTCACTGTGTATTTCTTTTCTACTCTGCATATTTGGGCTGAACTTAGAAGTTTTGGTTTCTCTACTGAATTCCGTTCTGGAGCCAAAAATTACAAGCTACCCAATGGTCTGTGGTTGGAAACTGATGGTATGAGACCAGCAACACAATTTGTGCTTGGGTGGAAAGGAGCCCTGAGATGGGAAGAATGCAGAAAAAAGAGGCAGCTGCACCAAAATAACACCAGGCTCAACTTTCACCCCATAATTACAGCTGCATCTGATGGTAACCCCTTCAAGGAGCACAGCAAGGCTGTTTGGCTCTGTGGTCAAATGGCTTAGTCACGAGCCCTGCCCAGTCTGCAAGAGGGCTGGGTTCAATCTTCCTTTCTGGTCCTGCATCCCTGGGACGAGTACTGATAATGCAAAAATAAGATTTATTATTATTATTGCTGCAAAATGTGGCCATGCTGCCAAAGAGCTACAAGTCTGCAGGTATTGGAATTTCTCTCCTGGGCTGGACCTGCAGTTCCTTTTGATGTCCTCCCCTCCCCAGCATCCTCATCCCTTTCGCTCACCACCAAAGCAGCATCTACACAACAGCTGGGTGAAGCATGTGAGTCGGTCCTTGCAATGGTCCACAGCCTGGGACAAAAATCCCATCAATGTCAGCTGGAGCTGGATGAAGCCTTCAAGGAAGAGAGACCATCTAACACCATGAGAGCAAAAGGAATGAGCACAACTGACATTCTGGGGGCAAGGACAGACCATCATTCATGGAGATGTATGGGTTCAGTACAAACCCATTTCTTAAAAATGATTTATTACAAAAAACCACAAAACCCTTCAGCTATATGGTTAAATCTCAGTGCTGGCATCACTGAGACTGTCAGCAGGAACAAATGCTTTGGAGGACATAAATCCAGAAGACTTCAGTGTCCAAAGGTTAATGTGTGTGGACTAATCCACGTGAAGGAGCAAGCTGCACCATTGAGGTGGAGGAGGAGGCGTAGAACAGCGTATGGACAGACTCTCACAGCAGTACAGAAGTAGTACATCCCACCCAGAAGATTAGGAAGCAGCCCCATCGTGCATGACTCCAAGCATCCATCCTTCACAGTTCAAGTGTTGGGTGATTCACATGGCTTCACTTCCCCGGATACGGATCACAATTCACATTTTTGGTGTCACACTTTGGATTCTGGGACCTTTATGGAGTTTCCTGCCAGTTTCTCCTTCTCTGGGTCTGCCTTTGTCTCTGCTGCATTGCTGGCTTCCCTCTCCTGCCGTCTGAGAATCACATACACGGTCACAAAGCACAGGAAAGCACCCACCTCAAAGAAAAACTGGAGACCAAGATACCTGTGGTGTGGAAACACAATAAGTCAGGGTAGCAAGGGTGTTCCTATGTGCACCCAGCACCAACACCCAATGTCCCCAGGCACCCAGCAGGCACCGAACATGGGGATGGGCTCCTTGGTCACATTCAGCAGTGGGCAAGCAACTGCTGCAAGCCTGAGTCCTGAGAAGGGGGGCAGAAAGAGGAGGAGTAGCTACCAAGATGCACTTCTCTTTGGTGTTACTTTAAGAGATCATACCTCCTGGTAAGAAGGAGGCATATAAAAATGTATCTTGGGGTTGAGGGTGAATAGGGCTTGCTGCAGCTACTGGTCAGTGAGTCATTCAACACTGATGAATTTGCAGTGGGGATGGAAGACCACCTACAGCTGCCTTCTAGCCTCCCCACAGTGCCCAGGCTGGATTTGGTGTCTTCTGCCTGTTGAGCTGGGCCATTCTGTTGGAAGAGGAACCCCTGGGTGCAAGGCACCCTGCATGGACCCTGCACCACCTCACAGGCAGCTTTGAGGCTGGGGTCACCCCTGCTGCTGCATTACCTCCACGCAGAAGGCATCAGGACAGACTGCTTGTGTCTATGCTGGTAAAATGAGTAATCATAGCATCACACAACAGCCCAGGTTGGAAGAGACCTCAGAAGATCATCTGGCCCAACATTTCATGGGAAAGGGAGCCTAGATGAGATTATCTAGCATTTTGTCCACTCACATCTTGAAAATCTTCATTGATGAGGACTCCACCATGTCCCTGGGCCGGTTTGTCCGGTGAACGATTGTTCTCACTATAATGCAGGGAGTGCTTCTGGAAGTGTACCTCTGTGGTCTATAGCAGCAAGTTAGCATGGTCCTTGGCAGGGTTTTGGCTTGTGCCAATGACTTTCCAAACCATTCCTGGGCACTGCTGAGAGTCCTCATGGGCCAGGAGGACGCGAGTGTCCCTGTTTGCTTACCATGGCATATACAACAACTTATCCCACGTCGGAGGTGGCCTGATGCCACGTTCCCCCTGGATTTCCCTCTGCACCCTCAGCCCTTATCCTGACCGCTCATCCCTACCTTTGCCTGAAGAGGTTATTGTCGTAGTATCTGCAGGCTGCCTTCCTGTCGCACTTCTTCTCCCAGAAGATGCAGGTCGTGTCAATGGCGCTGCCGTACAGAACGGGGCCCGGCATCCACGCTGGAAGCAGAGGGTCAGAGGGGGCTTTGTTATGGTACGGGAGTGCCTCTGCTGGGACAGACCCAGCCCCGGTTACTTTCCCATGTGCTAAGGGGGTGGAAAGGGGCTGGGAATGGTCGTCTTTGCTGTGGCCCATGAAGCCACTGGTCCTGCACAGCACGCCAAGGGCTGGCTGTGTGTTTGCACCCCACCAAGATGCAAGATGGTCCTTTCTCTCTTTGATAAGGGACCATCGCTCATCCCAGGAATGATGCTCGCCTCCTTCATGCATTGTGCATATACTCTCCTTCCCACGACTGCTGTGGCATGTTCTCAGGGCCTCCAGGTGAACATGAATTTTCACCATAGGAAAAATAACTAGCGGGATCACAGCACATGGTTTGCAGCCACCCTGATACGCTGGAGACGAATATGGCAGTATCTGCACACAGCCAAGGGCTGTCCTCCTGGACCTAAATGTATTTCCTCCCCTCTTTTATTTAGCCGCATAGATGTACCCCCACAGAGATGCCTTGTTCCCCTCCCCACCACGTGCAGCCCCCCCAGACCCTGCAAGGCAGCATCTTTCCCTGGCTTAGGACAGGCTTTGGTCAGCCTGAATCTCTGAATAAACAGCAATTCTGTAGCCCTGGGGCTGCTCAGGGATGAAAACCCCACGAATCCCCAAGTTGCCATGATTTTCCAGGATGGCACTTCAACACGTTTTAATTTACCTAAAACTCTCAGCAGCATGAACTGTATCCCAACCGCAAACGATTTGTCTTCAGGCTGGATGCTCCTGAAAAACAAAATGGAAAGTGTGCCTGCTGGCATTTCTGCAAAGATGAATGTTTCCCTTCCTGGCATCGCACGAAGCTTACAGCACCTCACCCAAAAAGTCATCCTTCAACCCAATCACCAAGGGCCCCAGGCAGTTCCCGTTTACATCAGCAAAAATGATGAAGTTTCATTCATTAGGGCTATAAGCTTTCCACAGCCTTTTCTTGGCCTGAAAAACCTGCCAAACTCCGTAAGAGACAGGGAGGAGCTCAGCTAAGTATTTTTGCTTTTAATTTAAAGAATCCGTATGAGTAAAACACAAACAGAAACCAATATAGCTGCTGGCTCTGCCAAACACAAGAAATACAAGGGATGCTTTTTGTAACTGAAAGAGAAAAGTGATTTACCTGTTGAGGAAGTGGCTTTTTTTTGAGGTGGGATGCCCCAGTGTATATTTTGGTGGTACCCCAGTTTTCTGAAATAAATATTTCAGGCTGTGGTTCCTGCTGGGGTCACACATGGGAGAGGACTGGGTGGCAGAGGACCTCCAGGTCAGCACACCTCAGGGAATTCAGCTTCCCTTTCCTCTCTGACTGCCTGGTGCACACATAGCTCATTCGTGGCATAAAACGTGATTTAATAACGCCTGGGAGGCAAGGTAAAAACAGGTTTTGACCACAGCTTTTCCCTAAAAAGCAACTGTTTGGAGTGCTTTGACCACAGAAATGTGCTTGGAAATATCATTTATAGACCAACACAGAGATTGCCCCATGGTTTTCCTCTTTCCCACAGCACAGCCTCAGTCTCTCCTGCCCATCCCAGGCTCCAGCCCCACCAGCCTGGGGCTCGTGTTGAGGCTGGCTCCAGCCTGCCGCTGCCTGCTCCGCAGGTGCCTTTCCGAGGGTGTGGGAAAGTAGAGTCCTAATTGCTTCTCGGCACTGGGAAGGGAGGCTGTACTCAAGTGAGATCCATCAGAAGGAAGGAAGATAATTAAACTTCTTAACACAGAGCTGCGTCAAAAAGTGCCACAGTACTGCCGTGCTAAATTAATGCTGAGTTAATGGTGCATCTCATTACTGAGGTATCAGCCGTGGGTGGGGAGAAGGAACAGGACGGCTGTTGGATCTGAAGGTTGTGCTGAGACCAGGAATGGGGAGTGCTGAGGGCAACGTGGGGTTCCAGTGAGCCCCACAGCCCTGTTGGTGGGTGGAGGTGGCGTGGGGGCCTGGCATGGCGTGACACCCATGCACCCACCGCCTGCTCCTTGCCTGAGCCTGTTGGTGAACACCACGTTGCCTGCAAGAGCAATTGGCCATGCAGCACTGGTGGTTCCACGATAAAGCCTCCAGCAGCCTGAAATCTCTACTTGCTGCTTAACTCTGCAGGGATCAGCAGGAACAGCCAAAGAGACCTTGGGAAAGCCTTTGTAGCGTTAGGGCAGCAGGAGCTGTTAGTGCAGGGTCTTCAGGAGCAAGTCCTGAAGGTCTCTCCTGCTTCAACATTTGAGACGAGATGCTCAATGTTTCTGTCTTGCCCAGCCATGCCAGGTCTTTACTAACAAAGCACAGCCTGCTCCCGAGCCAGACATAGCCTGCAAGATGGACAACCGCATGCACTGCCAGATGACAGGAGCAGGGAAGCCCTGTTCCCCATTCCCTGCACCAACACATGCAAAACCTGTGTAAAAGCATCAGGAGGAACTGGGCATCAGGTACAATACAGGGCTGACTTAACCCTCCAGTCCCTCAGCTAGAGAAAACCTTCCTCCTCCATTCAAGGGCCCCTTGGTTTTCCAAACGCCACCTCTGGATGTCTTTTCTGGTTGCACCGAGACCACGGCCAACAGCAGAATAATTGCTGGAGGTGACATTGATATGTCCCCCTCTTAAGGGAAGGTGAACCTCCAGGGTGGAATGCAGTGGATATACATGAAATCTGTTCCATAATAATTCCCTGAGCAACATAACCTGCAACCTTAGATGTTAGCAATGCCAGGGGAGCTTGGTATGCTGACTCTAAGAGAAACAACACGGAGGGTGGAGCAAAGTGGAAATACCACAGCCAGGCTCTGTGATATCACCACAGGGATGGGGAACTGGAACTGCTGGAACAAGAATGGAAGGTCCCTGCATTAAATCCACTGAGGCAAGGAGGTGAAACAATGGGGTTCTGTCAACGCTATTGCCTTACTTCTGATTTATATCATAAGTAAATGCGCAGTTCTGGAGTAGTCACACGCAAAATCATGTCCCCTGGGTGAACTTTGTTCATTATAATTTCATTATAATACCAAAACACACCTCCATCCCAAAGGCTACCCGCCTTCAAGGTGCGACCACCCCTCACTGAGCATGTGCTCTGAATTTTCTCTAGCATATACCTTTAAAAGTAAAGCGAGGAGATTTTATATCATGGGTATGTATAACTAGAGTCACTCAAGCTCCACCTAAAAATAAGAAAATAGTATAAAAGGGCTTAAGAGAGGAAGAATGCTAGGGAAGATACCATCATAGACAAGTCAGGAGGACACTGCTGACTTCTGGGATCAGTCGACGGGCTGAACCTCTCTTCCCCCCATTGGGATGCCTATTGGGTAAGATTCGAACCCTTGGTTATACTGAGTGGTTCCCCAGGAAACTTAGAAATCTCTATAGAGTTTTTCTATAATTTAGCATGCTTGCAGTCAACTGTATTCTTGGTACTCGCATGTGATTTTTAGACAGTGTATTTATCACCAGCAATCTAAATGAATGTGTGCTTCTGTTGCTTTAATAAACTGTACTGTTCATTAAAATCTAGCCATGATAGTTCTTTGAATGCAACCAAACTTCTTAAATCTGGCCATGATAGTTCGCTGAACGTGACTAGATTGAAAGTGTATTACGCTATTTTTGCGTCCGTAGTCGTGGTAATTCAATACATATAGAACATGATCAGACTTACAGCATTGAACTGGACATCACTCAGAAACTAAACCTAGCCACCCCCAGCCCCTCTGATATCTGAGGACAAGCTGGAATGCAAGGAGGTTTATTTTCTGCCAAACTTCTTTGCCATTTAACGCAACACCAACCCAATCTGCTCACCTGAGGATGAGCATGAAGGACGGCGTGTGGGACGTGCTGGCAAGGATCCCCGCCAGGCAAGACAGAACCACGAAGGGCAGGAAGAGGTGGGAGCAGCCGGTGCCGCAGGTCCCGGGCTTGGCGAACCCCGCGAGCCCGTTTTCGGAGATGCAGCTGCAGTTGGTGTAGTTCTGCAAAGAGGAGAGAAAACCCAGAGGCTGCTCATCTGCTGAAGGCTATGGAGATACCAGGGATAGCTGCCAGCTGTCAGAGGCAGGGAGGGTGTTTAGGTTTTGTCTGTAAATAATTAGCAGTAATTAGCACTCAACACTTCGGGGAGCAGGGGAAAAAAAAAAAGAAACATATACAATGAAGCTGGCTGGGGCTAACAGACTGAGTGGATGAGGAAACACATATTCCCATCCCCACTTCCAGCCTCCAACATGCTGCCATCTCTGAAAGGAGGTCCTGGTCCCACCAGGTCCCACGGGTATCGTTAGATGTCACACAGGTGAGCACACACAGCTGATGGGGAAGCTGGGACCACTGCGGTAGCTTCGTTCATCTACAGCGGTACCTTGGTTCATCTCTCTGTGCTTCCAGAGACACCTGGAAGTGCTCCCAACCCAGATGCATCCTTGCCTCATTGGTGTGAGACCCAGTAATGCCTTCCTACCCCCCCACAGCAATCCTTCTATGCTTGTGCTTCCAGTCCTGTGTTTCATGCCTGTTGTGCACTGAAGATGCTTACACACAGATTTATTTCAATGTCATCATTTGCCAGCTGAACGCTTTGGCATCCTGTGTAAATCTGGACTCTTGGCATGGAAAAGTCTCACCCACAGCTGATAAAACATTCAAGCCTGATGTGAGCTTACTTGCCTGTATTATATCTTTTGGAGGAAATCTCCAGGGGAGCAGCCTGGGCTCCATCACCTGCACCCAGCTTGTCTCCTGCTGTGAGACCCTTCATCCAGGGGCTACACGTAGAGCAGAGCTGGCAATCAAAGCTGGAGCCCAAGCTCAGGGGAGTATTAAATCAGAAAACACCTGCTAGGGGAAAATGCAGAACCTCACCTTTGAGAGAGGGTCATAAATAACTGGCACAGCATTAGCAAAGGAAAGATGCCCCAGGGCGAGGGATATGGATTTTTTCTTTTTCTCCAGATTTTAGTCACAATTCTCTTTTGTTTAAAAAAGAAACCTCTTTTTTTTTGGAAGAGACCTTTAAATAAAATGAGCATGATCTTATTGCTGCCAGAGAGGGACAGATTCACAGTGGGATGGCAGTTTGCAGAAGGGTGATCCCAGAGGCAGGAGCGGACCGGGGTCTCCCAACTCCCCATTCCCACATCACTGTCTGGGGAAATGGCACGGCTGATGCCCATAAAAGAGACCCACAAGGAACTCCTCCCGGCTGAGAACACAGGGGGAGATCTGGGATGAAAGGGGACACAATCCCTCCTCCCACCTCTAGGAAAGAGGATTTAATATTTTAAATTAAGACTGGGATTTATCTTCTTCAGCCATCTGAAATGAACTAAACTAAACTCATCATCTGGGTTCCTTTTGCAGTCATGGAGGGAGAGGTGGGTCTCCAGAGGACCCACCACAGATAAGTGCCTACGATAGCTGAGATGAATTTGGGCCAAAGCAGTTAACAAAAATGCAATTAGATAAATTAAAACTCGCTTGATCTGTGCCACCACCACCTTTTACAGAGAATCTGAGTCGTGACATTGAGGGGCCTCGCACAAAGCCAAATGGAGACAAGGGGCTGGAGGTGCACGCAATGGAGCCACAAGGCAGGGCTCTGCTCCTTTCGCTCAAAACCTCGGAGGATTTTAGAGCAGGGAGCAAGACCCCAGCTGCAAAAACCTCCGAGCAATGGGGACAAGCCACAAAGCCACCGGTGGCCCGTCTCTCTGACATGCATCATCCAGGCAGCTGTGCCACGAGGCTGATGCGGCACAAGGGCTGGGAAAAACCACCCGGCGAAGCGGGGAGCGGAGAATAACCGAGAGCAGCCCTGAAACCGGGGCTGTGGTTTCCAGGCAGGGATGGGCTGCCGGATGGCACACTGCCAGCTCCAGGCTTTTCAGGACTGTGCATCAAACATCCCCACCAGGACCATTTAGCAATTGTTTTCTTAAGAGAGAAAGCTGCTCACATCAAAATCTGCCTGATGCTGTCTTATTTCTTCTTTTTTTCCCCGGCTGGGACCTGCTGGTACCCTAAATTTTTGGGGTGTGTGCTGGCCAGCTCAGATCCAACCTGGCTGGCAGTAGAGGGATGTCCCTGCTCCTATCCATGGCCATGCATGAAGAGAGCAGAGCGGGGTTCAGAAACCCAGGAGCCCCGTGGCACGGAGATTCCCACAGTCCTGGGGGAGCCCCCATGGCCACCTCACTTCAGCAAGTCATGCTGGACCCAAACAAGTAGCAAAGCACTAAAAGGCTGTCACTGCAAGGTCCTGCAGAGTTGGCAGGGTCCTTCCTTCTGTTGCCCATGAAATTTGTGGACATCAGGCAATGCAAAGAGCAAATTGCTTTCAGTGTAGAAGAGCTTTCAAGTGAGAGTGTTAAAATCAAGCTCGCACTGTGCAAGCCTCCTCTGGAAGGGCTGCAGCAAAGCTGAGCACAAAATTGTAGGTTTTCTTGCACACCGTGAGGGTTTCTAGAAACCCAGGCATTTGGGACACGGAAAGCAGTAGGCAGTGAGTGCCACACGTCCCTGCACTGGCAAAGAGATGCTGAAAATGGTAAGAAAAGTGTAATATGGCAGAGAAAGCAGGAGCTAGAAGAATGCCGTAAAATGCAATCATTTCTTTTTTCCTTTCCTGCAACAGGTAATACCCCAAACCAGAGGGGGACTGAGGCTGCTCTGCGGACACCTGAGCTCAGCTCCTAGTCCAGCATGATAAAGGAGCAAAGCTCAGCATCTATAGCCACATCACTGTGTGCCATGAACCTCCCATCCCAGGGCGATGCAATGTGCTCCAGCTACTACATGCTGGCACATGGCTTGGCATTTTTAACAACATATTGAGATACAGTCCCTATGTGGAAGAAGCTCTCACAAATTTAGTCAAGATGCGTCAGTAGGTGGAAAGAAGATTCAGCAAATTATCTCAGCGCTAAAGGAAGAGCTTGTGCTGGCTTTACCAAGTAACGTTTGCATGGCACCATCAAGGGAGACCTGATTTTGTTGTAGCTTGTGGCTACACATAATAATACATATAATGAATGCAGGTGTGGGTCATGTTCAGGAGCACAGGATGTTAAAGGGCTGGAGGCATCTTTGAGGAGGAAGAAGCAGTTGAAAAGGATCTGCTGTACAAAAGGCAGGCACAGGGATGCAGAAAAGCACATTTGGGACTAAGCTCTGGCAGAAAACATAGTAAAGCGAAGTGTTGTTAATTAACAAAATGCTGCTAAAAAGTGCCCAGATAGTCCCATGCTGCCATTGTATCCTGTGCCAAGGACACAGCAGAAAACTACTCACCCTATATGGATTGCTAACATTTTTCACATAGGTATTTGAATTGGCAAAGATTTCCTTACTCTTTATTTGTTAAACTGTATTGCCTGGAGACCCAACAGACAATTGGCACTGGGAAAACTCAGTCCTACTGGGGTTTTGGTGACAGGTGGGGAGCAGCAGAGGAGAGAGAAGCAGACGGAAGCAAAATAACCCTGCCAGGTCTGCAAATCAAGGGAAAGCCAAGAGCAAACCCCATTTCTCTAGCCTCCGCATAAGGACTCTCCCACTAAATTATCCTCTCATGCAGTCACTTGGCTTGACAACTGGTACTTATGGCGAGGATGCACACTGCAACTTGATTATGACTTTTTAAACTGCAAATCTGCAGGCTGAAAGGTGGAATAACATTGCTCTAACAAGGCCCTCCTAGAGCATGCAGTGAAGGTCTGCTAAATGTCAGTGCTATGTGTACTGTGCAATGTCCCTCCAGGCTTGGCTTGCCCAGAGCATACAGACTTGCTCCCTGAGCCCCCAAAAGCAGGACTTACCTTCCCTCTCTTCATCCCTATACACAACCTATAGATGTAGCATAACTAAAGCAAGTTATATGACGGAAACACCCAGGCTGCTTCTACAACTGTAGGCACCAGTTGAGCATTTTCAGCTGGTATTTGCCCCCCAGTCTGCAGAAGGGCAGTTTGGACCAATTGCAGGTTTGCATTTTGCTTCCGGAAAAATAAATAAATAATTTTTTCATTATAATTTATAAATAATTTATAAATAATTTATTCATTCTGAGCAGTATTTTAGGTCAAGTCCAAGCAAATGCTGTTGGGTGAGCAGTCTGGGTGATACCTGCTGTAAGACATCAAGGTATGTGAAAATGTGTACCACCTGCATTGATATTTTGCCTTCACAACCCTGCGAAATGGAAACACTTGGACTTCCAGTTTCAGAGAACTTTGGGCATGTGATGCCTAAATTGGGTGCCTGGTTTCCGTAGGTCCCTATTCAAGGAACACGGGGCAATTCACAGCAGGAGCCTGGAGGTGGGCTGACTCACCCCATGGAGAAAGCATCCCTGGTGTACAAGAGGCATCCATGGACTCGGGGTCATGCTAGGTGTTGTGATTAGCCCTTCCCATACTACACGTCCTCCTGTCCCACCACAAGAAACACAGCTAAGAAAGGTGACCTTGTTGGTCATCATCGTTTAGGGGTGAAGGGAAAGCAGAAGGTCCTTGCATCATCCACTCCAGCTGCTGGGTAGTATGGGAGATACTGAAGATAGGGTTTGTGGAGCAAACCCTGACCTGGGGTGGAGCAGCGGGTGAGGAAGGACACCATGACATCCTAAAAGGCTGGATGCCTAAAAGGTTTCTCATTGCTGCCTTGGCCAAGGATCTGTACTGGCAAGGGCTGTGTTATACTGGAGAGTGCTAAGAGACACCATCTACACGGGGTTTTCCTGGGATGTTCTCAACCCTCCCCTGCTCATCCCACAGGGTCATGCAGAGCTTGTCCAACACTAACGAACATCAGAAAACCTAATTGCCAGACGTAAGCGCTGCATTGGTCATCCCTCATTAGCCATCCCAAGCCAGGACACTAGCGCAGTGGGAATGACTCACCAGGACCGAGTTGTCTGCATTGATATTTACGATGCTGCAGCCGGCGGAACAGGGTGAGATGTATTCAATAGCGTTAGAGCCGCAGATGGGGTTATAGGCTTTCTCGGGGCAGTTACACTGGAGGTTACACTCCAAGGCGTGGTGTCCAAATTCAGAGCTACAGCAGGAAGAAAATATTCATGCATGGTATTGAGCATCATTAATACGCATCTTATATAGAAAATATACTACATATATCTTGAGATAGTAAAGAAACACTTGATTGCTTAACAAAACCTTCCCCATACATAAATGAGGACCCACTGAAATTCCACTATAACCCCCCAAGCCTTTCCTATGCCTGGGCAAAGCATCCTGACCACAAATGGTCAAGGGAGGCACCCACTTCCTTCATATTTGGCCCCAAACGTGGGGTCTTGGGGCATTTGCAACACCACGCTGTGGGAGGTGGTGAGCTTCCCACTGAGGGCTCGGACCAGCTTCCACCAAGACCACAGAATGCTGAACATGTGAATTTACAGCAACTTGGATCAAGCCTTGAGGGAAGACAAGGTCCTGCCTGTGTTTAGCTGTGTAGGAAAGCAGCCACAGCTTTGAAGGTGTGATCCCAGGGCTGGCCCCTGCCCAAATTATTTGCCTCTGAGTAACACGCCGCACTTTCCAACATGAAATTTTAATCTTGTGCTCTTTGTGCCAAAAAGATGTTCACTTCGGGTTTCACCACGAGTCAATGAAGTTAGAAAGAGTAAGGACACAGCTGATTCACTGTTTATTCACAAAAGCATTAATTTCTAGCCTTATTTTATCATTAACTGTTTCTCAAGAGGGAATAAACCCATTTCCGCATATCCTGCTTAACTTCCACCTCCACCCCAAGGAGTGCAGCTGGGGATGGGGGTACCCACAGCCCTGTGAATCACCCACCCATGCCCAGCCTAGCTGGAGCTGTCGGTACCTCTCGCTGTAGGTAATGCCCGCGACCTTCTGCGTGGGGCAGCCGAGGAAGAGGAGGGGGAAAGCCAAGAGCAGGCAGAGGAACATGCCAAGGACGCACATGGCGCTGCATTGCCTCAGGGACATCTGGAACCGCTTCAGGATGGCACCACCCACCACGATGCCGACCATCGCCCCAGGGATGTTCACAGCACCTGGGGAAAGGCAGGTCCTTGTTTTCCATCCTCCGAGCCGTATCAGTCCCTTCACTACAGCGAAGGCCCAAGAGGATTTGTTGTTGGATTCCTGTTTTGCAGCACTGGTGATCTGGAGGGGACCAAGGTTTTTGCAGGGACTGGTGGAATAATGCTAAGAAAGAGCAGTTTTGCAAAAACAGTGGGACCCTACAGCAAACTGGCTGTGTTAGGTACCTGTGCATGGAAGACACAGGGACCAGTGAAAAGCTATGCTTAATCCAGCAAACGTGATTTTTCAGTGTAGTCAGGAGAAAATATCAATGGAACCTGCAGAGGATATTTAATTTCTGCATAATGCAGTAATGTGCCCACTTCTGTTGTCATCATTACAAAACTGTGAAGGTTTCCATGACAGACTTGGAGTTTTGCAAAACCCACCTTACAATGGGATACCAAAGAGTGCAATCTGTTTAATTCTACAAAGAATCAACAGGGAGGTTGCTTTCAGCCCATAAATACCCATACAAGGAAGGGATTTCCAAAAAGCTTTTTGATCTATACAGGAAAAGGCAAAGCAAGATTCAGTAGCTGGGAACAAAAGATAGATAAATCTCTGCAAGAAATACTGTGCATGTCTTTAACAGAGCAGGTAAATCAAGCCTGGGAACAACTCAGCAGGGCACATCAGTGGAGGACACTACTGCTTCAGCATTTAACCTTTCTGCCTGTATTTAGCCTGGGTAGCTGGCTTTGCCAGTCTGCTCTGCTCACTTTCTTCTGATTTATTTGTTGCAGACTTCAGAAGACTCTTCCTCTGAGGATGCATGCTCTTTGTTCAAAAATATATTTAAAATACTTCTCTGCCTAGATCTCTGAACTCTCCAACTGATTGTAAGAGCAGGGCTTTATTCTTCATATTTTTATTACCATGACAAGCTCGCACAGGGAGACCTCAGTCCCGTGCAGGACATTCTGGATATTAAAATACCAGCAAAAGCAGTCTGATCTCATGAGAACATATCCTGCTTAACACTTATTTCTTTCCTTCACAACAATACCAACAGCAAGCAATTAGCCCAACCGTTATAAGCAATTAGTCTGACTATAACAAACATTTTGAAGAGTTTAGGCACAATCAGTACACCAGCCTGACTGGTCTCTTGCTGCAAAGTGTCTTCAAAATGAATGCATATGTTTCTGCAGTTTTTAATTTTAGTTACTATCTACTTTTTTAAAGACCCTTAACCCAATGATCAATGTAAAGTAATCACTGTTAAAGAAACATGCACAATTCATATCTGATGTTTCTTTGCTCCCTTGATGCAATGAGTTGGTTTCTTCTCCTTGATTATAGTGAACAGCTTTAGATAACATTTCTCCAGGTCTTAAAAGATTTTATTCTAGCAAGCTCAGGCTGCAATGTAAAGCAAGGAAAGTAGGTAGTAGCTGAGAAATCATATGGGCAAGGACCTTGTGCCACATCTGTCTGTAGGTAATGGAAGGAGACTGGCAGCTGCAGAGGAAGAGGTGTTTCTTAGTAATGTCTAAATTATTTTCTTAGAGGTGCTCAAAAGCTGGCAAGCCTTGAACAGCAATGCTTACCGATGATCATGTTGGCCAAGGACGCCGTGAGGGAGAACTGCCTCTCCAGGAACTTCCCCATGAACGTTGCTAAACCAGCAACCATGGCAGAGAGGTTGACCTGAGCCAACACCACCAGTAGGTAGACGGGATGACGCAGGTTCCGCAACAGGACCAGAGGAAAATCTGAAAGGAAAAGGGGAAACCTGTTGCATACAGAGGAGGTGTACAGCAAAATATTAATCCACAGAAAGTGGCAAAACCTTGAATTAACTCTTTAGGAGTGGTGAGCTGTTCTGGACGTTTCATTTACAAAAGGGCAGAATATGTGCTTTCAGGGTTTATCATTTCAGGCCTTGATTGTGTGACAATTTGGATATTAAAAAGTCAGGATGAAGGGTCAGGACATTGCAAAAATGAAACACATGAAAACTGCAAAACAACGTGAGAGAGGGAAGCCAACGATCCCTCATCCCACCTGCCTCAAAAGCTAGCTGTGGGATGGGTGAATCAATGGCAGAAGTTAATCATTGCAAAAGATGAAGCAAAAAAGTAGGGGTTTCGGTGTGAAGACTGTCCAGCCTCAAAGTGAACATCAGAAGAGAGCAACTCCTCTCTGGACACATCCCATCCCTGCAGAGCTCACCTCCATGTATGATAATCCTTTTGATTTGCTGCTAAAGTCAGTCATGCTTATTTTCAGCTGAAGCCCATGCAGTTGAGACTGGGAACTGCTCTTAACACATGCATGCAGGCAGCGTATAGAGGGTCTGTGCCAGCGCAATGGGAAACTGTTGAAGGCATCAGCATCAGTGGAATGGAATGGAATGGAATGGAATGGAATGGAAGAGAAGAGAAGAGAAGAGAAGAGAAGAGAAGAGAAGAAAAGAGAAGAGAAGAGAAAATATTTTCAGTTGGAACGGACCTACATTGATCATCTAGTCCAACTGCCTGACCACTTCAGGGCTGAACAAAAGTTAAAGCATGTTGTTAAGGGCATTGTCCAAATGCCTCAAACACTGACAGGCTTGGGGCATTGGCCACCTCTCTAGGAAGCCTGTTCCAGGGTTTGACCACCCTCTCGGTAAAGAAATGCTTCCTAAGTAAACCCAGAATGAAGCAATCAAGAAGATGGATATCTCACGTCAACACTCGGGTGATGTGCTCAAGCAGCCCTGAACATCTGCTAATGCAGAGGAAAAATCTGCTGCCTTCTGCAGCGATACCTCCTGCTAAGCTCTTCTTCAGAGCTGCCAGGGTCTTATGATGCCTTAGGAGAAAGGCAAGTGGCTCTGCAATATTCTTCAGCCTCAGCTGAACCTCTGTAAATACTGTCTATATCTCCTACCTTCAACAGGTAGACTGTACTGGGATGGCTGAGAGCAACATGGAAACCTGCATGTCTTTCCCCCACCACCATGGGCTGAGGGCTGCAGCGCTGAGTGATTACAGGCATTGTTACAAACACACATGGGCCGAGTAAACACGGCCTCGGTTTCTTTCCCTGAAGCTTTCTGGCAGGGCTTCTGCTAAAACAAATACAAAAGTAGCTGGGAAGTCATTAAAAGTTAATTTATTTGTTTGCTGTGGTTGCAATTTCAATGTCCTTTTTGTTTCAATCATAAAACTGTATCTTTTGATTACAGGCAAGAAACACTCCAGCAAATTCCCCTGTGGCTGAACCCTTACTGCTTAAGAAAAAGCTATCTTCAGCCTGCTCAGCAGAGACAGCTGCCCTGCACCCAGGGCCACAGGAATCAGGATGCCTGATGCTGACACCCGCCAGCTGGGAGGCTGCAGCTCTCCTTCGTGTGCATCCCGAACCCACTTTCTGCTCCTGCCTTTGCTCCTCCTGAACCATCGCCTTCCCCCTTGCTCTTCGTCCGGCTTTGCAGCACGCAAGCAAAGGGCGTGCATAAGGGCAATTTCCAGACAAACAGATGATGAGTTTCCCAGATGAGGGCTCTGAAAGCCAATATGCTGAAGCAGAGATAAGGAATTAACAGGGAGGATTAATGCAAGGGCCTGCCATAAATTAATGGTGTTAATTCTTAGCAGCTCACAAACAATTGGGGCAATCTTTCTATCTGCTCCAGCACAGAGGCGCTGGGAGATTGCAGCAGGGAGAACTATCCGGTGCTTGCCTGAGAGTTGCCCCAAGCTGTGTGTTTGTTTTAGCTGTCCTAGAAAGTTATGTGAAGAGCAAAGGTCCCTCTGTGGATGCGAGGGGTGTCCCATATACAAAGGCAAAGCTCTCATTCATGGGAGTATTGCCTCTCCAGCTCAGCACTCTGCTCTCAAGGTTAGGCAAGCAGCTGAAGACATTGGGGAGCAGCAAACTCAGGGCACCAGAGAGGCTCCAAGCGTGCAAGGCACATTCAAGGACCCTGAAATACTGACACGCTGGAGAGCTGGGAGGCTAGCAGTCCACCAGCGAGGGAATGAGCTGCCATAATCTCTGTGCTAGACCAAGGTGAATCCCAAAGAGGGGAGGTGGTTTTGCTCTTAAGTATCAATAGAGGTCTTGCTTTTTTGAAGCATATTCCTGCCTAGTTTGCATACGGGAATACTGCAAATATGAAACCTCAACTTGCTTGCTGAAAGAACTCCTGAGAGCTAATCCAGCCTTTTGGAGGAGGTAGTGGGAATCTTCCACTAAAAAGATTTCTTTTCCCTAGAGTTCTTTGGTCTTTTCAATCAAATTACACCCCCTCCGCCACCCCAGATCAGAGCTATAAAGCTACGACAGTGAGCAGGTCTCCCAGTTTGTGGTGGGAGGCAGCAAGACTGCTGTCCTCTGCAATCACCATCTCATTACTAATTCCATCTTCCTTACAGCTCCAGAGGGGAGGCTGGGCAGATACTAAAAACAAGTGGAAACTTTAAAATAATAATAATAAAAAAAAATCATTGAAACCATCTTTAGGCACAATAGAGAAACAAACAAGTCACAAGCCCAGTGTTTTAATTGCTTTGAAGATCACCTTTAATGGATTAATTCCCAGTATGTGCAACAGAAGCTGCACATCCTCCCAGGTGTTTTCAACAGAAGCCTAGAAATTAGCAATGGAAATTACTTCAGGCTAGCTAAATCCTACTTTCTTGATTACTGCGAGCAGGTCCAATGCCTGCAAAAGGAGCACTTCGTGAGCATGAGGAGCAGGGTGCAACCCAATGTCACGCAGAGCATCTGTGCAAGAGCCAAGATCGTTCCCCACAGTGCTCTGACTTTCCTACTGTTGAATGACTCTAGCGAGTGGAGCCTGCTCCCTTCTTGGGTAATTGACCTCATTGTTTGGAAATGTCCCCAGTGCTTTGCCTGAGTATTTATCCTGTACACAGCTCCATCCTGTTATTGCTGATTGTGGACGGAAAAGCTCTTCCTGTCCTTGAGGCAGAGTTTCCAGGGCTTTGCAAACTGTTCTCTGCTCATCATGCCTTGCCCCAGAAAGATTTAAAGCCCAGTGGCTTCCAGAAGAACAGAGAATGTGAAGCACCTCATGGGATGGGCTCTAACTTATCCTCATTTTGTTCCCAATAAAAGGCAAAAATTTCCGCAAGCCTTATTTTGCTCTCAGTGATCTCCATGTGCACTGAAGCAACAGAACAAATGACAAAATGCATTTCCTTCTCCATAATCATGCTTCATTTTGCATCATTTAAGCTGAAATAAGTGACTAAACAGCATTGCTGAACATCTTCCTCCTCCAGGTCAGCTTAGTAATTTAAGGTTTGCCCCTGCCAAGCCCTTAAGAAAATGATGAACCCTTTAAGGCACTCTTCAGCCTTATCCTGCTCAAGGAGCAGCCTCAAGTGCTTTGCTGAATCACAGCCTAACCAGGCAGTGTCCTTCTCATCTGGAGCCTCCCCCAGGCTTGGGCTAGCTTTGGAGCAGGAGCTGCATTTTCTCCACCCGTCAATGCCAAGGGAAAGCCTTCCCTGCTCCCTCCAGCTGACAGGCAAAGGGACACTTCCCAATGGGAGATGCTGCCTTCCTCACGAGCAAAGCATTCCTCACCCCAGATTGAGTTTGCAGCCATCCCTCATGGGTGGCCCATGTGAAAGTATGAGGCCAGTTTGCAAAATGCTTTAACACTAGTGACGAGCCAGTTGTCCAAGTGTTGACTCAATTGACTCCAAGCCCAAGTGCTTTGTTTGGGCAGACCCAACACTGATGGCGCAAAGTACCTTCTAACTGAAAGTGGATGAAGATCTGCAGATGAGCCAAATAACAAAGCATAGCCCTAATCTCCAGGGCCATTTTACAACCTACTTGAAGTATTCAAACACCTCAAATGTGTTCAAACACTTCAACCAGAGGGAGGAGTCTGTCTTACGAGGGATGCGGGAGGAACAGCACTGAAATACCATATGGAAAAATCTGAGATCTTGTGCGGTCCCTGTTTGATCCAGTCCCTGCTGGTATCCTTCATCATGCTTTCCTTCATCTCACCCTGAACAGGGGACCCAGAGACATCAGTGACCTTCATCCCACCCCAAAGAGGGGACCATAGCCATCAGCAACCTTCATCCCACCCTGAACAGGGGACCCATAGCCATCAACATCGGGCAGGTCTGGGGCTACCTGTCCCAGGGACAGCACCAAAGTACCAGGCAGCTCTGTGAAGGGGACCATCTGTAAAAGCTCCCCTTGAGATGCAGACGGACCAGCAAGCAGATGAGGTCCAATCCACTTCTTGCCAGTAGCCATCTCCAGCATGATGCTTAGCCCCTTGCCCATAAAACTAATGTATTTTTTTACAAGCAGTGAAAAGGCGTGAGCATAAGACTGAATTAATATACAGGTTGCTATTTCTCTTGTAAGATATTATAGGAATCTGCTTTGTGTCATTTCTGCTGGTGGATCGGCAGTGCCCATCTCCTAGATGGCCATCTCCTGCCTTTCTGCAGAGTGGTCTCCTGCTCCCCATGCTGCATGCAGAGATGCCAGATGCAATCAGAAAAACCAAGAGGTACATCTCAAGGATTTCACAGCACAACCCCATCAGTGGGACCCCTTTCCTTCAGGAGCCGGGTCATCCTTTTGTACTGGGGTGTGGTGTAAAAAAGGCTCCCTATGAACACGGTACGGGGACCAGACTGTCCTACAGCATTTCTCCATCACGTGTGTTTCATTCTGCCTCTCTTTTTAAATGACAGAAGGTACGAAATTGCAAGATGATTCAGGCTGGAAAATCTCCAAATGCTGTTTTCATAAACTATCGTATAGAAAAGAATAGTAAAAATAGAGAGGAAAGAATGCTTGGTGACAGAAAGAAGAAACAAAATAAGCAGGAGAGTCACAAAATGGGAGGTAAAATTCCTTCCAGTAACCCACAGATGAGCTAGCACTACAGTCTTCAGACTTCACCCAAGTTGTCCCCATCTACACCATCACACGCTAGCTACCATCCAGTTTCTGGCTCTAAAACCAGTTTTGTATTAGAAATCCTGGTGATTTCAGCAAGATTGCTCTTCTGGCAAAAAATACAGACACTTCATTTTTTTCAGAACTGGGCTGTAGGGGATAAATTCTCAGAAATAATGAATTTATTAGCATAGCTCCCGCAGCCCTGACAACAGCACCCTGATGCAAACCCTGAGCCAAACCTGCAGCTCGAGCAGAGGTAAGATATTTCCTTCTCTCTTCACCCAGGAGCAGGGAGCTAATTTTTATTCATTTTTCAGAGGCAAAGAGCAGAGTGTTGGTGTGAAAATCCCATCTGAGCACTGTAAATCTGTTCCCACACAATCGCTTCCATCACACGGGTTTTCTAAATTGACAGTGCAACAAGGTCAGTGGGGAAATAAACCCCTGACTTGCTCTAATTTAGCATTAGGCTAGTGAGCAAATGGTGCAACTAGCAGAATAAAAACCTGTCCACGCTTGTCTAGCTGTGCCTGCCCCAGCACTGACCTTAATAAAACAGAGAATTTCCAATAAATTAAAGGGATAATATTCAGGAAATATGGAGGAAGCTGACATGGATTGATTTCAGAGGGTCACTTTTCTTAAGTAATTGCCAAAGTGCAGAGTATTTCCTTCAAAAAAAACCAGCCCTGAGCGGTAACCTTCACAGACTAAAGCCCAGCTGATTCCCTTCAGCACAAAGAGCCTACTCATTTTTAAACAAGCTGATTGCACTGGATTAAGATCACCCTGTACAAACATGCATCTGATTTTTATTGCTTAGACCCTGGCTCCAGGCAGCACCAGCCATCCTCGGTGGGACAGGGAGGGCGGTCTGGCTCGGATATTGTCACCAGCCTTGAAAGAGGGGGTCTGAGGAGGCTTTTGGAGATGAAGAGCTGCCAGTGCTGCTGGGGGTCTGATTCCTGCTATGACCTGGGAGCTGAGCAATAGCAGCTGGATGCACCCAAGCTGCAAACCCCCCCTCTAACTGGGGGGCATTTCGCCTTCCCATGGCTCTGCTCCGGGCTCACAGCTTGCACCCCTCTTTGCTGCCTGGCTTTGGGCTCCGATGAGGTTTTGGCCCCCTGTTTCCCACTGCCCAGATGAGCTATAAAGCCATGCAACTTTGAGAGCTACCAACCCCAGATGCTTTGACCAGCGTGAGGTGGAGTGGGGCAGCCAGGATGTGATGGCAAGCATCTGCTGTGAGCAGACCAGGAGGAGATCTGCAGATCTAATTAAACCCAACAGGACACCTAAGTTGTACCTCGAGGGCTTATCTAGGAGATAGGCTGAGCACAGGGGGGAACATCACTTTTTCTTGCCAGCATTGCAACCTGCCCATTGCCAGGACATATGTTTGCGCAAGCAGAGAAACCTTGTCCAAGCGTGAGGTGGAGGATGCGCACACTTACGTTTGATGAACTTGGTTAGAGAGAGGTTTTGCACGTGTTCAGATCTTGACCTGAGCTGGCTGAGCACATCCCCGCTCTTCTTGCTGTCGCTCTCCTTCCCACTCACCACCTGGGGACAGACGAGAGGTTATCACTGCACCGACCATGCCAAAGTTTCCACTGAACTCGCTTTTTCTCTCCCAGATTGGGACAGACAGCAGCCCATGCTTCTTGCAGACAGAGTTTGTAATGTTTCTGGGCTTGGCCAGCACTGTCCATGCCCAGTGTGGGATGTGCAGCCACCGCCGGGCAGGCGTCCTCCCACCCACGGCTGCTGCTCCGTGCCTGTGCCATCGGGTCTCCGACGGGGCTGAAAGCATCCATGCAGATGTCTGCGCTACTGGGGTAAGAGCCAGCTTCCCCCCCCCCCCTTCCCAACAGTAATGAATCACACTTCCCAAATATCGAGCTCGGCCATTACACAGATACAGCACGTCACGCACTCAGCTCACATGAATATGGAAATTCAGGAGGTGTAAGCCTTTGCATCAGGAAAGTTGGATACCCTTAGGGAGATGCTTTTCTTCCCCAGAGGGTCTGTTTTACCCCTGTGTGCGGGGGAAGGAGGCACAGGAACCCAAGGAGCAATGCACCTAGACCTCCACCCAAAGCAGATTTGGACACTGGTTTTGGATGGAGGATGAGCATTTCCCCTGCATCTCCTTGTGTCCCCTAACGAGCTGCTGTGCAGGTGCCTTTGCCCCTGCTACGGGCAAGGAGACCGGGCAGCAATTGTAGGAGGGGAAGATCCAGGCGAGGAGGGGGTCTGGGATGGAGGCAAAATATTTTTCACCTCCTAAGAGGGGCTGACCCAGAGCAGGGATGTGCCAGGGGGCATGGAGAGTGGACACAGACCCCTTCCCTCTCCCAGCCCCTTTCCATTCTTCTCCTGCTCCTGGAAACACCAGCTGAATTCTAGCAACTCCTACTCTCTTCAATGCTTTTGATTTCTTTTAGCCACACCTTTCCCAAGGAACAGCAGCAGTATGGAAGGAACATCCTCTCCCATCCTGGTCCATGGAAGGGGACAGATCCTGCAGCTCCCTCCCCTTCTTCCTTCTCTATTCAGGGGAACAACACTTTGCAGCTGGAGGTCAGATGGGTCTAGGTGTCTCGGCCTCATCTAGCCTCAGCTGGTTCTTACAGCTCTGCAGGATGCTAATGCAGGTGTTGGCAGGATCTGTGCCCCAGGTATCACCCTGCCACCGCTGAAAAGCAAAGAGGTGCTGGCAGAAGAGGAGAAGTGGAAGATGGAGGGCTTGGATCATCTAAGGTCCATTGCAGCCTCATTAGATAACTGCACGTCCGAGGCAAGTGTCCAACATCCCATCAGCAAGTGGGAGGGGAGGATTTCTTGGATGTGCATCCCATCCCCTGTTCTGCAGGCTTTTAGGGGAATCACTGGACGGAGGGCATTAATTAGATTAGATGCGCTACTATACATGGGTAATAGCAGAAAGTGTTTAGTGGGAGTGCGGTTTTCATGGAAAACCACAGCATATTTTTAGGCAGAAGGACAGAGCCAGTGGCCCCATCTCTGACATCCCACATCAGCTCAGCAATGGAGTTGTTGCAACTCCAGACACAAATTTAATATGAGTCAGACAAATAAGTTCATTCAAAAGAAATTAGATGTTCTTAATTCACAGAAAGAACTGGACAGCTCTTTGGCTAAAATGATCTCTTTTCCTTTGAAACCAAGACTGATTATTAAACATCAGAGAGGTCAAAATGTCCCATGCTGCGGATGGCACATTCCCTTTTTGAAGAGCCTCTACAAGGCAAAAGTGATAAAACTCCTTTCACGGTTTTTATTGCTAGAGCTCAGGGTTTAATACATTTTTCAAATGCAAAGATAAAATCTAGCTTTCTTTCACTTTTCAATTAGGTTACAGGGTCTCTTCTCTCTGCTCTAAAACCGCAGTGTTTTCCAAAAATACATTCAAGCTGTTACTGACTGTGGCTTTCTCAGCTTCCAGCTGTTTGTACTTCAGAGAGCTAACAGTCTGCTGGGCACTGTCTGCACATCCAAAAAAAAAAAAAAGCCCCAAATTCCCCCAGATTCCCCAACCTGGGATGCCTCTGCATGAGCGTGACCCTTGCAAGTGGGACATTTCTGTGCACATCTGCTGGCTTAGCACCCGCCCAAGAATCAGCTGCTGTCTCTCCCCATGGAGCAAAGCCCTCGAGGAGGAGGAAAACTCCTCTCCCTGCATTGGCTTGGCCCCATGAAATATTTTTTTGCACTGCCTGAAAGGATCAGGAAATGCATTCCTCTGGGATAAAGCAGGCACATTGGGAAAGCAAGCTGTAGAGGGACAGGCACAAATCTTGCCTGCTCGATGTGGGCAGGGAGGCAAACGATGCTGGGTCTACCATCAAAGACGTTCAAGCCCTGCCAAGGATGTTGTGCTCCTGCTGCAGGGAATTTTAGCATTACTCAGAGCAGACAATTTGGCAAGCCAGAGTCAGTAGGTGCAATAACACGGGCTGGTTGCTCAGTACTACCCTGGCCGTCTGCTGCAGCATCATGCCAAGGAAAAACAAATAAATGTGGGAAACATCTTGCAAAATGTCCCCACACTTGGATTTTTCAGGATGGTTCCTTAAAGGACTCAGTTTCCTGGTGCACATCCACCGGTGAATGGGCTCTCATTGCATCTCTTGTTTTTGCAATGGGATTTTAGCCATCACCATCACTTCTAGCCTCATGGGGAATGGAGGAGGCAGACAGGCTTTTGAGGAAGGAGGATGAAGCTCCCCCCCCATTTTGCATTAGGAAGAACATCCCTAACCTGACTTCGACCTGAGGAAAGCCCCCGTTTCCCTGCACGGACATGAATAAATCAGGTATGACTGAGCAGGGCTGAGACCTGGACTTGCTTTGCAGGAGAAACCTGCAGCAAAAACCCAACAAGGCAGCTTGCCTGCGAGCCAGGCTCCTGCTTTCTCCTGGCTGCTATTGCACCTGTGAGAAGGGCAGCCAGAGGTGCTGGCAGTCTGGTTTTATTCAAATACACCACTGGGAAAAGGGATAAATGACCTGCTCTGTGACAGAGAGGTTTCCCTTGCTTAATTTGAGGCTTCTGCAGAGTTTCCTTCTGGCTGTGCAGAACCTGGAGCTCCTGGCTCAGTGAAAAATAAGGTCAAAGAAGCTATTTTCATATTAAACAAACAAAAGGTAAAACCTCATGGCTTGAAAAAGAATTATTTTCCTCCTGACAAGGTCATGCTCCCTACAAACTCTTCATTATGCCTCTTCCAGCAAGTGTAGGTCCCACCAGGGACCCTATTTCCTAGAGCATTAAAATAACCAGCTGACAGGCACCTTGCTCACACGAAATGGGATGTTTATTTTTGGCTGCCGTTTGCTCCTGTCTTTAAAGCTCCCTGGGGAAAATCTGAACTTAGAGACCAGCCCATTCCTGTAACATGCCAGTGGCACCACCACGCCCTGCCACTTGGCCCCCAGTTGGTCCCCAGATAATGCCCTGTATTTCTAGACTGCCTTTGCTGGTGCTTTAGGAGCTTTAATGAGGCAGCCTCAGAGCATCACAGCCCCAGGAGCAAAGGTTTCCAGACAAAGACTTAGATTTCCCTGTCCATGCTCTTTAACCTTTCCCCATTAACTGATAACCCAAATTGGAGCAGGCGTTTAAGAGAGTTCCCCGCCAGTTATTTTCATTTTGCATGCACTGGAAGCGCACCAGGTCACTGCTGAATAAACGTGGGAGGATTTGTATAAATGCAGGCAAGCTGTCCCAAGACAGAAACTGGAGAAGTTATTTTTCACTTCCCCAGCACCATTGCACAATGTCTCTGCCTGCACAGAAGGGTCAAGTCACTGACCCGGCATCGTCCCACCATGCTGGACCTGGGATGTCCGCTGCAAACCCTGGGGACAACCCCAGACAGAGCTGTCAGCTGTTTGCACCCTGCAAATACTCTCTGTAGGTTGGGAAGTTCCCAACAACCCTGATGCAGGGCAGGAGGTTCCTTGCAGGCTTGGGCATGCTGGTACGATCCTGTGATGTATCCGACAGCAGCACCAGCATCCATGGGGCATCCTCGGGGCAGGGCAGGAGGGGTCCTGGCTGCATTTTACCTGCAGGAGCTTTTCCTCGTCACAAACCTTCTGCTTCGGGACTGGAGGGACAGGCGTTGCCTGGACCTTGCCAAGCAATGCCACCTCCAGCAGGAATGGCAATGCCCAAACATTTGAGATGGACATGTGTAGCCAGGACACAAACACATCTCTTTCAAGCATTTATCTGTGCTTGCAGCCCCCTCCTGCTACTATGCTTTTTTAGGGGGATGAAACAAGTTGATCCAGTCTGCAGGTTGTGGTTCTAAAGTTGCCAGCTCTCCCCACTCCACGGCTTGAGGCACTGCCCAGACAGATGGGGTTTGCCCTGGGAAACGGGGGGTGACTGCTTAACCCTCTGCTCTGCCATGTACATCTCCTCCAGGATGGAGCTGCACGTCCAGCTTGGCGTTCCCCTCTTTCCTCAAGGATCTGCTCCAACTATCCAGCGGGGCAATTGAAAGTAAAACCTGGAGATAAGGTACAGATGACAGGGGACACGTCCTCCACCATCCCAGCAGAAAATCCCAGGAGATGCACTTTGCTAGGCCACCACAGAGCCGTCGAATTGCTGCACACCCTGAGCACTCCCACAGTTAATGTCCCTCCAGCTCCACTGTAAAATGCCCCCAGAAATCCACCTCCTCTGTTCTGCGAAGGATTTATTTTCCCAGCCTCTCCTGGCCTCTCCGTCCCATCCCACAGGACATGACCTTGCCCCTTCCACCTCCCCCATTAGCAACACCAAGGAAGGAGCATGGTTTCTTTCCACCCCATTTTTGCACTTCTCCTGGCTTGTGAAGCTTTGAGATGAAGAAGGATGCAACATGAAAGAGGCATCATCCTGCTCATCTCTTCTGTTTGGCACCCACATGTCCCCCAGATGGACGGGCTACCTTGGGTTAGGGGCTGATGGATCAGCAACCTGTTCTCCTTCCTCAACAGCACTGGTCTTTAAATAAATAAAGGGAATGCAGTAGGTCTAATCTCTACAGAACTGGGCAAAGCAGAACATGCAGCACCAAGTGAGAAACCATTAGCAAAAAAGTGAAAATTAGGAGAGTAAACACAACATGGCTAAATAGGAGCAAGAGACCGCAGCATCCCAGAGGGAAGTACCGAGCTGCTGGGAGGTGCTGGTGGCTTCCTTGGTGGTTTGGCACAGAAGCCCCAGCTAATATTTTCAGTAACCCCCTTGACATGGTGAGAAGACATGTACTACTTAATCTGCAGAGGAGAAGGAAGGTGGGAATTGTCCATACAGAGTGGGCTGACACCATATAAGAAAAATTAGGCAACTAGAGAGCTGAAATAACAGAAACTGAACCAAACTTAGTGCAAAGGTCACAGCCATGCACTTGGGTTCTACAAATAATTTCTGCTGCACAGCTGGAAATGTTGGAAATGAGAAGAAGAGAATGACAAATAGCTCCAGGTCTATCTCTGCATAAGTCTATGGTGCAGCCACGGAAGGAGTAAGTGAAATGTGAGGAACAACCGAGGACGGTGTTTCCAGGAGAGCTGGGGGAGTGCAGACCCTTCTGCACCACCACGGGAGACCAGATCCAGACTGGTGCAGCACCAGGAAAACCAGCTTGTGGCTGGGATGGGTGACGAGCAGGGCTGCTGGGATGGAGAAGCTCTTTGGCAGCAGAGGACTAGCTAACCTCCCTCCCCCAGCAAAAGGAAGGCTTTCTATAACCACACGAATATAGCAATGATTAGGAACAAATATTTAATCAGGAGTAGGGGCAGAATAACAAACTAAAGACTAAAATATAGACTGGAGATTAAACAAAGCTTTGCAACATGCAGGGAAATAAGTTTTGAAACCTCCTACCAGTGAGGCTTAGGAGGAAAGCACTGATGAGATGGACTGATATCCCGAGAGGATTGCGTGACAGCAAAACAGAGTCTCCAGGGCTTGGACATGACGGGGACATGTAGACCTGCTTCCCATAAAACCCGTCTGAGCTTTCTCACGAGGCATCTGTTTGCAGATGACACGTGCTGACATTACAGAGAAGGCTTCGTCAGGGTGAGGAGGAAGTGTTGCTCACCCCCTTTGTATGGCGTTTGGGAGACATTTGATTCTACGTGACTTCGGAGTGTCAGAACGAAACCTGAACGGGGAGATACCTGGGTGTACAAGACCGATCTTGCAATGAGAAATGCTGAGCAAGGGCAATGCTCCTGCTTTTGTTCAAGGCGCTCACAGGAGGACCTTTCCCCTTTTCAAACCCTTTTCACATCACCCGCGAAGATGCAGCAACTGGGGAGGTGCTTTACCAGCTGCAGTGCAACATTTGGTAAGCCTGCAAGACAGACAGACACTGTGTCCAAGCAAAAGCACAGGGAAAGCCTTTAGCAGTCAGAATGCAACTGCCTGGGTTGGGATACGATAACATTGCCAGCAACAGACGGTAAAGCATGAGCTAAACTTTGGCTACTCAGCAACTGGGAAACGCTCAGGTGCTGTAGTTCCCCACAATCCAGGACAAAACCTCAAGAAATAGTTCAGGCTCATGGAGGCAGGATTAAACTGGAATTATTAGAAAAAAAAAAATTATCGACTGGAAACGGTTTGTCCAGTAACAGCCTCATCCTCACACCCCCTGCCTGAGATCATGACAACTTTATAGCTTTGCTGTGATTGTCCCTCAAATTAGATTATTCAGGATACTTTGGTGCTAGAAACTTACTGACAAGTTTCAAAGCAGAGAAATAAAAATGTTCCAGGCCCAGAGTGATTGATTTATGAAAAAAGATCAATAGAACGAACTCTTATTATCATTAATGTTAACTTTAAGTGCACAAGTCATTCCAGGAACTTCAAAGAAAGAAGCTATCAAATAAAAGTAAAGCTGAAATGCAGTTGTAGAATAAATAATCTAGATCTGTCTTGGCTGATGGGAGGAGGCAAATAAATCTCCAGATAGACAGAGCGCTGAGCTGTTATCCAGTGTTTGCTGGATGATGCCCATTGAGGAGGATGGTCCTTGGTCCAGATCAACCACCAAGGGCTCAGATGAGTTGTATAGCATGAGGCAGGAGAAAGAAAGGCAAATGAAGGTAGGGTGAGAATCAGAGAAGAGAAATAGTGCTTTTGGCAGTGAGGACTGAGCCATGGGCCAGTCTTTGCTACTGGGATCTTGTTTGGTGCACTCTGCAGCTGGGAAATGTACCCACAGCTTGGTGTGGACACATTATTCCCAGGCAGCCCCATCGTCTACTGAAACGTGCGTGGTCCCAGGGGTCTGCAGACAGCAAGCGGCACAAAGACAGCTTGGCCTGGGGCACGTGAAATTCCTTTTTGACCTCCAGAAATGAAACCCACAGCTGGTGGTGCAGAAACATCTCAGCTTCTTCTGTGGGCAGAGCAGATCTGTGCTTTTCCCAGGTGTCATTATGGCTGCCCTGCCTGGAGGTATTTGCTGTGGATACGATAAGGCCTTACAAACACGGTGGAAAAGCCCAGCTGTTGCTTCGAGTAGTTGCAGCTTGTGGTTGCTCTGCTCGTAGCTGCTTTCCTGCTTTGGCCAGGCAGAAACCCTGAAACCGAAGGCAGCCAAGGAAGTGCTGACCATCTTTGAAGCTGCAGCTGTATTTAGGCACGGTTGACCCAAAGGTTATCACAATGTCCATTCTTGCTGATCTGCTGGTCTGTAAAACCCTGCACTGACCCCATCCCTCCCCTCCCCTCTGTGGTGTGTCAGGGATGGGGCTTCGTGCTGCAGAGCTACTGGGGGGGTCTCACCTTTCCTCACTGCAATGCCCCATCTCCCCCTCTCCATCCCAAACCAGAGCCAAGCATAAGAACAACAGCTTTGCTCTGTGCGGTGAGAGGAAACCTGGAAGCAAACCTAAAACCACAGCACGAGCCACCACGGTGCCGGGGACCTGCTGGAAAAGGGCGGCTGCTCCGGCTGGGGCAGCGTAAGGCAAAATTGGGGTCGATGTTTTACCAGCGCTGAGCTCTGTGCCTGGAAACACGCATTTCCTTCCAGTCTTGCATGTCTTACCAACTCTACCCATCCCTTCTGCAGGGTTTTGCAATATATCCCTGGCTGATGCTCTTTTGAAGGGGAACCGTGGCTATAACAAGTTCAGGTTCTAACAGTAATTCGGTGACCTTAGAGATGCTGCTCCCTCCAGCTCGCTGGAGAGGAAAGGGGGCTGCCCTTCATGATGGAAAAGCGGTCGTGCTTATACCCTTACCTGAACACTGATTTACTCCAAGGGCAAGCAAGAGAAAGTGATTATATTTTTTTTTTCTGCTATGCCTACAGAAAATCACCCATGATAATGCAGATTTCCTACAAAGCTTTGAGTGCTTCCACAGCAGACAGATGTTTTACCCAGAACAGCATCTGGCAAAGTTTCTAAAGAGGCCTTTTTTTTTTTTTTTTTTATTTAAGCAGGGACCCTTCTGCTGGTGGCAGTGCTGATACCCCATGGGACAGGCACAATCTGGCTTGGCTAGCCCTGGCATCTCCCGTTCTGCAAGGGGGGGGGGGGGGGGCAGAATTTTGCCATCACTTTTAGATTCTTTTCCTATTATTATTTTTTAGTGTAAGCAGTTTCCAAAAGCTTTCTGGGAGAAATGGTAAAATGGAGAGAAATTCAAGAAGATCTGGGCTGCAAAGGGATAAATGGGTGCTCAGCCATGTGGGAGCATTCCCTACAGATATTAGCCAGTAGAGCAGGGTGAAATCCTCCTGCTGCTTTTTTAAATCAATATCCAGCCAATACTTCCTTGAACTCTTCAAAACCGCTCAGACTGATCAGAGCGCAGCACTTGCAAAAAAGTGCAGTTGTTTTAGTTCGGAGTACATTATTTTCTCTCAAGAGCCATTTATGAAATTAATATTCCCATCAGCCCTAATAAAGAACCTTTCTCCTCAGATGTAGTGTGCCACCCTTGCACGCTGAGCAGGTTCTGCTAATATAGATCATCTGTAATGACTTTAAAGTGAACCAAGCTTCACGAGGATAAATCAGGCACATTGCATTTGGTATCGCCCTCATCCTGCAAAGCACTGAGCAGTTTCCACCCCATTACCTTGCAGGACTGCGGCACCTTTGCAAACCTCACAGCATATATAACCCAGGAGCAGATCATTATATCCCCAGAAGTATAACTGGTACAACAGGTCACATTTTCCCTGGCAGGTGAAACCCAAATCTCCCTAAGAATCACTCATTCCTGCAGAAATTCAGGCAGCAGCAGGAGAAATTAATTATTCTGCACCAGACAGTGCATGGACTTGTTTAGACAAGAAAGTTTTGACGCTGCCCCAAGGTAAAATATATGTGAAAGACAATTACACAGGTTAAAGTATGGCCAACACATTGAGATGAGCCCAATTTCACCTACTAAGCGCGTCCCAACAACTTCAATGACATTCAAAACCGTAGCATGATGCCTCCTCTAAAAGAACAATTTGTTTTGTATTATTCCTCATGACACGCCGGTTGCCAGAAAACCAGGACCAGCAGCCAGCAAAGCGCTTGGGAAGCTCACAAGCTGTCTCACATCTTGGCGTGAGCACTGAAGCACTCAGAAGGGCTCCAGAGAAGTGCAAAAACTGGTTGTAAACACAGAGCAAAGTACTGTCCCACCAGCAGGCTCTAGCAAGAGCCAGGGACAAGCATCCCCCGAGAAAACTGCAGGCAGACAGACGTCAGTTTGTCTTGCAATAACAGTTCAGGCTGCTAAAGGTCTTACCCTGCCAGTTATCTCCGAGCACTTTACATAGCCAGGGTGTTTAGGGACTGGAAAGTGTCTAAAATCCTTTTGGCCAGCAGAGAGGTCACAGTGAGAAGAGGTGGTGGGTGAAGCTGGATGCTGGAGCAGCAGCTAACCCCAAGCCCCATGGACAGCAAGAGGTGAAAAGGGGCTTTTGTGGTGGAAACGAGACAAACCACCCTCCAGCCTCAGTATTTCAAACACCCCGAGAGTACAACCCACTTTTAAGGAAAGGCTCCTGATGCATTACTCATATTTCCTACGAACTGGGACGAATTTCCTCATCAGGTACACGTGGCTCCTCCTGAAGGGAAACAAGGGCCATCGGTGCAGCATCTCCCGCCAGCTCCCAAATGAGATGCAGGAGCAGGACCATTGCTTCCCTAGGGAAGGCAAGGAGTCCCACCTCCAGGTGAGCCGAGAGGGTGGCTGTGAGAAGGACCTCAATCCACATAGAGCTTGCCCAGTGCTATATGTTCCCATGCAGAGGAATCAACATACAGGCACTAATTCAGTGCCCAACCAAGGAAATTATCACATCCATTAAGCTGCTTGCACCACACTGGGTTTCACTAAGCATCTGCTTAGCATACAAGAGTCTCCGACATGGGCAATGAGAGCAAACCACAGCTCACATCTGACTTTGGGATGCAGCTATAAACTGCACGACCACCTCCATAGTCGTGTTGCCTTCAGATGCAGCAGCTAACACTGGCGGCGAGGCAGGAACGTGCATATAAATACACGAGGTATTTGTGTGCAATGCAATCTGCAGCACCTCTCCTACCTCTTTCGGCATTTCCCGTGGGAAGAAGAAATAAGGCACCGCAGACAGGGCCACGAGACTGGCTGCAACTAGGAAACCAAGCCACCAGGCACCGACCCACCGCGGGTCTTTGTTGGTGAGCTGGACTTCATCTGCAACGCAAATGGAGAAATGGGCATTAAATCAAAGGCAAACAGAAGGACCCCAGTGCACCAAAGGGATGGGTGGCCCCAGTCACCCCAAATGTCAGCCAGCTCCAAAGTGGTGGCTCCCAACCTGGGCACCATCAGTTTTGGGGTCTGAGCAGCATTTGCACCTGACTCATCCCATGGTGCTAAATCACATTTCATTCTTCGTTATCACCAGGGTGTCTAAAAACCCACTCAGCCTTTGGATGGAGGCAGCTGCGACAGGGATGTCCTAGAGCTGGAAAGGCAAAGGAAAGCATCCCCATCACAGTTTTTTCAGAGAAGGGATGCCTATGTTGTGAAAAAGCTTGGAAATACTTACTCAAGGGGATTAAGTCATGATGTCTGTCAATACAGAAGGAAAAATCCTTTCTTAAGTTTAAAATGGAGTCAACTACAGTTAACTTTCAGCATCCAAGAGCACTGGTTTAGTTTTTTACAGTCCGGCTACCCTGTTTGCAGCAGGACTTGGACCCCAGAGCTGTGCCCACCAGTCCAGTCCATTAGCCAGTGCCTGGTTTGCAGCTCGACCAACAAAAGCCGATCTTTAAAAATGCTTTCATAAGGATTATATCACTTTCTCCTGTCTGTCTGCCTTCAGTTCACCCAGCCTCCTCTCCTGTTGTTCTCAGGGCACTGCCAAAGATAACATTTTCTGTGGGGACGGTACTTGGCATAAATAAAATGGGATATGCAGAAGCTAGAATGCAAATTCACAACAGGGTGAGTCTGAACCGAGAAATATTTCTACAGAAAAAGGGGATACCTGTGGTTAGATAGTATTCATGAGCAATCCCGGGAAATAAGTCCTCCCAGAAACCTCTTCCTTAACTGTGAGGTTTAACACAAGTGAGCTATTCTCACTGGGGGAGGTGCAATTAAAACTGCATTCAATTTACTGGATTTCCGTATGGCGGATACTGCCACATCTAATCTCCCATCTCTGGAAGTAACAAGTGATAGGTCAAAGAAATTTGATAATCTCCTTCCTGCACAATGTATTTAGCAAACTGGAATTTCAAATCCCTTCCTGAATGAACAACAAGGTTTTTTTCTAGGAAAATGCGAGGTTAAATTAGATTTAGCATTAAGCAGCCAGAGCTCACTGTAGACTGAAGACATCTTTAGGCTGAAGATAGCTCTAAAACTGGGTGTTCTCCAGTTCTGGCTACTCAGGCACATTTCTCATTCAACGTCCATCTGCAGAAGGTGGTTTAAAAGAACTGAGCATGAGGGTGTGCAGGCAGACAGCAGACTCTAATCCCCTTTCTTCATCCCTCAGAGGCAGGTAAGACAAGACTGCAGACACCTCACCAAGGTTCACCCACTGAGGAGGATGGATAGCTGCAGCAATAAGCTTGGATGTCACCTGGTAGGAGGAGGCAGCATCAAGACTAAAGCGTGCTCTTGGGCTGCAAATATCATAAACGTAGGTAGTGACGAAGTCCAGGTGAAAAAATGTCTGGTGAAGTCAGTGAGCAGGAATGAGCCGGAGGCTCTGAAAACGAGCCAAAGCTAATGCATCTGTAGTGTCAACACCCACTGCTCACCCAGCTCCAGACCCGATGCTGTCTGCTCACCACCCAAAGGAGCCTGACCATCGTCCTTTTTGTCACGTGAGGATATGCTGAGCTGTATAATGTGTGTCTGCTCTGTTAATAACCAGGAAAGAGCCTCTTGTTTTCCAGGCCAGGATTCAAGAGCGGCCAAAAAAGGAGACGACTACGACTGCTTTAATAGCACAGCTCGGGAAGAGACATTTGAAAAGGAAATCCCTTTCATGCTCCTTTCTTGCCCTCTCCAGCATTTCTCTTCTACTTCCTCCCATCCTACCCTTCCTTCCCTCTGCTTCTTCAAGTCTCGGGGTCCTGGTACCCATTCTCCATTCCTCCTCTCTTATTTCTTCCCCCCATCTTTCTCTTTCATGTTTCTCTCTGGGTTTTGTTCATCCTCCACATCCCCACTCTTCCCTGGTGCTGGCTGGCAGCAAAATGGTCCTGCTGCTGTTGCTGGCATACAGCAGAAAATTCGTAGAAGAATGAAAATCAGGTCTCCTCTAAAAGCACAACGCAGATGAGCATCCCTCTAAACAGACCTGGCAGCAGCCCAGGGGTGAGGGATCCCCAGGTCTGAAGGATGATTAAAATATGGGATTCCAGCAGCCATGGGACAAGGCTTAACCCTGCAGATGTGTGTGTGACACTGAGTCAGGTGGGAAGGACCCACTTATTTGCACCATCCACCCCAGCAGTGAGAGGACCGGTCCCAGAGCATCCCCAGGTGATGGAAATGATTTAACAGGGGAGACAGCAGGCAAAGGGAGCCAACCCCTGCCCCACAGGTTGCACCCTCGGATGCCTGGAGAGGGGCTGGACCGCTGCTGGCTCAGTAAATGGGATGCAGGGCGAAGGGTGCCAGCCAGCTCTCACTCACCTCCGGTGACTTTGTCGATGTCGACGTAAAAACGCAGCATGGCAGAGCCCAGCATGAAGGCCACCCCTGGCCCGATGACGGTCACAGAGAACAAGATGCCTGCAGAGGGGCGAGAGCAGAGACGGGCTCAGCCCTGTGCAAAGGGACCACAGGGGACAGGAGGTGCCTTGAGGCAGGACAGGCCCAGATCAGAGCCCACAGCATCTGTCTCCAGTACAGGTTAATTCCATGGCAGCTTTCTTATCTCACACCTGTCAAAGGATAACAACGCCATGCTTTCCAGGCTCGCTTCACAGGAAAGGTTTTGCAAAACTCAGATTTTTCCTGTCACTTTTCTTCAGCCTCCCAGAAAGACTGAAATACAGCCAGGAACAAGATGTGCCCCTTGGCCTAAGAAATCCAAGAAATGCAGGTTTTTTACAAGGTTAGGGAGATAAAAGTTATCAGTAAACTCTCCTACGTGAATTACTGATAAAAAAATCAAACACATGTAAGAGTCAATTCCTATCTTACAGGGGATCCTTTTAAATATGGTCCAGAGGTTTGGAGCATCCACCAGAGCAAAATTTGATGCGGTACTTTCAGTTTCATGATGGTAATGACCTGTTTTTGAGCTACCCTTGCTGTCCCATTCAGTTCAAAAGGCTGTTACAGATAACAGCTGGAAAAGGGCTAGAAGGATCTGCAAAGACCACCTTGTCCATCCCACCACCCTGGGACATCCCTTTTAGGCATGTACCCAAGCTGTTCTCCAGCACACCCTCCACTGAAGGATACTTGCCTACCTCCCACACGGTTGACCCTGCTTTTTTAGCTTCCTATAGTTTTTGCTATATCTAAACAAAGTCTTCATTGCTGCATCTTAAGCCCATAGCTGCCTCTTGTGAACACAAAGATCAGATTATTCCTCTTCTCCTTGTTGAAGCCTTTTTGGAGGAGTACACAGTTATTACGTCCCTCTCCAGCTTACCACTCTCAGGCCAAAAATCCCAGTATCTCCCCTAAATCATATTTTCCAGCACGCCTGGTCTGTCTGCAGTTTGCCCAAGCTTGAAGCAGATAAACCACTTTTGCAGAAAACTTCCTAGCACCGGGTAGAGCAGAAGGGCTATAGCAAGCTCTGCTCTCATTAACGCAAATTAGTACTGTCTGGCCTTGCTATCGATGGCTAATTCTGGTTTCCCCTCTTTTCACAGCAGCCCCAGTCTTACCCAAATAGAGGGGAGAGTTCCTCTCACTGGCAAAGTCGTCGATGTAGGAGATCCCGAAGGGCTGGATGGGGACGCCACCGATGCCCAGCAGCACCTGGGCGATGAACATGACGAGGAGAACCTCGTGGTTCTCCCTGGCAGCGTGGGGTGTACAGCCGGCATTGCTGAGGTTCCCCCAGGACCCCGGGACCCCGGGCTGGCACAGGTCGGTGGTGTTGCTGAACATGCCTGCGATGACAAGGGGAGCGGGTCTAAGAAGCTCGGTCTGGAGAAAGAGCTTCCCTAAGACAGCAGCAAGGACGTAGACATGCACTCAGTAGATGTCGGTGGGAAACATGGGTGAAAGAAAATGCAAAGGAAGCGCAAAGATACTCTGCAGATGTTCACAGCAGATGGATGCACATGCCATGAAAAGCCACCTCCATGGAAAAAGCAGAGCTGAGATCACTTCCAGGACGTTTTATAGATCTTGCAATAAAGGTAAGAGAGCAAAACTGCAGATTTCATGAATAGCTACTCAGGAAACAAGAACTCATTTTACCCAGAAATGGATTACAAAGCTGCCTAAGTGAAAGTGCTGATTCTAGCACCCTTATCTTCCTTAAAATACTGGGGGAGGGTGTGGTAGTGTTTATAGCAGAATTTCCATGGTTATGCCCCAAATCAAATGCAACTCTGAGTGCTTGACACAGGGCCACCTGCACCAGCACTCCTGAAAGGCAGAGCTAATTGTTTCCAAACTGTTGTTAGCACCTGACCCTTGTTTGCATCCATGAATTATTCACCTATTAAGTCTTCCTTTGGTGGCTGCAGCTGCGTGAACCACCTGCACTCTCTCTGATGAGCCAGAAAAAAAAGCTGTTTAGTGGAAGCTTCTAAAAGATTTGCTGGAGCTTCATGGCAGGATTTGGGAAGATAATGAGAGAGTGTCTTTCTCCTTTCTTTTTTCACCCCTTCACCTTCTTTCAAGGAGAAAATCCAAAATCTGCCATGACCTGTTCCTCCATGAGTGATTGAGACCTGCACGTTTCTCACAGGAGGTTGATTTTCTGATGGGGTCTAAAACCTCAAAGCATTCCCTCAAAGACAGCTCAGCTAGACAGGGGAAGACAGGTGAGGTGCCCCACAAGTAGGAGAAGTTAGATGTGAAACCAGCGCTCCCTCATTGCAGACAACAGCGTTTCACCCCCAAAACTGCCCCGTTGGGTTGAGTCAAGCTCCTTCCCGTACTTCTTGTTTCCTTCCCATAAAGGGCTTCACTGTTCATGAGACCTTATCTTATCTATGTTATGAAAATAAGGGAGCAGTTCATGTGCATGAGGACAACATGGCTCAATGCACGGAAAATGAGAGCCCCGATGGCTGGGGAAGACCCTCCTGCTACCCGATGTTTGTCTGCTGCGCGGATGTGCAGAAGACAAGGGGAATCAGAGGCACAGCCTACATTTTGATGGTTCTCGTGCCCTTTCCTGTGGTTTCCGCTGTCCCCTGGCTCTGCTTCCCACCATCAGCTGTTGCCTCTCGGGACTGAGATGATTTCATTCTCATAAAGTTAAAATTCCTTGAGGACAAACCTACAGCTTGCAGCTCCCAACACTTTGAGGGAAGGTCATTTCCTTTATCTGTCCCAAAAGGCATAAAATAAGTTCCTAGAGTACGTACTGGCAACGGACTGGTCATACTTGTAGGGTCCAGTTATGAAGTGGGGGAGAGACATGAGGAACCCAGCCAAGGAGACGAGGACGGCACCACAGCCGATGAAACGGGGTCTGTGCACTCGGCTCCCGAAGTAACTTATGAAGACGATCAGCAATGTGTTTCCAACCTGCAGCAGGACACACAGACCAGGAGGTCTCACAAGGGAAGGACAGGAGCATGGGAAGAGCGTTTGCCAGGTGGACTAGGAGAAGCAAGCTGGTTTTCACCTCATTGAAGGAAGCGAGCAGCCCTGACGTCTGGCTGGAGAGGCCATATCGTCTCTCGATGGTTGAGATGGAGCTTTTCAGATAGCCAGAGACCAGGAGCTGGGAGAGCTGCAGGAGCCCGTGGCAGAAAACGAAGAACTGCCAACACAAAAAGAGAGCATCCAGCGTGATTACTGCGAGCTGCAACATAACAAACTGCATCTCCTACACAAAGGCACGATTATTGAACATGAACCTTTGTGACCATGAGACTTTGAAATACTACCCTCGCTCCTGCCATCAGTGGTCTTCTGAAATTAGGTCAGGGCCATTAAATAGTCCTCTGCCAAAAATGACGATAGGGTTAGTATTTGCAAGGAGAGCGTAGTTTCTTCAGCTGAAAGTGGCTTTGGGCAAACATATCATTTCACTTGGGATGCTGCTAGTTTGTGTTGGCCTTGACCCCGAGATCCAGCAGCAGAAGTGGGAGGTTGCACAACCTTCCCGGTCCTGTCCAGCCTGAAGCAGGCAGCTATCCCCAGTGCTGGCAGGAGCTCTTCTGGGACAGGAATGAGCCCTTCCAAACACAACAACAAACAGCTTCTTTAGAGAAGGTCAGGAGAAGGTCAGGGAGAATAATTCAGACTTTCCTTCTTGCAAAGCCCTGGCTGTAAATCACATATCTCCTTTGGGAAAATGTGATGGTTCTTTTCCACTTCCAGAAGGAAACCTTGTCAAAGACTATCATCTCCCAGAATATCATCTAACCTCATCTACTCCAGAGTTTGGGATGTACTGGTGCTCGGCTGCGCAGGCAAACACGTGGCCCCACCGTTACCGAGAGCAGCATCCATCTTCCTGGTCCCCACGCAGAAGCAGTTTGCAAGTGCCAAATGAACTGTCCCGGGAGGGATGGAGACCACCTCCCCTTCATCCACAGCTCTGCAAAGTACTCAGCAAAGGAAAGGACGTGGCAAGCAATCTCCTTCCCTGCTGCCACATGGCTCTCCACAGGCATCCTTCCAGTCCCCAAATAAGTTAAAATAAACTAACCAACCCAAACCGTCGCATGCCCTGAGGAGATGGACCACTCATCTCACTGCAGGACAGGCTGAATATCCCTGGGTCCTTGCAGAGCTGCTGCCCTCGGCTTTGGATTCTGCCCAAAGCCACGAGGTGCTGCTTTTTAGTAGCTGTTTTCCCAATTGCTGGCCAGAGCAGGGCATTGCCCCGGCTCTGCAAGTTTTGCAGCCAGCTCCCACCAGGCAGCAGTCTTGCCTGGAGGAGCTGCTCAGCCTGGCCTGGATTTCTGCTATGTCTCGTTCTGAGCCAGGGCTGAAGTGGGGTGACTGCCAAACTGAACTGCTCTGTAAGTAGAGGGACTATTTACAGCACAAAAAGGGAAAAAGAAGATGGTCAAGCCCCCTTGGCTCCCTGAGGACTGGAGTACCAGGGTATGGGTACCACCACCAAAAGTGATGCGTTGGCATCATGCAAAGCAGGATGCAATCCAGGACCTTCCCCCTTCCAGGCTCATGTCACCACTGAGGGGTGCAACGTGTTTGGACTAGGAAAATGTCACCCAGCCAAAGGAAAGATTTCCTAGAGTCAACTTTGCTAAAACTCCCACATTCCTGCAAGACATGCTGGCTATGTCCAGACTCTGTTTCCTGAATACATGAGTTCAGATGGCAATGTTGAAGCCAGATTCATTTTCTCCAGGCATCCATAACACACAGCCCAATAGGTATCCAGATCAAGCACCTGCACAGCATGTTGGTTTCTATCAGTTCAGCAGCCACCCACCACTGCCCCACATCCTCTTCAGCACAGGTGGTCAAAATGGGTTGGGAATCTGGTATTTTATTCTCCCCTATCTGGGCAGACTAAAGCACAGAAAAGAGAGATGGCCCTGCAAAGGACTTGCAGTGGCTTGGTGTCAGCGCTGGGCAAGGACCCCGGTTCTTCTGGCTCTGGGGGCTGTTTGCTGTTAGCCATCAGATCACAGCACAGCTGGTGATCTGCCAGGAAAAGAAGGAACAGACTCATGGACTTTAGATCTGCTGGAGAGATATATGTCCCTCTTGGTCTTTGGCTGCACACACAATTTTGTTCTGCAGCAAAAGTCACTTGTTTACATTTCCGTATCTGATCAAGACATCTGGCTGTCTAACTTGTATGGTCTAGAAAGATGCTCTTCGCGCCTGGAAGGAGAAACCATTACTGACACCAGCGTGACCCTCATAAACAGAGGCAGATTTCCCTGAGGACCAACTGCTGCAGAGCATAAGCTCAGCTCTGCTCGAGAGCCACGGGGCATAAATGCCTACAGCATCTCCAAGTTGCCAGAGGTCATATGGACATGCACACCAACATGTTCTTCTCCTGTCCCAGGAGATCTCAGTAGGGCTAACCCTACGAAGCCTACTTTCATCTATTTCCTTCCCTGCCAGCAAAGCCTCCTTCATACTCCCAGCAAAAGGAGGGAGAAGCAGCAGACAGCACTGTTAAGAACGAAGGCAACACGCTAAAATCAAATTATGTCTGCTTATCAGCTCCCGGGAAACAAACCTGCCAACCTAGAGCATCGCTTTCCACTCTCTAAAAGTATAGGCTGTGAATCCTGTCCACATTACAAGCCTAACACAGGCTTGAAAGAGATGTGTGACACCAAGAGCCATGACTCAGGTCTCCTCCATTCAAATGCATGGCTGCAAGCCTAGTTTTGGTTGAGTCCCAAAGGTTGAGTCTATACTTGTAAATGAAACAGGCCGGGGCCATTCCCTGATGCCAAGGCCAGAGGGAAGAGAATAGCCTGCATCCATCCTACCAAACTCACTGAGGCTTCAAAATAGGGCTGTTTCACTCAAAATGCTTACTGGGAACAGTCCCGTGTCCTCAGCTTCCCAGGTTTTGGGGAAAGTAGTAGCTGCCCTAGGGCCAAGTCATGGAGTAGGTGATAATTCAGAGGTACAGCCAGATGAGCTGGAACGTTGAGGTCTGCTCGGGGTCTCGGTATGCAAAATGCCCCCTCCATCCCTGGAGGACCTGATCCGGGTGAGCCTGTGCTGGGGTGAAGGTGCAGGGCAGGCTCAGTCCTGCCTTTGGGATGCACCCAGGAACATGGCCACACCACGATGCTCATCATAAGAGGGTTTTGGTTTTCTCCCAGCATGCCGCTGCTTGCAGCTCCGGTCATCCAGACCAAATCTCTACACTGGAGGAAGGATCCCTGTCTTTCTGCAGCCCACAGAGCAACTACCACCTGTGTCCCCCAGTCTGCTCATGTTTGGGGGATGCCCTCCATGCCACAGCCTGGAGGGCAGGGGATGAACATCCAGCCTTGGAGTGCAGAGAGCTCCTTCACTGAAATCTGCTGTGCATTTTTATAGGCTTATCATTCCCTTTTCTAGAAGAGAAAAGCAGTACTGCAGGTACAGAAGAGCAAAAGCCTGGGTCAGTGCAAGGGTATGAGGACATCACTGGTGGCAGGACATCCCGAGGGGATTGCAGCAGCTTAAGGAAACTGGAGGTGGAGTAACTGGGTAACACCAGGAGCTGGTGGGGTGGTTAAAGACAGCCCAGCAAGAGCCCTCAGGTATGCACCGGGTCCCACCAAGGCAGCGGGGGCAGTGGAAGAGCTGCAAAGGCATCTGACCACAGTGCAAACAGCAGGATGAAACGAAAGGAAGGAAATCCCCACAGACTGCCCAGCAGAGCTTCCTAAGATCAAGCTATTGATAACAGTTTTTAATTAAACATTTCAATCTCTTTTCTTCAATGCGTGCGTTTTTTAAAAATGACTGTTAACAACCAAACACATTAGAGGGGCCGACATCTAACACCTCTGCACTGTGTGTGTTGAAAGAGCAAAGACCAAGAGATTTATAAAAACCTGGATACCCAGATGGTAACGGCACTAGTTGCCGCACAAAAGTTTTTAGACACAAGTCAGAACCCCAGAGCAAGCAGGGAAACATTTAGAAAGTCAAAATCAAGATGGAAATGGTTGAGAAGGAAGAAACAAACAGGAATGCAAAGACCATTGCCTGCACTTTCTCCATCTTTTGCAGCAATTGTAAGTCAACTAGTTCTGCAAAAAAATGTCACAGAAAAACTCGGCTTTTTGCAGGATCAGCCAGACTTTCTGTGCTTTCTATCCCTCCTTGATGGTGATTTACTTTCCTAAGGTAGCAAAGTGGGAGGTCTTGCAATTAAAGCTCTGCAAGTTCAAGTCTCCTTCTTGCTCCTCAGGGAGTCATTGTGGGCAACCACCCTAACCACGGGGCATTTTTAGGCTGGGGTATATTTTAATGAGTGAGAAATAGAGCCGGTAATCACTAGTGTGTGATTTCCAGTTTGCCCCATTGTAACTGTGATGATGGTGGTGGGTGGTTGAGCCCCAGCAGTGTGTCTATCACAGGGCTCCTCTGGGGCCCCCCATTTGGTGCAGGGCTGACCACATGCAGACTCAGATGCCACCCTGCGCCTTTCTCAGCTAGATCTGGGAGACAGCCCATGCCACACGGCAGGCAGATCCTCTGCATCACCCTTCTGTGCCATCTAGTTACTTCTCCCAAGGACTTGAGGCTGGGGTACCTCCCCACCTGGACTGGGTCTGATGGGCTACCCCAGCAGCAGATAAGAAGGCAACCTCAGTCAGCAGATGCCAGTCTTTTCCCAAGACCCAGGCCCTGACAGCAGGTCACAGTCATGGAAAGACAGGAGCAGCCCCAGAGCTCGGCGCTCCCAGAAGCAACCCCAAGCCCAGCTGTCCGGCACCTCTTTCCCGTGAAGGGCCAAGCCATGCTCACACCATCTCTCCTCTACATCAATAGAAATAAAACAACTCAGAAAATCCAAACGAGCGCTTGCGTAGGTTGAGGAGGAAGGAAGGGAGGGGGTTTTTAATGGCTTTTTTTTTTTAAACGTCTGTAAAGCATTATTATAAGAGCCTGCTCAGGCTCTATGTTGGGATAACACCAAACATCGCACTAGACCAGGGACAGAGGGTGCTTGGTACTGATGTACCCCTGCCAAAAACAACCCCCTTGCAGTGCCAGCTTGCAGACCAACCTTCCTCCTTCGGACATGTGCCACCACCGCTTCCCACCACCAGTGAGGCATGGAGAGTGCCTGAGACATCTTCCCAGTGCCCCAGAGGGAAGAGCAGCATCCCTGCCAGGTCTTTGGTGAAGTGTCCTCACCCACAGGCAACAACATCCCAACCCTCTACAACCAGCACTGGGACGAGTGTGTCTCCGCTCTTCACACATTGAACAAGGAGCTTCTCCGCAACTGTGCACTCTCTGGGGAACTCACTGCTTTTCTGCTTTTCTCTATATTTTTCAGTATATTTTTGCAGGCTTTGCTCTACTAAGCCTTGCATTGTGTCGGTGAGGTATTGCTGCTCCCACTCTGCACATGTAAGAGAATAGAGAAATGTACTCAATCCTAAGCAGCCAATAAATTGCAGAACTGGGGATTAAGTACCAACATCTCCTCTCCTGGTGGTCTGGAAAAAACTTCTTACAAAGCTTCCATTGTGTTTCTAGTGTCGATCATGCAGTTTGGCAACAAATCCTCCATGTAAGGCCTCTGAAAGCTACACACACAGTCTTGCCCCAGTTATCACAAAGAAGTCCTTATCACGCTGTTTCCATGTGTTTGGGAGACTCTTGCTGCTATTTTAAGAAAGGGTTTTGTGCCATAGCACATGATAACATCCTGTGCACTGGGCTGTGCTTACAGAGAGGAGAAAAAGGGGCTGGGAGGAATCAGCTTCTTCCAGTTTAATCAAAACCAGTTACGTGTAATTGGGCACAAGTCCCTACCACTGCGCAGATCCATTTGTAATAAAGGCTTGGGGCAGGGACAACTCTAGTTTGTTCTTGAACTAAAGCACAGAGCAGAAAACATCAAGGACTGAAGCTCCGACAGAGGGTGAATGTCCTCAGCCAGCACCTCGATAGCTTTAGGAAGTGTGTATTGCACGCCATCCCTTGAGGAGGGGTGTTGGATCCACAGCTGTATCTGCAAATGAACCTGGAAGCCACCTCTGGGGCATTAAGGTCATTGGGCACATCCTCAAGGAGCAGGACGGCAACAGGCAGGGTCTGGCAGGGATGGGAAACACGTGTCCATGGGACCATGGTGTTCCTCTGGGGCCACTCACCTTCCCACGCATGTCCTTACCGGGAGGGGTTTCACCAACCTTGTCAACAGCATGATGTGCCCCTCATACAAGCCAGCAGTGACCACATGAGCAAGCACAGTCTTCAAATGTCCAACTGGCCTTTCAGGTCTTCTGGATACCCCAGTTTTCTTGGACAAAACCTCTTTATATTGACTACAGTGGATCACACTATGGACTATGCTTTACTGCCCAGCAAGTCATCGCTCTCAGTCTGCTTCATCTTCATCTGCAGGTAAACTGTTGCCGTAACACACACATAGTCTTTCCAAAAAAATTTCTCCTTCTGTAGCGGTTTCCATCAGAGGATGCCAAACTACTTCTCCACATCTTTGCAAAACCTTGCAGGGAGACAGCTCTTGGGCAAGACCACTCTTCCCAAACTCCTGTGTCCAGCATGGGATGCTAAATGCTCCTTGAAGCCAAGACAAGGTGTTGGACTTTAATGGAGGCAGCAGCAGACCTGATTTAATCTGCTTTGATGGACTGTAGGAATTCATGCCAGGTATCTCTAAAGGCTCAGGGACCATCAGCCCCGGGAGCATTCCCCAGGACAGCTTTGAGCTATGCCTTTCAGCTGCATTTTGACACGTGGCAATTAGTTTTCGTGACACACTCTCTCTCTCTGGAGAGAGATAGATATATATATAAAAAAAAATTGCAGTGCTGTGATTTTTGGTCCTTCAGCCACTTCAAATGTATAAACCACATTGTGCAATGGTTTTGTGTTTCTGCAAGAACCATTCATATCATGGTCTCAGAGTTATGTTCTCTGAGGAAGTCATTTAGAAACCGGACAGGGTGACCTAACTTCTTGAAAGAAAAAAAAAAAAACACCAAAAAAAGAGATCTGGGGAAAAACATCCTGTGCTGAGTATAATTCTATGCTTGGTGACATGTGTGGTCAGGTCAGCTCTGCCTTAGGGGTAAAAACAAGCCCTTCAGCAGTTTACTGTGAAACATACAATTGGAAGAGAGGATTTGCTCTCCTTGGCTGTGGGCTGCAGCCAGGATAACACCTGGCAATGCCAGGATAATGCCTGGCAATGGCTTCATTGAGGTTGGTCCCAACCTGATGTGACTGCAGTCATCCCTGCAGCCTCCTGTGATGCTGCTCTGACCTGGAAGGATCAGTCAGGGTCTCCCTGCTGAGCTTTCCAAGCACAAACCCAGCAGTAGGGTGTCCATCAGGAGCAGAGCTGGTCTCCACTGAAACCCGCTCCCTTCCTGCCCTTCTCAGGGTGGGCTCCAGGGACCCTTCAGAAAGCAACAGACTCGAGCAGACACAGGCCGTTTCAGAGCTGCCCATTGCTCTGCTCAGGTCTGGCCTGCAATACTCCCCGCCAAGAGTTTCCTCTACATCTACCTTCACAGATACCTTTGCTCAGCAAAATAGATCTTGATTCTGCTCACAGACCCGAGCTGACTTTGCACGTCAGCAGCTTTAATCTTTGAAGTTCCGAACCCCTTTAAAATATCTCCGCGAGGAAAATCAATTTGATTTTATTTTTAAAGATAATCTTGCTGGCAAGTAAAAAAAGCAAACAGCTGAATGGACCGAAAAGAGGACAGAGGGAGAAATCTCAGGACTGTACGGCACCGAGCTCTCCCCTCTCCTGTGCCTCCAGCGCCTGCAGCTCTGGTAACCCTCTGCCTCAGTGACTTCTTCTGAGCTCATTTCCCCTGTGCCACAAAGGATGAGGGTAATTAAATTCACCAGCATTTGTAAAAAAACCTCCCAAACCCAAAATCTTCCCCACAAAACTGACAGAGCAATCCTAAGCCTTTAACACTGGCTGTCATCTTTTGCTCTACAGCCTGGTGAGACTCTCTAATGAGTCAGGTAATTGGCTTCCAACTACACTGAGTGTCGCAATAAATTGATGATAATGCTATCTTTCCTGATACAGTGCAATTATTCAGCCAAAAGAGAATGAACCAGATGCTGCAGGACAGAGGGAGCCACCTCAGGGGCAGCCCATGGTTCTGCAAAGAGCTCCTCAAACTTTCAGCTGGAAAGGGCCTGAGGATGCTCTGAGTCCAGCAGGACACTTACAGCACTGCATTGCCGAAAGACTTTGAAGAAGCAAGGTTTATATGACTGGCTCTGGCCTATGTTAAAATTAAATGGAAAGGCAACAGAGAGAATGAGGAATCTGGCCCCCCAGCTTACCAGGTCGCTACCAACTCTCCTAAGCAGATGAAACCATCATCTCCCGCACACGCTTGCAGTGACATGCTAAGAGCAGCTCATGTCGAATCATGTATGTACGTACTTCATGTATACAAAGAAAATCCCCAAAACTGTGGCTGCATAGTAACAGAAAAAAACATTTTCCATCTCATTCTCCATTTGTTCATCCAGCAGTTTTTGATCTGCTCCCACATCATACCACCTTTGGCTCCCCCAGACCTCTCAAGCTCCCACTTCACAGCACTCTGTTCCCATAGCAAAACACTCCATACCTGTCATCTCTGTCTGTTTAAACAACAGCATCTTGAAAGTTGATGTTAACAAGCCAAACAACATGCTCCATTGAACATAGCAATTGTCATCCAGCTAGACCAAGAGTTGGCTTAGTTTTAGTTTCTTGCTTCATGACATGTGAGGAAAGAGCACAAAACTTCCAAAATGTCCTATTTGTAGAAAAGATGATGGAAATATGAACTTGATTCTGATGCAAGCTGAGCACTCACTTTTTTCAACATCACTGTGGTCAATGCTGATTATTATTTCCACTTCGCAGATGCTTGTCTTTCTTACTTAAATGTTTACACGTTTTTTTCTTTTGAGTGTTGCTACACTTCTCCAATAGTACCTTGCAGCAGACCACCAGTTGCACAAGTGGTATGATCATCATCATTACATGGGATTTTTTAAAAATGCCATTAGCACTATACAAAGAGAAAAGGATTCTCTGCCACCTCCATAGCCAAGGATCATGGATCCTCCTCTGCAAACAACTGAGTGTGCAAATAACGAGCTGAGGAGCACTCTTGGCACCAACACAGCCACGGGTAGGAGGCAAGAGGCCACGCATATCTGCAGGCAAGCTCAGGGTCAATGTACTCATCCCAAACAGGCAGCACTGGCCCCCCCACCAGAAGATCTCAGCTTCTACTGCATCCAGCCTCACACCTCTTCCCAGCTTTGGGAAGGGGAGAAAAAGGGACCTTCACCCAGGGTTCCCTATGGTTCAGCAGTTTGGGTGCTCTGGGACAGAGGAAACGTGGCTTCACGCCTACGTTGGCAAGTTGAGCCGGTCCTCTACCTTCCCTGGGCAGCCCTTTGACCACCAGACTGCTGTGCAGACATGACCACCACCTCCTGCCATTCCCATCACAACCAACTTTTGGGGCTTCTCCAAAGGGCTTAATGAAGTCCCCTCATGTGGCTGCCTGCACTGGACCTGGCAGAGCTCTTGGGTGGAGGTGTGGAGGAACCACCTCCCTGCATGACCCCAGACACCCAACAGCAAAACAAGGAGGAGCCGGGTGAACTTACATCAGGGTCAGGCGGTGTTGCAGGGCAGGTGGCCTGAATTGTTGCTTAGGGCATATATTTTCAGTGAATAAATTCAAGCAAGGGCAGGGTTTAAGCCAACCAGATGCCATTCTTTGCCTAAATGGGGACTAATACCCAAAGTTTTGCAGGCTGCTATGTGCCAAGCTCCAAGAGCGAGCACCGATTCCCCCTTTCCTCCAACTCTGCTGCCCCTGTTACCTATATGCATTTATCATGGATATCATAAAATTATTTCCACGAAGACTGAGGCTCATAGCTGCTTTAAGATCTGGGATTTGTTTCTTGTGAAGGTTTGCTTTGGGCTCTGGGAGTTTCACTGACAGAAGTTAGATGCTGCAGAAGCTGAAAGTTAAACTTGCATTGCAACATCACTGTCCCACCACTTGCTTTTGGTTGGAGACGGCTGCAGATTCAATGGCACTTCTGCCATAGGGAGCACCCGGAGCATTTTCCAAATACATTTGGTAAACAGAACTCCTATCAATGCCTTCTGCAGAAAGCTAAACTCCTCTTTAGCAAGCCAGTAATCCAAGGGGGGATTATAGAAAGCAGGAGGTATTTACCTTGATACTGAGAAATGGGTTCCTGCAGAGTGTTTTCTGGGTCTGATCCGGGTAGCTGCTCTTTGTAGTGGTACTTGTCATTCTGTCAGGTCTGCTTTATCCGCCTGCCAAAATAAATCATTCAGCACAATGCTAAGTTGCTCTGCCTGAATTTGCCTTGCTCAGCACAGCAAAATCCTGTCGTGCTTTGCAAACACCCACACGGCAGGCACATGGTTGTTGTAAGCAATTATTAATTATTCCTGGTTTTCATTTCTTCTAGCACTTTGCGTCTGCAAAGCAAAATAGTAGCATGCAAAACACTAACACACTAATCACCAGGGCACCTGAGACATTAAAAATTATCAGCCATTTCACTTCAAGGCAACAAAGCAGTGCTGGGCCAGGATCCTGGTATTCCCAAATCCCAGCCATACCAGAGCACAACTGGGGCCAACGCTGTTCAACATAATCAAGGACAATATTGTTTAAACATTATCTGGGTGAGTACTGTTTAACATCCTTATCAATGACCTGGGTGATGGGGCAGAGTGCACCCGCAGTCAGCTGGCAGGAGATACAAGACGGCGAGGAGCAACTGACACAGCCGACGGTTGTGCTGCCATCCAGAGGGACCTCAATGGGCTGGAGAACCTCATGAAGTTCAACCAGAAATGCAAAGTCTTGCTCCTGGGGAGGAACAACCCACAGGCTGGGGGATGACCGGCTCTGCAGAGACGGACCTGGCGTTGAACACGAGCCAGCAACACTCCCTCGCAGCAAGGAAAGCCAGCTGGGCTGCATTAGGAGGAGTGTTGCCATGAAATCCAGAGCTCCCTTCCAACGTCAGCCGTTCTGTGATCCTGTAATAATCATTTCAATACCCGTAGGAGGAAAGTGGGCAATTTTTACTGTCCCAAGCTATGGGACTCTAATTGCTCTGATCAGCCCCTTCATATCCTTGAATCACACAAGACACCTTGGCTTCTTTTTGTTCTGGTATCAACCACGTGCCTAGATCGACCATCTCAATTAGTAAACAGATCTCCAAACCTCCCCTAATCCCACCCTGAACCCCAGCCACAAGCAGCACCCTAGGGTCTTCATACAGTGCCTGGGGCAGGCTCTGGTCTCCACCGTGCTGGTGCAAATATCCTTGAGCCTTATTCTCCTTCCCACGGTAGTGCAGCTCCACAAATGCCATAGCAGCTCCTCTGATTTGGTTAGATACAGCTGAGACCAGGATCCAGCCTCTGCATTATATATTGCACTACATCAAGCTGTCTTAGCTTTCTGGGTATGTTTGCAATATGCATTACACAGTGACGCTGTAGTTGAAGGTCAATGCTACGGAGTGAGAAAAGTACCCACAGCATTGAAAAGGTGGGAAAAGGGGTTGAGAGGAAGAACCCAGCTGAGCATTAGCTCGGCTCTTGAACGGTACTGGAGTAGTCTTGGGCTAAGTGTGAGGGATCTGCCCAGACATCAAGATCCACCAAGGCGAGGCCAAGCTCACCAGCTGTGGCTGAGGTCACGTTTGCTGCTATACGTCCTCATGGGATGTAACTGGTTTCAGCTCCCCATCACACAGGGCTGATGGTTGCACGGGGGCATGGTGTGCAGAAGTGTGCGCATGAGATCAAACATCTTTGGAGAGGCTGGCTGGCCAAATTGCCTTCCCAAGAGCAGGCTATAGACAACCATTGCTCTGCCTAAATGATGGTGGGTTTTGGGGACTTCCCTACTGGCTCAGAGGCAGGAGCTCCTGCCTGCAGGAGGGGGGCTCAGCAAGCCCTTCTCCATCCCTCCATACACTGGGTGTCTGACGGAGGAAAGCCCTTCTTTCCTGCCTCTCATTTTCACGCACAGTGTTTTCACATCTCCCCTGGAAGAATCCTTCCACACTTGCTTTCTGGCTCCCAACCACCACTTAAATTTAACCAGGCAAAGAAATGTAAACCCATGGGAAGCCACTGTCCCCTTCCCTGCACCGCTGACCTCCTTCCCTTTGGACCTGCTCTCCCTCCTCCCTTCTCACTGACTACATCTGCGGAGTGAACAGTGTGCGGGAGGATGATGTCTTTGTTGGGATTTTAGTACCCAGGCTTCCTGCTCAGGAAGCTGTATTGTTTGGAGGCACGTTAAACCCATTAGGCTTTAGCCTGTTGTTCAGTACACTCTAATAGATGTTTCCACCTCAGTGGCATCTGCAAGCTCTACAGCAAATGGGGTGAAAGGCTTTACATTATTGTTTTGCGTAATTCTATTATTTCCCCCATGATGAGAGGCAAAGGAGCAAGTACCGTAGCCTCAAACAAATTAACAAATGTACGGGTTGATGTAAATTCTAGCAGAGGACACTGTCTTAACTGTGGCGTTTATACAACCCTTGAGTGCAGTGCACAGGAGAGGTAAATTCACGAGGGGGACCTGCACACCACTGAGTTACAAGCTCCACAGCATCCTCTGCAAAAAGCAATTGCTGCCCTCAGCCCCATTTCAAGAGATGAGATACGGCTACAACAAAATGGGATGGGATCAATAAAGTAAATTTGATGGTAAATTAAAGCATCCATGAAAAGCTCCCCTGAACCTCTGGAGGGTTAAGCAATGCAGGAGCAAAAGCACCTGCCTGTCTCCAGACCACGGCATCCAATATTGCCTGTCTCTGAGAGCAGCGCTGTGATGAATTATTTACAGCTACCAAGTTTGCTGCTGGAGCCTCTTGAAAGCTCAGGGGCGACACAGGGGAAAGAAAAAGGGTGCCAGGGTAGCAAGGGAGGAAGCCAAAATGAGTCTGAGCCCGGATTTCCAGGGATGGGCATGTTCATGGAGCTGGTAACCACCGTAGGTTTAATGCCCTTCTTTCCCTGGTTATCTATATTAATGTCTTTGCTAGCCCTTCTCACCAAAGACGGACTCAGTTAGACCTGCAAACAACAATCCTGTGGTCTGTAGGAGTATTTTGGTCCCCCTGCCCATCCTTTCCAGGCCCTCCTTTAAATGTGTGCATCCTTTAACCCTTCAGGGTGGCCAGGAAGCTGCTACACCTGGAATTAGTCCAACCTCTTCCCTCATCAGCTTTCATAGTCTTCTTGGTAGAAAAAGATGGTAGAAAGCACTGATAGAAATGTTTTCACTAATTCCTGACCAAGCAGGGTGCAAAAGCCCCTCACCCTTTGCCGTGCACCATAATGACCCCAAATTTCCCACACCGCCATGGAGGGACTCGGTTCTTCTTTCTCCAGGGCTGGGTGTCCTTTGCGTTAAGGACAACCTGCATCATCTGTCAGCAGCTGGTGGCCAAGGATGCACAGCCATGTCTGACTCCATCCCACCACGCACACCTTCATCTCACCTTCAGCGAGGTTTCCTACTTCTATTTCATTATTACCTGAGGGTGCGCACTGTCTGTGAAAGAGGGAGGGTGGGTGAGCTGCCGAGAGACCCGAGGAGAAACACTCAGCAGAGATCTGAAATGTTGTAAAGGTTGCCAGCAGTTAAAAATGAAAATAACCTACAGCATTTAGATACCGTTCATCCACAACACTTCTTTAAGCATAAAATGAAACAGAAAAGTACTTTGGTCCAGCACAAAGGACAATGAGCAGACCAAATAAAAAGGCAGATAAGTCTTAACTGGTAAAAAAAAAATTGCATTAAGATAGCAGCATGCTAAGTTCAGTCTGGTTCTTGTTTCCTTTGACTGGATCAAGCCCAGCTGTGGCAGCATCCTCTGGGGATGTCATTTGCTTGCTGAGAGCCACATTTTTCTCCTAGTAGATGGACATCTCAAGATGGAAAGAAAGATTATTTTCGATTAATGCAATTTCTCCTAGGTAAGGTCAGGAGGTCTCACTGAATCTGCTCCTCTGCAGGAAGGAGGCAGAACTGGTGCTGCAGGATTAGTGCTGCAGGCTGGGTACAGCAGGGGAAGGAAGCAGAAAGGAGGGATGAGATAGCAAATGCCAGAAGATATATCGGCATCAGAGTAAGGAGAGAGGAAAGAAAAAGAGCAAAACCCAATGGGATTGGGGTGGGGGGACACATGTGCCTGGTTCAGGTCTGCAGCCCTCAGCTCCGTGATGGCCCAAGCCCCCTCCAGCAGCCCAGGAAGAGGATGCACGGTGGGAATTGCTATCCCTGCCTTGCTCCAGACCTCCCAGCACGTTTGCTGTGGTACCCGTGGAGCATGCAGGGACCACGCCGGCACAACGGGAAAAGGTAAGAAATAGTCAGTCCCGGAGTGCCACCCCTTGATTTTGGAGACCCTGACCCAAACATGCTCCCAGACCAGCCCTGCAGGACCAGGACCAACAGCACCCACCTCCCAACCTCGACTCCAGAGCAAGCTGCTTCCCATCTTTGTGCCTCAGTTTCCCCGAGAACAAGCCAGGGAATAGACACCACCTGCCTCTATAAAGTGTTTGGGGAGCAGTGGATAAACTGGGACAGGCAAAAGCTGTGGGCTGCGACAGTGGGGGCTGACTTAGCACAGTGGGAGCCATTCCCCAGCCGTGCCGGCGAGGAAAGGGTGCTGCAAAGAGCCTTGTTTACTCCGTCTTGCAACTTCTGCACTCTGCACCCAGCTGTGCCCACGAAGGAACTTTGTCCTAAACAATAAAGCACAAGCTGAGATGCTGCTACAAGAGCTTTCTAATGACTTCCACAGCAGCCCTGCAGCCGAGCATCTGCTCCATGCCAAACCTCCTCCTCCAGCTCAAAACTGCATTAGGAGGGTGTCGGACCAAGGTTACCCCCCCCCCGCCAGCAGTGGTTTTAAGCCAAGCAGCAAAACATTGCATTTGGTTTTCAGGGTGCCGTAACGTAGCGGGGGCAGCTTCGGTGTCTCTCCCAGCTGCAGGAGATGAGTAAGCTCCTTCCCAGAAAAGCATTTTGCAAGGCCTTTTTGCAAGCAACGATCCCGCTGTGAATGCAGGAGGCCAGCACCGTTTAGAAACACAAGCCCGAAGTGGCCATCCCACTTGTCTTAATTAGCTACCCGACAGCAGTTAGGCTGTGTTTTCACAACATAACCCTGATTATACAATGTGCTTAATGAGTGTCAGCGGCTGCTGTTTTCCAGCTGGGGATGTTGTCTAGAGGGCTGGGGTGGCTGAAGAACCGGGCTGTGGCCACGGGCAAACCCCTGCCTGCAGGAGAGAGGGCAGAGATTGCACTGAGCTGCCTTCAGACCCAAGGGCAGCATCCCCCCTCCTTCCCAAGCCCCCTCCAGCCAACCCCAGAGACATGGTTTCTGCACGTCGGTCTGTTGGCACTGGTGATGGGTCATTTCTGCAAAGCTGGAGTAGATGCCACGTCTTGACTTCAGTCCTCTGCTCCTGGCAAGGTGTTAAGCAGGATGACACAGCCGCTGGAAGTCTGCTTGGTGAGCTGATGGCCTTTCCATGACCGAAGGGATAAGTTTGCCCCGTATGTGGATGGGAAGGAACTTCTGAGCAACACAGGAGTGTTGGCAAAGGCACGTTTCTCCCTGAAGACCTCCCAGCGGAGGTGCCTTAGCAGCAGGGGTCTCCTCCTCCAGGGATGGTCTTTGCCATGGATGGCAAGCAGCAACAACGCAGCCAGAGTCTGCTCCCCATCACACCTTCACATCTCACTAGCCTGCAGAGCAGCCTGGTGCTGAGAAACCCCTCTGAGCATCTTCATCCACTTTGCTATTTGTCCTCCCTTCCCCTCCTCGACCGTGAGGAGTGCAGCCCCACAGCGAAGCAGCTGCTCCAGCCAGCCCTGGCATTTCTGCGCTGCTCTCTCCTGTACAGCTGTACCCATCAGCTCCGACACAGCTATATCCATTTACACACGTCATTGAGGGGAGAGGTGTTATCTCAGCCCAGCAAGGTATTTCTGATGCCAAACGCTGCTCTGCTGGAGGTCTCAACAGTGCCTTTCACCTTTTCTCCCCCAGATCACAGGAGCGTGAAATTCATTTGCTAGGAAGACACAGCCACCGAGAGGCTGGTGTCGGGTGGGATGCAGGGTGGCAGGATCCATGACCACAAGCGGTGTCACTGACCCTGGCGCAAAGCCCTTTAAAGCCAGCGCTGCACCCTGACAAAGCAGAAAATTGCTTCCTTATGCGCCTGCAAGTAAACTCTCAAGAAAAATTGCTTCTCCCGTAAAACTCAGAGGGACTTCCCATGCTCAATAGCAGTGTTTAGGAGTCTAACGAGATGCATGGGTGGCCAGGTTTCACCAAGGGTGACCTCTGGGAGACAATGTTTTCGGTGCAGGGACTCGGTGGAGCAGCTCATGCAGCAGGACCCCAACCAGCAGCTACCAAGCACCCATGGGATTTAGTCATATACTTCAGGGAAGATGATGGATGGATGGTCATTCAGAGAGCAAAGGTGCCTGATGCTGCAGATCCATCAGCTGATATTATTCCTTCAGCTATGGATGAAGGATTTGTCCTCAGAGGCCTGTTTTTTCCACATTACTGTCCTGGGTCAGAGCATCCCTCGGGAAGGCAGAGCTTGGCACGACAAGCCCTGGGTGTTGTGGGTACAGGGAGCTGAGCTTGGACGTGCCAGCGGGTCAGTCCCACACCAACTGATGCCGTCAGGCTACGATAAAATATTACTATTAATTACAGCCTTACTTGCCTGACATCTCACCACTGCTCCCAGGAGACTGTGACCTGCAAAGTGGCAAAGTGGGGGACTACAATCTGGGCAATAACCCCTATAAGCAGAGAGCTGGACCAGATAATCTCGTAAACCTTTGCAGCACAGATTAAGATGCTCCACTTGTCCCCAGGCTGTCCTTTCTTTGACACCAGGGCAGCAGAAGTACCCCAAAACCTCCCAGTTTCTCCGGGACGTGCACAATGGTCCTGGCTGCGATAGCAGGGGACGGGGCTTGGTGGCACCAGAGTCCCGTCCTATTCCGGAGGACATAAATTTATCACAACGCCTTTATTAATAGCAGCGCAGCTCCTGTTAGCTGAACAAGGAAAAGCACGCGCTGGGCTCAGCAGAGCTTAAGTAAATAACGGCGAATGTAACACAGCAAATTAAATCCCAGCAGGGGAGACAAAATGCCAGCAAATATCCTGTAATCTGTCTTCCTTCTGCTGAATTTCTAGATAATTTACATTCACCGGCAGTAAAACTGGAATAGCGTCAGTGTGTGTATTTATGAGCATGCCTGTGTGAAATGGGAAGCTGGTTTGGAAAATGTGGGTGCAAAGATGCTTTATAATACAACAGAAGGAAAAAAACAGTGCATACACGTCATTCCCTCACTGGAAAAAGATTGAGAAATAAAAGGGATGCGTAGATGTGCCCAAAAGCTGTTGCCATCTTGTACCAACTGGCAAAAAGAAACCGAAAATGAGATCAGCCAAGCTCA